>NW_006399785.1:4635840-4666309 GCF_000299155.1 Elephantulus edwardii
CCCTGGAGAAGTGGGTTCGAATCCCACTCCTGACACACGCCACTGGATCAATAGGTGGCGTCAAATTGAATGGAGAGGAGATTGAACCTGTCAACAGTTTCATCTTGCTTAGATCCACAATTCTCACCCTTGGTATCTGGAAATAAGGAGTTGCAGTGAACTGGGAAAATCTGGAATTAGAAACCTCCTCAAATTATTGAGGAGTAATAATATCAATTTGAGGACTAAGGTCCATCTGATTCAATCCAAGGTTTTTCCAATTACTTACTATGTATCTCCAATTACCATTAACACATTCTAATTGTATGCTCAGCCAATTTCAGACTGCAAAATTTGGTAAAATATCTCAACTTATTCCTCTTTGGCTCTAGAAGTAGGGCATCTATTTGAATAATAACTGTGTTAAAGGGTGTTTCTTTTATGTGTCTGGATATAATCCTATCACTCACATTATTTTTTAGGATAAAACTTGAAATTCAGTTTTCGCTATGATTGCAACAACATTTTTCCTTCGTTTTTCATTCCCTGCATAGTATACCATATGATTACCTGATTCAAAGAGGCCATAACTGGTCCATCACATCTCACTAATGCCTAATATGTTGATATTCATATGTCCCATTTAATTTTTAACAATTTCTAGTTTTCTAACTTTCAAGCCTTGTACTTTCCATGTACCAATTGTTAAATGGTATTTGTTATTGATTTTCCTCATTTCAATTGACTTCCACTCTGGGCTCTACCACTTCTTGTTGTTGATTGATTTTGAGTCAAGCATGACTCATAGTGACCCTATGAACAAAAGGCTTGAAGCCGTCTACAATTATTGACAGTTAGCAAAGTTAATAGAGTTTTCAGAGGCATCTTATTTGGGAAGTGGATGCCACTCCTGCTTCCAAACCTGTCATATGTTTTTATATGACAGTGAGTCACTTGCAATGCATAGCAACCCTGTGTACAGCAGCTCTGCACCCTTCCCTGTCCCTAGCCAGTCTCACTAACTCCAACAAACCAACTTCCATTGCCCCAGTGACTACATCAATCCATCTCATCCTGGGTCTCTCTCTCCTGCACTATGTGTCCATACTTCTGAGCATGATGTCCTTTGCTAAGGACCCATCTCTCCTGCCCACGTGCCCAAAGTAAGTGAGGCAGAGCTTCAAAATTCTAGTCTCCAAGGAGAGACTTGACTTCACCCTCTCCAAGACCGAACTATTTGTTTTCTTGTCAATCCATGGGATGTTCAAGAATCTTCTCTAGCACCACAATTCTAAGGTGTCTATTCTTCTCTCATTCTTAGTCATAGTCCAACTTTCTGGAGCATGACAAGTAATTGAAAAGACCATGGCCACAATTAGGTGCACCTTTGTATCTAGATTGACATCATTGCTCTTCAGCACTCTGGAGAGGTCCATGACAGCAGATTTTCCCAATGCAATTAATCTTTTGATTTTCTGACTGCTGGTGTTAAGAGCGCTCTACCACTCACTACACTACTATAACTACCCTCTTTGTTTAGTGTTCATAGGGTTTTAAAAAGCCTTTTATTTTGGAAGTAGATGGTCCATCCTGCTTCCTATTGTATTGTTCTGGGAAAATCTGCAATTAGGGACCTTTCCAAATTATTGAGGAGTAGTGATGTCAGTTTGAGGACTAAGGTGCTTCTGAGTCAGGCCATAGTCTTTCTGATTACTAGTTATGCATCCAAGACCTGGACAATGAATAAGAATTGCAGAAAAGGAATCGATGCCTTTGAGCTGTGGTGTTGGAAAAGAACACTGAACATCCCATGGATGGCCAAGAGAACAAACAGTGGAGATGGTGCTGCCGGAGCACTCTTTGCAGGCAATAATTATGACAGTTCATCTCACATTCTTTGGGCACGTTGCTAGGAGGGACTATTCCTTGGAGAGGGACATGATTTTGGGAAGCCCCTCAACTAGGTATATTGGCACAATGGCTACTGAAATGGCCTCTTGTGTGTCAGGAAGTTTCAGGATGGCGTAGGACAGGAGTGGGCTCAAGTCTTTTCTTCATAGGGTCACTATGAGTCATACCCCACTTGATGGAATCTAACAACAACAATTATCCTAGAAGCTATGTTGCCACAATTTCAAACACCTTCAGTGGACAAGTTATTGTGGAGCTTTCAGACTAAGACATGTGAGCTATATTTGAAGTGAGTTCCTCAGACTACATATAGTACTCAAAGTTTTGTTCTTGAAGACTTTATTTTCTTCATCATAACTTTGAACTTTTACATGAGTAATTACTTTATGGTCTGTTCCCCAGTAAGCCCATGGCATTGTTTTGACTACTAATACTGAGCTTTCCCAACATCTCTTTCTACAGATGTATTCAGATTGTTGTGTAGTCCATTAGGTGAAGGCCAGATGCATAGTTACCATGTATGTTTTGTAAGAAAAGTAGTTGGAATGAGTACATTATTAATCTCACAAAATACTGTCAATGAATCTCCAGTATTATTTCTACCACCAAGGCCATAGTTTCCAACCACCAATTTCCACAATCAATACTCTAGGTATCAACAGCCAGGAAATCAAAATACATATTGCATTGGGAAAGTCTGCTGTCAGGGACCTGTCCAGAGTACTGAAGAACCACAATATCAGACTTGAGACTTAAGAGTGCCTGATTTAGACCATGGTCTTCTCAATTTCTTGCAATGTGTAAGATAGCTGTATAATTACTAGGGATGACTGAAGAAGAATTGATGCCTTTGAGCTGTGGTGCTGGAGAAGAGTATTAAATATACCAAGGACTGCTAGGAGAACAAATGGGTTTTTCCTAACAAGGGTGAAATCAGGATGCTCCTCAGAGGCAAGGATTCTGAAGCTTCATATGACATACTTTTCGAATGTTGTAAGGAGGGACCAATCCAGGGAGGGACATCATGCTTAGGAGGGTGGAGGAACAGCACAATAGTGGAAGATCCTTGATGAGATAGATTGACTCAGTAACTGGGGTAGTAGGGGGAGGTGTGTTAGTCAATAAGGTTAACACAGGATAGAGCAAGGTTCAGAACTATTATTGTGTATAAGGTTACCATGAGTTGCAAGCAACTTGATGGCACATAATAACAACAACAAAATCTTTCCTTGTTTCAAACTTTTGCATTGTCTCTAATTCTTAATAATGCATCTTGAGTGCATGTTTGCATGCATCTTTGATCAACTTCAGGCTGCAAAAGTAGAAGTTCTCAATTTCTTCATCTTTGATTTTAGTGGTTAGTAAGGTTAGCTGAGGAGAAGGGACTTTCAGATCAGCAGTTCATAAAATGACTATGAGTCGTAATCAACTTGAAGGAACATAACAACCTATATTTTGTAATAGTTATGTTAACAGATTTTGCTTGTTTGCATTTGGATATTTTCCTATAATTCACAGCGTTGTATTTCTGGATAGACTCTAAAATGTTATTATTGTTTAACACAATGCCATTGGGCTTCACTTTGTTATTACTGGCATAGCAGATTGTATGATTGTCTTGCACAGTGGTAAAGAGTCATACTGCCAACACAAAGTTATGAGGTTCAAATCCGTCAGTAGCTCCCTGTCAGAAAGATGGACAACATCCTCCCCAATAATTAACTGTTTCTGATAACTTAAAGAAGGGGTCAGCTATGAGCTGATTCTCACTAGATGAAACATAACAATAACAACAACAAAAAATTCAAAATGGCCATTACCAGTCCATTTCAGGTCCCTAATACCTAGCTAGGATGTGAATCTTTGGCTTTCTATTTTCTGTCATTTACACTTCACAAACTTGAAATTGAGATTGTTAACAGCTTTAGTCCTTGGAACCACAATCAAAACTCTTGGTACCAGCAACCAGGAAATCAAAAGACAAATTGCACTGGGAAAGTCTGCTTTCAAAGACCTCCCCAGAGAACTGAAGAATAATGACATCAGTCTGGCAACTAAGGTGTGTTTGATCCAGGCCATAGTCTTCAACATTGCTTGCTATGTGTCAGAAACCTGGACAATGATTAGGGATGATAGAAGGAGAATTGATGCCTTTGAGCTGTGGTGATGGAGAAGAGTGTTGAATATACCATGGACTGTTAGGAGAACAAACAAGTTTGTTCTGTAGAGGGGGAAACCATGCTGCTTCTTGGTGGCAAGAATTCTGAAGCTTCATCTGACATAATCTGTGTATGTTTCAAGGAGTGACCAGTCCTTGGAGAGGGACATCATGCTTGGCAGGATGAAAGGATAAAACGATAGGAAGACCCTCGATGAGATAGGCTGATTCAGTGACTGGAGTAATGTGTGTAGGTGTGTCAGAGACAATAAGATTGGCATAGAATAGAGCAAGGTCTATGAGTTACAAGTGACTCGACAGCACATAACAACAACAACAAACAATTATTAATGCATTGTTTAAAGCTGTTTCTCCAGTTTTGAGTCTCGAGGCATCAACATCAACAAATGAAGGTCATTCAGTTAGGGAAAGCTTTACTCTGTCTGTTTCATTGTGGTAAACTCTGAGGAGGCAGTTTTTCCCCAGTCATACTGAGTGCCTCTTTGGAAAAAAATAGGATCTGGAAGTGGGAGTCTAACACATTGAAAAGTGCACCTTATCCAGGTTATGGTCTTTCCAATTATTTGTTATGAGACTTGAACAATGACTAAGGATGGCAGAAGAATAGATGCCTTCAATTCGTGGTGCTAGAGAAGAGTCTTGAACATACCATGACTGCCAAGAAAACATAGGTCTATTTTGGAAAGGGTGAAACCAAGTCTCTTCTTGGATGCTAGGATTTTGAAGCTCTGACTCACATACTTAGGACATGTCGCCAGGAGAGACTGGTTCTTAGAGAAGGACATCATGCTTGAAAGGGTGGAGGGACAGTGCAGGAGAAGGAGACCAAGGATGAGATGGATTGATACAGTAACTGGGGAAATGGGGGTTGGCATGTTGGAATTAGTGAGATTGGCTCAGGACAGGAAAGGGTTCACAATGGCTGTATATAGGGTCGCTACACGTCACAGATGACTCAACGGCACATGGCAACAAAAACATACTATATTGGTTGGGTTGTTTGCTTGTTTGTTTTCGTCTAATGTTTAGAGTCAACAGGACCTCAAGGAGGGTCTTTATATTTAAAAGTTGGTTATTATTATATTTTGGAGGAACATTCTTCTAAGTGGTACTGCACTCTTCTGTCAGTATGCTGTATTGAAGTAACCTGGAATTGCTGTGATGCTGAACCTTGCGCCACTGAAGTGTCAAATGTCTTATTGTTTACCCATGTTGGATAGTGTTTTGTGGAGCTCCCAGTTTAAGATAGATTTAGAAGCAGGAGTGGTACCCATTTTCTGAGTGACATGACTCTGGAAACTCTACGATCTTTGGTAAATGATGATTGTTATAGAAAGACTTCAAGCCGTTTGTTCATAGGTCACTGACTCATGCGCAACTTGACCGCAATATTATCACTCCATCTTTTCAAGCATTTATTGAACAATTTCCATTACTTCACCCTCTCATCTCACTAACCTCAGCTGTCCCAGCAAATTTTCCCCTTCCCCTTTTCCTGCCCTCCTTCTGTCCTTTCTTTTTTAAATATTTATACATATTTTACTCAGTCATCCTCTTATTTCCACAATAATGATCTGCAATATTTATCCTTATGTGTCTGAAATATTTCATTCAGCAAAATGGTCTCTGGTATCTCCTAAGTTACACAGTATTTTACAAAATTTTGGTTCGTGTGTGACGGTATCACAATTTCTCAAACGATTTGTCTGTAAATGGGCATTTGGGCTGCTTCCATTTTCTTGCTATTGTGAATAACGCTGCTATGAATATAGGTATACATATGTCCATCTGTGTCTAAGATATAGTTTCTCTGGAATGTATTCTGAGCACTAGAAGAGTTAGGTAATACGAGTTTTCTATGTCTAGCAACACGAGGAAATGCCAAACCATCATCAAACAACCTAGAGGTTGTACCAATTTATATAATACTATCACTCTTGGCACCAGCAGCCAGGAAATAAAAAAATGAATTGCAATGGGAAAGTCTGCTGTTAGGGACCTCTCTAATGTACTCATGAGCAACGGTGTCTCTCTGGAGACTAAGGTATGCCTGATACAGGCCATGGTTTTGCAATCACTTGTTATGCATCAGAGAGTTGGACAATGACTAGGGAGGATAGAAGGAGAATTGACACCTTTGAGCTGTGGTGCTGGAGAAGAGTATTGAATGTACCATGGACTGCCAAGAAAACAAACAGATTCACCCTAGAGAGGGTTAAACCAGGCTGCTCCTTGGAGGCAAGGATTGTGGGGCTTCGTCTGACATAATTTGGACATGTTGTAAGGAGAGACAGGTCTTTAGAGAGGGACATCATGCTGGGTAGAGTGGAGGGACAGCGCAGGAGGGAAAGATCCTCTATGAGGTGGATTGATTCAGTGACTTGGGTAATCGGGATGGGTGTGTCAGAGGCAATGTGATTGGCACAGGATAGAGCAGGGTTTAGTGCTGTTGTGCATAGGGTCACTATGAGTTGCAAAAGACTCGATGGCACATAACAACAACAACAACAACAATAGCAATGCATAAAAGTTCTAATCTTTCTATATCCTTTCCAACATTTATAGCTTACTGTTTTCCTGAACTTTGATATTGCTGCAGGGGGAGATGGTATCTCATGGTTATTTTCATTTCCAGCTCTGTGATAGCTAGCAATCTTGAACCTTTCCTCATGTCATCCAATGACCTTTTTTGTAAAGAGTTTTTCATGTCTTTTGCCTTTTTTTATTATTGAGGTATCAGTCTTCTTCCTCTAGTATTCTGTAAACTTTAGTAGTATGGGAAAAGTCTTGAATTATCCAGGAAGCATTAAAAGAAGATGAAATGAATATACAGAGTTATTATTTCAAAAAGAGCTGGCTGGCATAGGACTATTTCAACTGGTAGTATATGATCAAGGGCCACCTTTCAAGCTACAGAGAAGACAATGAGGAATAAAAAAAAAAGGCCTCAGAAATTGCTGGAGCCCCAATTGACCTATTCTAAAAATGAGATGTAACCTTGTAGGTACTCAGTAGCCAGTGACAGAAATACGGAAGGCAGTTTTCTGGTGAGCTGACTGGGGGAGATTCATATTTATCTCCATTCATAAAACAAGTTGTCTATTGTTGTTGTTGTTATGTGCTGTTGAGTCACTTGTAACTCATAGTGACCCTATGTACAAAAGACCTAAAACCTGTTCTATCCTGTGCCAACTTTACCATCTCTGACACATCTACTCTCATTACCCCAGTCACTGTATCAATCCATCTTATTGATGGTCTCTCCCTCTATATCTCTGTCCCTTCACCCTTCCAAACATGATGTCTCTCTCCAAGGACTGGTCCCTCCTTGCAACATGCCCAATGTATGTCAGAATCCTTGCCTCTGAGGAGCAGCCTGGAACTATACTCACTAGGATGAACATGTTTGGTATCTGGTATGTCTATGGTATTTTCAACACTCTTCTCCAGCACCACAGCTCAAAATCATCAATTCTATTTCTGTCATCCCTAGTCATTGTTCTGCTCTCTGATGCATAGCAAGCACTTATGAAGATTATGGCCTGGATTAGGAGCATCTTAGTTTCCAGACTGATATTGCTGCTCTTCAGTACTTTAGAGAGGTCCCTGACAGCCAACTTTCATAATGCAATTTGTGTCTTGATTTCCAGGCTGCTGGTACCAAGAGTGTTGTTTGTGGAGATAAGCAAACGAAAACTGTTAACAATATCAATCTCTATTATCATCCTTTATCATAATACTTCCCATCAGCTCAGTGGTGAGAATCTTTGTTCTCTTGATGTTGAGCTTCAATCCATATTGAAGGCTGCAGTCCTTGATCTTCTGCAGCGAGTCCTTCAGGTCCTCCTCAATTTCAGAAAGCAGAGTTGTGTCAACTACATAAAGCAAGTTGTTGATGAATCTTCCTCTAATCCTGATACCACTTTCTCCCTTGTAATGTGAAAATTATTGAAGAATATCCTTCATTTCAGAGAGATCTGGTGGCCTAGTGGCAAGAAGCTGTACTGCAGCTTCCAAAAGCACACAGTTAGAGGCACCAGCAACTCCGTGGGTGAAGGATGGACAATCTCCTCCTGTGCCATTAGTTGTCTCTCCAAATCCACTGAATGGTCAGTTGTCAGTCAACTTCAACTCTATGACACAACAACAACAACATTCATATTAAATGCAAGCAAAATCTTTCTGAATATTATCAAAAGCAGCTAGGATAGTATGTCAACAGAGAACTGCCAGAAGTTTAAACTGGGTTTAGTAGAGACAGTGGTTCTTAAGATATTACTACTGATGTCAGGTGTATCTTGGCAGCAAGCAGAGAATAATAGAAGGATATTTATCTAGTATTTATTGACTATGCAAATGCATTTGACTGTGTGGACCACAAAAAATTATTAACAATGATAAGTACAGGAATTCTAGAAAACTTAATTGTGAGCATGTGAAATCTATATATACACCAAAAAACAGAGCAAGGAGACACTGGACGGTTTAAACTCAAGAAAGTTATGTATTAAGGATGTATCCTTTTTCTGTATGTATTAAATTATTCAAGATTGGACTGTGAAGAAGGATGTGAAATTAGGCTCAGAAAAAGCTCAATAACAACTTGTGTTTTGCAGATGACAAAATCTTGCTTGCTGAACCTGATGGGGACAGAAAAGTTTTCTGAATAAACTCAGGGACACACAGCTTTTTATGTGGATTGCTTCACAACATCAACAAAACAAAACCAAACTCTTCACCACTGGGCCAATAGGCACCTTCATGATTAATGAAAGATTGAAATTGTTAATAGTTTTAATTTGATCTACAAGCAATACACTTGGTACCAGTAATCAAGACAGCAAAAGATGATTTTCATCTGTTGTCAGGGATTTCTCCAGAGTGGTAAAGAGAAATGATGTCAGTTTAAAAATCAAAGTGGCCTTGAACCAATACAAGGCCTCTTCAATGACTTAGTTCTCATTTAAACATTGGATAATGACTAAGGATGACCAAAGAAGAATAGATGTCTTAGAGCTGTGGTCATGGTGAAGAGTAGAAAATATCTCATGGACCAGCAAGAGGACAAGCAGTTCTGGCCTGAGAAAGGGAAAACAGGGTACACCTTGGAGGCTAAATTGGCAAAGCAAACTTTGGGCATGATTCATGAGGGTCATGCTAGGAAAGGTAGATTGTCAGTGTGAGAAAGAAAGACCCACAATGAGACAGATTGACAGACTGACTGTAACAATGGGATCAAGGGTGTTGGAGTTGGTAAGGACGGCACAGGATAAGTCCGGGTTCAGAGCTCTTCTTTATAGGGTCACAGTGAGCTGTAACTGTCTCAGAGGCATAAAGCAACATCAGTTGTAGAAATCTCATATCAAAAAACACTAACAAGAAATTTCTATTAAAAAGTTCATAATTTCATTCCATTTATTTTAAAGCACATTTGCAAAAAAGGATAGATATTTCTGATTTTTGGTTTGGTCAATTACATTGTTGTTGTTCTTAAGTGTTGTCAAGTCTAGTGTGACTTGTAAGAACGCTATAAACAAAAGATCTGAACCCTGTTCTATAACTATCATTGTTTCTCTAATGTTCATAGAGGGGTTTTGTTGTTGTTCTTTGTTGGTTTTTTTATTTTTTTTAAGTATTATGACATCATACACTGGAATGCAGGAAAGGGATAATAACAAATAGGTCCATGAATTTGACTAGATCACATTTTAAATAAAAGTTTGGATATTTATACCATAAATTGTTTTTTAATTATTTATTGATTAAGAATTTCCAAAAGGGAGCTATTTCTTTCCATCTAATCTTTACTCCCGTTGTCCTCTGCACTTCTTCCCCATCTTATGCTGAAGGAGATAATAATGAAGGAGTAGAAGAAAGAGATGATCAAAATGTGTATAATTTAAAAAAATGAAAATATGTCTCTGGAAACTCTATGAACTTGGAGAAACAATAATAGCTAGAGAAAGGCTTCAGGTCTTTTGTTCGTAGGGTCACTATGAGTTATGCTCGACTCGATGGCAATTAACAACAACAACAAACAACATTCCTATTTCGCTCCACACAGTAAAATCTTTTTAAAAATAAAACATTTCATTGCTATAAAGCTTATATCTTATAATGAAATAGATGATCTATTCTTAGACTTGCTTCAAGGTGATTTTATTTTAGATACTGAATATTTGAAATATGGTTTCTATAGAAACTGTGTAAGTATAATGACCCTTGAAGATTGAGGAAAACTATTATTTTCTTGCAAAAACATAAAGTTTACTTTTCTTTCAAACTATTTTTTGGCAGAGAATGTCATTGTTTTAAATTAAATATAATATTAATATTATGGAATTTCTTCTAGTGTTAGATACCACACAGTGAGTGTAGAGGCAAAGAAACCCAATATAACACAGAAAAAAAACCCAAAACAATGCTAGTCCATCATCATCCTCAGAAGTGTCATGATGTTTGAGTCAACTTCTGCAACACTCATGACAACACATTTCATTGAGAATCTTCCTTTCTATCACGAAATCTCTTCATTAACATAACAAAACATGATGTCCTTCTCTGGGAACTCTCTCCTGAAAATGTGTCCAAAGTTCATGAGACAAGCCTTCAATCCTAAGGAGCTTTCTAGCTGTGTTTCTTCAGACAGATTTCTTTCTTTATTTGGTAGTCTATGGTGTATTCTCTATTTTTTTGCCAATGCATAATCCAAAGTCATCTTCTTTGGTCTACCTTAGCCACTGACCAACTTCTGTCGTGCACAGAGTATGACTGAATGTACCATGACTTAAGTCTGGCACATTTTAGTATTTAATGTGGCATCATAACAAATTAGGAATAGCAGTGTGAATAATAGCAGTTCTAGAATATTATATTTTGTTCAAACGGCATATAAAATGAGGGTATTTGTTTGAACAGAGTATGATGTAGTTGAAAGCCAGAAAATGTATGTAGCAAGTGTAAGCTTTACAGCATTTTTATTCAATCTATGTTGTTGTTGTTATTGCCGTCAAATCACCTGTGACTCATACAGACCATATGTACAACATCCGTAAACCCTGCTCTATCCTGTGCCAATCTTATAGTCTCTGACACACCTATCCCCATTACCCCAGTCACTGAATCAACCATCTCATTGAGGATCTTCCTCTCCTGTGCTATCCGTCCACAAACCGCCCCCCACCCCAAGCATGATGTTCCTACCCAAGGACTGGTCTCTCCTTGCATACATGTGTCCAAAACATGTCAGACGAAGCTTCACAATTCTTGCCTCCAAGGAGCAGCCTGGTTTAACTCTCTGTAGGTCGAACTTGTTCATTCTCTTAGCAGCTTATGGTATATTCAATACTCTTCAACACTATAGCATGAAAGCATCAATTTTCCTTCTGTCGTCCATAGTCATTGTCCAGATTTCTGATGCCTAGCAAGTGACTGCAAAGACTATGGCCTGTAACAGGCACACCTTAATCTCCAGACTGACATCATTGCTCTTCAGTACTTTGTAGATTGAATCTAAACACTGTGTAAATAATGTTACAAACTGAAGGACATGAGGAACAGATATGAAGACAAACAGCATCAAAACTTACAGAAAACTCATAAGCAATTAGCAATATGCTGATGACATAACTCTGTTAGATGAAAGCCAAGGTTTTGAAGCACTTATTAATAAATATGAAAAAACTATATCCTTTTGTATGGATTACTATGGATATTTATCAAAGTTCATAGATTTCCCAAAGCCATGTTGTTTAGGAAGTGGATGCCACCCTGCTTCCAAACTGGTATCATTAGTGGGTTTGAATAGCTAAGCCTTAGGTTAGTTGTTGTTACATACTCTCATATCAGAAGCAACTCCTAACTATTGCTCCAGTATGTTTTCAGATGTAGTACATTTCATGGGAAGTGATTGTCCATTTCTCTCAAGAAGCAGCTGGCGGATGCAAACTGCCTGCCTTTGTGTTGGCAGCAAAACTCCTTACTATTAGGCCACCAGAGTTCCTTCTTAGGCTATTATTCATGTTGTTGTTGTTGTTGTTGTTATGTGCTGTCGCGTTGTTTCCGACTCATAGCGACCCCATGCACAACAGCCCTAAACCCTGCTCTATCCTGCGCCAACCGCAGCGCCTCTGACACACCCATCCCGATTACCCCAGTCACCGATGCACGCAAGGATCATGGATGGTTAAGATAATGCTAAAATAAAAAGAAAAGTTTTAATCATAATAATGTTGCTGTTTGTCTTTGAGTCAAGCAGGACTCATAGGGACACTATGAACAAAAGATCTGAAGCTTTTCTATAACAACATTTATCAAAGTTCATAGTTTTCAGAGGCATGTTATTTAAAAGTGGATAATGCTAACTTATAAAAAAAAGAGTTGGTATACATTAAGAGATCTATATTTATTCCCATTCCTAAGAAAAGTGATAGGACAGACTATGGCAATTCTTGCACAATTTAATTAATATCATATGCAAGTAAAATACTACTGAAGATCATTTAAAAATGGCTAGAACAGCACACAGACATAGGACTGTCAGTTCAGGCTGGATTTAGAAAAGGCCATTCAGTAGGAATAAAATTGCTGATGCCAGTTGGATTCTGGATAAAATAATAATAAAAAAATACTAGTAGAATGTCTATTTCTGATTTATTGACTAAGCAAAGACATTTGACTCTATGGACAAGAACAAACTACAGCTAACATTGAGAATAATGGACATCTCAGAACATTTAATTATGCTCACACAAAACCTACGCCAAGAGAAAGAGTTTGTCATGAGAACAGAACAAGAAAATATACATGGCTTAAAATTAGGGAAGATGTGTGTCAGGATTGTTTCCTCTCTCCATCCCTCCTAAATCTGTATGATGAGCAAGTCATCTGAAAGACTTTCCTCTACGAAGAAGGACATGGCATCAGGATTGGAGGTGGTTGTTTTTAATTGTCTTCAAGTTGAGCACGATTCATACCAACCCTATGAACAAAAGGCCTGAAACTTTTCTATAACTATCATCGTTTATCAAAGTTCATAGAGTTTCCAGAGGCATGTTGTTTAGGAAATGCATCAACTTTGTTATGCAGATGACACAACATTGCTTGCTGAAAGTGAAGAGAACTTGAAGTACTTGCTCCATAATGTCAAAGACTAGAGGCTTCAATATGGGTTCTATTTCAATGTCAAGAAAATAAAAATTCTCACTACTAGACCAATAGGCAACAGCATGATAAATGCAGAAAAGTCTGAAACTCTCAAAGACTTCATCATGCTTGGATTCACAATCAACACACTTGGTACCAGCAGCCAGGAGGTCAGAAGATGTATTGTAATGGGGAGATCTACAGTCAAGGACAACTCCAAATTATTGAGGCATAAAGAGGTTAGTTTGATAACTAAGGTGCACTTGATTCAGGCCATGGTATGTTGAATTACTTCTCTGCATCTAAGTGCTGGACAATGAAAAAGGATGACATGCCTTTGAATTGTGGTACTGGACAAGAGTACTGAAAAGCCAATGGATCTCCGAAAGATCAAACAGATATGCCTTGAAAAAGGTGCAGCCAAAATGCTCCTTGACTACAAAGGTGTTAAACCTTTGTCTCACATAATTTGAGCATGTTGTTAGGAGAGGTTATTTCTTAGAAAGGGAGAACATTTTGGGGATGGTTGAGGGTTAGTAAAAGAAAGGAATACTTTCAACCAGGTGGATTGACACAGTGACTTCATCAGTGGGCTCAAATGTATCAAAGATAGCAAGGATGGCACATGATAGGACAGAGCTCAGATTTGTTGTTTACAGAGTTGCTATGAATCACATTTGACCCTATAGTACTAACAACAACAACAACAACAACATATCTTAAGTATATGATGTACCTGGAGGAGTTTAGTTCCTTGAGAACTATACTTGGACCAAGAGGCAGTCATCAGAACAGAGCAAGGAGACACTACATGGTTCAAAATCAAGAAAGGCATCCATCAGGGATGTATTCTGTCTCCATACCTTTTCAATCTGTATGCAGAATAGATCATGTGAGATGCTGGGCAGTCCGAAGAGGAATGTGGCATCAGGATTGGTGGAAGAATCATCAACAACCTGCATTATGCAGATGACACAACCCTGCTTGCTGAAACTGAGGAAGACCTGAAGTGCTTGCTGCAGAAGATCAAGGACTGCAGCCTCCTATATGAATTGAAGCTCACCATCAAGAAAACAAAAATTCTCACCACTGGGCCAATTGGCAGCATCAGTATGGATGGTGAAGCTATTGAGATAGTTAACAGGTTTAGTTTGCTGGTTCCACAAACAGCAGCCAGAAAATCAAGAGATGAATTGCATTGGGAAAGTCAGCTGTGAGGGACCTCTCAAGAGTACTGAAGAGCAACGGTGTCAGGCTGGAGACTAAGGTGCGCCTGATCCAGGCTATAGTCTTTGCAATTACATGCTATGCATCAGAGAGTTGGACAGTGAATAGGGTTGATATAGAATTGATGCCTTTGAGCTGTGGTGCTGGAGAAGAGTATTAAGTATACCATGAACTGCTAGGAGAACAAGCAGGTTTGTCCTGGAGAAGGTGAAGCCAGAATGCTCCTTGGAGTCAAGGATTCTGAGGCTTCATCTGACATACTTTGGGCATGTTGCAAGGAGGGACTGGTCCATGTTTGGGAGAGTGGAAGGATGGTGCAGGAGAGGAAGGCCTTCAATTAGATGGATTGATTCTGTGACTGTAGTGGTGGGAATAAGTGCATTTGAGATGGCTAGGTTGGCACAGGATTGATCAGCTTTTAGAGCTCTTGTACATAGGGTCACTATGAGTCACAAATGACTCGATGGCACATAACAACAACAACAACAAACAACAACCTGAAGGAGAAAAGTGAAAGATATCTATACCTGGTTCACATCCACTTTTCTTTGTCAGATGAGAATGCATTAATTTTCTTTGACTAATTCCTTACCTGTTAATTGTCAGCCTTGGATTTGTAAGGAAATGATACACTGTTTCCTTCAAAATATAAGTATTGACAGACCTGAGTATTATATCCACTAGACAAGGAATTGACTTGAGAACAAGAACCTCTTTTTATTCTAGTTAATTCATATGTGCGTTAGTCTTGGGGCTGATGTTGAAACAGTGGCATTTTTTCCCCTTAAATAGAGTAAAAGATACAATTTTTTATCTACTGACTGGAAGATGTCTATATTTGTTTCCATGTTAGATGGTGACGAGATTGAGATTGTTAATAGCTTTAGTTTGCTTGGCTCTACAATCAACACTGTTGGCACCAGCAACCAGGAAATTAAAAGACAGATTGCATTGGGAAAATCTGCTGTCAGTGACCTCCCCAAAGTACTGAAGAGCAACGATATCAGTCTGGAGACTAAGGTGTACCTGAGTGAGTCCATGGTCTTTGCAATAACTCGCTATGTATCAGAAAGCTGGACAAAGACTAAGGATGATAGAAAGAGAGTTGATGCCTTTGAGCTGTGGTGATGGAGAAGAGTGTTGAATATACCATGGACTGCTTGGAGAACAAATGAGTTCCTCCTAGAGAGGGTGAGACCAGTTTGCTCCTTGGAGGCAAAGATTCTGAAGCTTCGGCTGATATACTTTGGACATGTGGCCAGGAAGGATGAGTCCTTAGAGAGGGATGGCATGCTTGGGATCGTGGAGGAACAGCACAAGAGAGGAAGACCCTCAATGAGATAGATTCTTCTAGCGACTGGGGTATTAGGTGTAGGTGTGTCAGAGGCAATAAGAATGGCACAGGGTAAAGCCGAGTTTTGAGGTGTTGTCTATATGGTTGCTATGTGTTGCAGGCAACTTGAGGGCACATAGCCACAACAACAACAACTACCTCTTTAATGAGAATAGCAAACGATAGGGCAGATTTTAGGATGGCTATCATACTTGATGACACCTAACAATAACAACAACAACAACAACAACCTCTTTAAAAATTAGGAAAATTTTATTAATTTATTAACTAAGTTTAATTATTAATGGAGTAGAGAGTAATAGCACTGATATTAAAAGGAGGAATCTGAATTCTGCTATCAATATTTGAGATCTGGAATATAGCCTTTATTGAAGACCAAACTGCTTCCAGAAATTTTAATTGTGTGAACCAATTCATGTTCTCAAGTTAGTATGTATGGCATTTCCAGTATTTGTAACCCAAATAGTTCTGGCTTATAAAATAGCTTGACATGAAAGCATGTGTTATAGTCTATGTCTGACAAAACCCATCCCTTCTGCCAAGAAAATATCTCATTCGTCCTCTATTTTTAATCCTTTTAACTTGGTTTAGTGTGTGAATAGATCATTGGAAATCATTCTTAAGGGCCAACTTTTCTGGGTTTTTTTTTTGCCCTATTTTTGTGAGAAGCTTCTAAGTATTCTATTCCCAAACTTTGTATCCTAAATTGTACAATGGGTTGAACTAACACTTTCTTAATGTCTGAGACTGAAGAGCAATTTATGTAATTGAAAGTTTCCATTTCTTATACAAATGCATATTTCTGATAACATGTATCCAAAGCAATAAAAATTAACTTCTCTCAAAGTTGTCATATGAAAGAAAAAGAGGTTTTCCTTTTCCTTAAATCATTGTATTCGAGACTGTCATTACACCAAGTTAACCTTTAATATACAAAGTGTGATTGTGTTTCATATCTAGAAAGCTTACATTTCATTAAATACAGCAAGTATTACCACCAGAGAGCTCTGCTGGTCTAGTAGTAAGAAGCTGAGCTGAAATCTCAAGGACACCCAGTTCAAATTCACCAGCTCTGGATGAGAATGATGGGCAATTGTCTGCTTCTAAAAACCCTCTGTAGGGTAGGCTATGTATAGGTCTGGTCCAACTCAATAGCACACAACAACGAAATACGCAAAATAAATATATCAAGAAGGAAGGGATTATGTAATTACAAAATAGTTAAAGACCTTAAAAAGTAGATGCCAGAAGACAACACTGGATGATTAGTGACTTTATGGTGGTTGTTGTTATGTGCTGTTGAGTCGCTTGTGACTCACAGTGACCCTATGTACAACAGCCCAAGCCCTTCTCTATCCTGTGCCAATCGCACTGTCGCCGATAAACCCATCCCGGTTACCCCAGTCACTGAATCAATCCACCTCGTAGGGAGCCTTCCCCTCCTGCACTGTCCCTCCACCTTACGAAGCATGATGTCCCTCTCCAAGCACCTGTGCCTCCTTACAACATGTCCAAAGTATGTCAGATGAAGCTCCAGAATCCTTGCTTCCAAGGAGCAGCCTGGTTTAACCCTCTCCAGGTTGGATCTGTTTGTTTTCTTGGCAGTCCATGGTATATTCAATACTCTTCTCCAGCACCACAGCTCAAAGTCATCAATTCTCCTTCCATCCTCTTTAGTCATTGTCCAACTCTCTGATGCATAACAAGTGATTGCAAAGACCATGGTCTGTATCAGATGCACCTTAGTCTCCAGAGGGATATCATTATTGCTCTTCAGTATTTTGGAAAGGTCCCTAACAGCAGATTTTCCCATCACAATATGTCTTTTAATTTCCTGGCTACTGGTGACAAGGATTCAAGGGGGAGGTGTAAGCAGAGCGATAAGGATGTGCAGGGGGAGAGGGATTAGTAATGTTGTTGTATAATTTAATGGGTGGAGGGGTAAGGAAAATTGGAAGAATCTTCTCTGGAAAACAATGTATATTTTCTAAATAAACCAGTATAATTAAGATAAATAAGGAAATTTTTAAAAAACCACAAACTACTATGGCTTGAATCACATGTTTCTTCAAATGGATATTATTACTCAATAATTTGGAGGTCTCTAACTGCAGATGTCCCCAGTGTAATATGTCTTCTAATTTCCTGACAGCTGGTACCAAGGGTGTTAATTCAAAAAAATTGAAGCAATTGACAGTTTAATCTCTATCCATCATGATGCTGCCTATTGGTCCAGTGGTAAGAAACTTTGTTTCTTGATATTCAGACACAATCCATCCTGAAGGTTGCATTCCTTAATCTTCTGCAACAAGTGCTTCAAGCCCTCCTCACTTTCAGCAAGCAAGTTGTGTCATTTGCATAATGCAAGTTATGGATGAGTCTCTCTCCAATCCTGATGCCACATTCCTCTTCATAGAGTCTAGCTTCTCAGATAATTTGCTCAATATACAGATTGAATAGGTATGGTGACACAATACGACCTTGATGTTATCATGTTCTCTTCCCAATTACAAACTATGCAGGACTTTTCTTCTCTGTTCACACAATAGTCTCCTGGTCCAGATATAGGTTCCACATGAGAAATGAGAAATTGGATTACTAGATATTTGCAGGGATTTTTTTTCTATAGGTTTCTATTTTAATAATAAAAATGAAGTGATTGATATCAGTACTTCTTAAAATATCCAAAGGAAAAAAAATAAAAAACCCATAAAATCAACAAACTACAATGAATTCTTTTTCTAAGAGTTATATCAAAATTTTCTTTGGTTCTCTCCAAACTATAATGTCTAAATTTAAAAAAGGAATTATTATTGCTATTAATCAACATGTTGTAACAAGGATGAAATAGGACTATAAAATAAATGTCATGTAAGAGTATGGAGAGCACCATGGACTGCTAGGAAAACAGACAGATTCATCCTGAAAAGGGTTAAGCCGGGCTGCTCCTTGGAGGAAAGGATTCTGAGGCTTTGTCTAACATGCTTTGGACATGTTGTAAGGAGATACTGGTCTTTGGAGGGGGACATCATGCTTGTTAGGGTGGAGGGAGAGCACAGGAAGGGAAGGCCCTCTATGAGGTGGGTTGATTCAGTGAATAGGGTAATAGGGATGGTTGTATCGAAGACGGTGAGATTGTCACAGGACAGAGTAGAGTTTAGGGCTGTTGTACATAGGGTCACAGTGAGTCAAAAGTGACTCAACGGCACATAACAGCAGCAACAACAACAAACTAATTGAAAGGAAATATAATTTATTTAAAAAAATTTATTATTCTATGAAATAAGTTTAAAAATATATAACAAATTAATTCTCTAGTAGAACTGAACTTTGCTTCTTGACAAAAATTTAGGTCTAGAAAAACCATCCTTTTAAATTGATACTGGTCATGTTTTTAAGGATATTCTTTGAAAGCATCCTCAAGTCCTGTACTAAGGTGGTTGTTGTTGTTGTTATGTGCCATCCAGTTGCTTGCGACTAATAGAGACCCTATGTACAACAACCCTAAACTCTGCTTTTTCCTGTGCCAATTGCACCATCTCTGATACACCCATCCCAATTACCCCAGTCACTGAATCAATCCACCTCATAGAGGGCCTTCCTCTCCTGCACTGTCCCTCCACTCTACCAAGCTTGACATCCGTCTCCAAGGACCTGTCCCTCCTTACAACATGTCCAAAGTATGCTAGATGGAGCCTCAGAATCCTGGCCTCCAAGGAGCCACCCAGTTTGAGCCTTTCAGGATGAATCTGTTTGTTTTCCTAGCAGTCCATGGTGTTCTCAATACTCTTCTCCAGCACCACAGCTCAAAGGCATTAATTCTCCTTCTATCCTCCTTAGTCATTGTCCAACTCTCTGATGCATAACAAGTGATAGCAAAGACCATGGCCTGTATCAGACACACCTTAGTCTCCAGAGTGACACCATTGCTCTTCAGTAATTTGGAGAGATCCCTAACAGCGGACTTTCCCATGGCAATACATCTTTTAATTTCCTGGCTACTGGTGCAGAAAGTGTTGACAGTGGAGCCAAGCAAACTAAAACTGTGAACAATCTCAATCTCTTCACTATCCACCCTGATGCTGCCAATTGGCCCAGTGGTGAGAAGAGTTTAGAAGGGGTCGTAGTACTAAGGATACTGTTGCTAATGTTAGATGGGTCTTGGCTGAAAGCAGGGAATACCAAAGGAATGTATATTTGTGTTTCATTGACTATGCAAAGGTATTTGACTATGTGGATCATAACAGCCTGTGGCTGACTCTGAGAAGAATGGGAATCCCAGAACACTTGGTAGTGCTAATGAGAAACCTATGCTTGGACCAAGAGCCAGTCATCAAAACAGAGCAAGGAAACACTACATGGTTCAAAATTGGGAAAGGCGTACACCAGGGATGTGTCCTGTCTCCATACCTTTTCAACCTATATGCAGAACAAATTATCCAGGAGGCTGAGCTCTGTGAGGAGGAATGTGAGATCAAGATTGGTGGAAGATCTACCAACAACCTGCGTTATGCAGATGACACAACCCTGCTTGCTGAAACTGAAGAGGACCTGAAGCGCCTGCTGCAGAGTGTCAAGGACTGAAGCCTCCAATATGGATTGAGGCTCAATGTAAAGAAGACAAAGATTCTCACCACTGGGCCAAAGATTCTCTGTACTATGGTACATACTGTTTTATATAAGTTCATTTCCTCTTTTAAAAACAAAACATACTTGGTCTGCTTGCCTTGAGTCCAATCTTCTGTGGAAATTAATATTGTTATGTGATATTCAAAGATCTTTTAGATCAGTTTCTAATTTTACATTGAAGTATTTCAAAGCAGTCACATCATAATTTCTTAAATGTGCTAAAATGATTACCCAGAGCAGTAGCCTATAGCTAACATTCAAACATTGAGGAAATGCTAATATAATAGAAATGAAAAGTATTAGAATAGGATGTTTAGGTTTCCTAAGAAGGTTAAAAGTACTACATAGAATCACATATTAGAATTGCCAATTACAAAGCCTATTTGCTTCCTAAACTAGTTATTTCTTGGAACAACACCCAAAGGATTTGTATAGTGCACACAATGAATATAATAAGCTTTTTATTCTTTTTGTTTGTAAAGATGACTCACCATTAGCCGTGGTCAGGGCCATGAACACACACTTAAATCAAGAAAACAACTAAAATAAAGACTGAATTATTACAGTATCTTTTAACCTTTGTGAGCCGGCATGCTTTTTGAAAATGTTGACCTTAACTTTACACTTTGCAAGTAAGTGTTTTGCACTTATTTTAGATTCCCGATGTTCTTCTATAATGCCCTTATGCTGATGTTTAAGTGTATTTCTCAGATGAATCATAACACATTTTCTAGATTCTTGAAATTCTTGTATTTAATACAGAAATTTTTCTCCAAGTGGGAAGGGGAACGCGACATGAAAACATTACTCAAATGAGAGCTGGTAGATGATTTGTAAGAACAGAGTGCCCGGTGTGGAGGCCGCACAATGTGAACTCCGTTAACTCCACAAGGGGGGATATCACCAGCAAGAGCATCAACAGCACAAAACTGAATCCCTCCAGGTCAGACCTGTTCCACACCTTCTTCAACAATCACCCAATTATCGCCCCCCATCAGGAGTTCTGGTGACCTAGCGATAAGGAACTGCACTGCAATCTCAGAGGCATGTGGTTCCAATCCACAAGCTGCTCCACAGGAGAAGGAGGTTCAGTCTCCTCCTATGTGATTTGCAGCCTCTGAAAACCCACTGGAGAGTCAGCTATGAGTGGGTGGCACACAACAAAAACATTTAAGCCATAGCTCTTGCTGTCTATCTTATTGTTGTTATGTACTGTTGAGTCACAGCCAACTCATACCTAACAGCTAGTTACAGCAAAGTTTTACTGATTATAACCTGTATCAGCAAAGATTACCCATCTTTCCCCTGAAGAACAGCAGGGGGATTCAAACCATATACGTTGGGGTTGACAGCTCAGCTCCTTACCACTACATCACCAGAGCTCCCTAATTCTTTTCCATTGTAATAAATCATCTAATCCTGTAGAGAAAGGTTCTCTACTGGTTCAAAAAATTTGTTAAAATGCTGTGCATAGAGTCCACAAACTTTACTCATGATTACAGACATTGGGGTGTGTTTTTTTGTTGGTGTTTTTTAATATTTTATTTTATACTGATTTATTTATAAAGTTCAAATACACTGTTTTTCACAGCAGATCTTTATTTATTACTTGCTGTGTTGCTAAACTTTGCTACTGTTACTGGAGTGAGATGGTGTCTCATTGTGGTTTGGATTTGCATCTCTCTTATTGACAGTGAATTTGAGCATTTCTTCATGTGTCTTGGCCCTTTGAATATCTCACTCTGTGAAAATTCCTTCCATGTCTTCTGCCCATTTTGTAATTGGGTTATCCCTCTTTCTTGTGGAGTCCCAGGAGTATCTATAAACTTTCATCATGAAACTCTTGTTTGAGATGGTATTGCAAAACTACAGAACATTTCTGGAAGACACAATAAAAGACCTATAGAAAAGTGGAAGATGTGCCCTGTTCATGGATAAATAGACTCAATATTGTGAATATGACAATTCTACCAAAAGCAATCTATATGTTCAACACAATCCTAATCCAGATACAAAGTTTATTTTTCCAAACATATTGAAAAGGAAATTGTCAAGTTTATTTTGAGAGGCAAGAGACCCAAATAAGCAAAATACTTCTGAGAAACAAAAGTGAGTTGGGAGCCGTAGCACTTCCTGGGTTTAAAACCTACTACACAGTGGTGGTAACCAAAACAGTATGGTACTGGTACAACGACAGGAACATTGACCAATGGAACAGGTCTGAAAATCCAGAAATAGATCCAATTATCTATGGTCAACTGATATTAGACACAGAAACAAAACCTATCAAATGGGAATATAACAACCTCTTCAACAAAGCATGGTGACAAAACTGGACTGCTACCTGCAGCAAGCTGAAACAGAAGCCACATCTCACATCATACACAAAATATCTACTCAAGGTGGATGGATCAGAGACGTGGAAGTAAAGCCCAAAACTGTAAAGTTCATAAGAGACAAACTGAGCCCAAGTTTAGAAGGTCAAGTCTATGGTATAGCTAGAAATGAACAATCCGAAGAAAATAAAATTGATGATTGGGACCGTCTAAAGATTTAACACCCTGTGTGTGTAAAAAAAAAATTTCCGACAGGGTGGAAATAAAACCTACTGACTGGGAACAAACATTGTTGTTGTTGTTATGTGCCATCGAGTCGTTTCCGACTCATAGCGACCCTATGCACAACAGCTCTAAACCCTGCTCTATCCTGCGCCAACCGCACCGTCTCTGACACACCCATCTCGATTACCCCAGTCACCGAATCAATCCATCTCATAGAGGGTCTTCCCCTCCTGTGCTGTCCCTCCACCCTCCCAAGCATGATGTCCCTCTCCAAGGACCCGTCCCTCCTGGCAGCATGTCCAAAGTATGTCAGACATTAGGGGACTAATTAAGAAACTACTAGAAAACAGGGAATAATTTATGCACAAGACATTCATAATACAATTCTTCTTTCAGGAAAGCCAGTTCTTAGCTACGTTCACACACAGTCCTCTCTCTCCGAACCTTGACATCATGGCCTTAGCCTCTGTCTTCTTAAAGTGGATATTATAATGCTTGGTAAATATGTGCCACTTCTATTTTGCCAGTCAGACTAGACCTGAAAGCATTCACTCCTGGCTCATGAATCAGCAGACCTAGATCCCCTGGCAAGTACTCAAAGGGGTTCACTATCTGCTGCTGTTTCTTGGCCCCAATTCATCTTTTCATCGTTTATTTGCACAGGAATCTCAGGTCCAAAAATTATATAGCATTCTCTGACTCTATTTTCTTTGGTGAATCTCCCAACTTCTTCCTCTAAGTCTGTTAAGTACAAAACTGGTGGGACAGCAAAACTAACTAATCCCCACTTTAATGTTCCATATAAATTATTTTTTTATTCTGTTGTTGTTGTTGTTGTTATGTGCAATTAATTTGCTTGGGACTCATAGCAGTCTTATGTACAGCAACTTAAACCCATGAATTGTATCAGGCACACCGTAGTCTCCAGACTGATGTTATTACTCTTCAGTACTCTGGAGAGGTCCCTGAAAGCCAACTTTCTCAATGCAATTAATCTCTTGATTTCTTGGCTGCTGGTACCAAGAGTGTTGACTGTGGAGCCAAGCAAACTAAAGCTGTTTACAATCTTAATTTCTTCACCATCCATTATGATGGTGCCATTTGACCCAGTGGTGAGAATCATTGTTTTCTTTGATGTTGAGCTTCAATCCATATTGAAGGCTAAAGTCCTTGACCTTATGTAACAAGCACTTCAGGTCCTCCTCAGTTTCAGCAAGCAGGATTGTGTCATCTGCATAATTCAGGTTGTTGGTGAATCTTTCTCCAATCCTGATGCCGCAATCCTCCTCATATAGCTCAGCCTCCAGGATGATCTGTTCTGTATATAAATTCAAATGACAGAATAAATCCCTGGCGTACGCCATTCCCAATCTTAAACCATGTAGTGTCTCATTGCTCTGTTCTGACAACTGCCTCCTGGTCCAAGTATAGGTTTTGCATAAGCACAATCAAATGTTCTGAGATTCCCATTCTTTTCAGAGTCAGCCACAGTTTGTTGTGATCCACACAGTCAAACACCTTTGCGTGGTCAATGAAACATAGCCTTTAGAAAATTTGTTGCACTAGGGATATCATTGTTGATGTCAAATGGATGTTGACTGAAAGGAGAGAGTAGCAGAACGATGTCTATTTGTGTTTTATTAACTGTGCAAAGGCATTTGACTAAGTGGATCGCAACAAATTTTAGCTAACATTGAGCAGAACGGGAATCCTAAAACACTCAATTGTGCTTTTTTGAAACCTGTGTTGTTGCTGTTGTGTACCGTGTTGGAGCTGACCCAGAGTTGACTCTCGATAGCAAGTTCTCTGAGGCAGTTAGGCACTTGACAGGAGATGGTCCATCCTTCTCCAACAGAGCAGCTGGTGGATTTGAGCTGCATGCCTTTTAGGATTGTGGTGCAGCTTCTTACTCTACCTAGTTCAAAAAACTGGTGTTCAAACAGAGCAAGGGAACACTGCATGGGTCAAAGTCAAGAAAGGAATGTGTCAGGGGTGCATCCTTTCACTATACATTTTCACTCTATGCACTTCTATTCAAGAAGCTGAACTTTATGAAGACGAATGTGGACTCAGGATTGGAGGGAGACTTATAAGCAATGTGCATGGCACAAATGACACAGCTTTTCTTGCTAAAACTGAGAAGGACTTGAAGTGTTAGCTTCAGAAGATCAAGGACTGCAGCCTTTAACACGTTGCCGCAAATGACAGCTAAATGTGTTTCTAAGCATGGTTGTCAGTTTAAAAGTATGCGGCTGAGTGAAAATATCTCAGTCACAAAAGGACAAATATTATATGGTACCACTGTTGTAGAATGAGGCTGACATCAGAGTAGGGGTAAGGCTGAGAAAAACTGGATAAATTATGTTTACTGCATTGAAGCCGATGAGGGAGACAATAGTTTAAAAGTAATATATTTTAGGGCATTATGGTTATCAGAAGAGTCCGTAATGAGAGTTGCAGAGTGCAGTATACTCGGGGTGGGGGTGGACATGGGGGTGTGCAGGCAGATTGTGTACCAATGAAGGAGTTTTTCTTTTGCTTTTCAAGGAGAGGAGCGAACTGGGGGTGGGGTGGGGGAAGTTTGGGTGGGGAGAAAAGTGCAACAATGAAGGAATGGAAGTCCAAAATCTCTGTAGATGTTCATTGAAATTAATTAAAAAAAAGTGTGAAGCAATGTGTTAATATGGATTTTGTCTCACCGTCAAGAAAACAAAAATCATCACGATCAAATAGACAGCTTCATGATAGATACATTGAAGCTGTTATCAATTTCATCTTGCTTGGATCCACAATCAACATCTGTGTTAGCAGTCAGAAAACCAAAAGATGAGTTGTATTGGGAAAATCTGCTGTCAAATACCACTCTAGAGTGATAAAGAGAAATGATGTCAGTCTAAAGGGTAAGATGCACCTGATCCAAGCCATAATAATTTAAATTGATTGCTATGGATCTAAGATCTGGTCAATGACTAAGTATGACAGAAAAAAAAGAATGAATACCTTTAAGTAGTGGTGTGGACAAAAGTGTTAAACATATCATGGACTACTAAGAAATCAAACAGACCTGTCTTGGAGAATGTGAAATCGGGTTGATCTTTGGAGGCAAAGAATTTAAACTCTGTCTCATACTTTGGGAATGTTGTCAGGACAGTCTAGTCTTTGGAAAAAGTCATAATACTTGGGATGATAGAAGGCAAAGGTAAAAGAGAAAGGTCTTACACAGTGACCAAGACAATGGAGTCAAATGTGTCAGAGATGTTGAGGTTGGCTCAGGAAAGAGCAAACTTCAGAGGCTTTGTTCATAGAGTTGTTATGACTGATAGTCAACTCTATGACACAGAGCAAAAATTAGCTTTTATTATTAAGGCTAATAAAAAGTAAGTTTATATATGATTGAGTATCATGGTTAGCACAGAATCCAGAATTAAGGCTGCATAGAGAAGTGTACTCAGGGTGGGGGGTGGGGGGAAGGGACGTGGGAATTGTATACTAATGAAGGAATTTCTTTTTCTTTTTTTTTTCTCTCTTTGGAGGGGGAAGCGAACTGGTGGGAAGGGGTGGCAAGGGAGAAAACTGCGGCAATGAATGAATGGAAATACAAAACCTCTGTAAAAAAAATAAACAAAAAATTATAAAAAAAAAGTAAGTTTAAACTTCTCTGAAGACATTGGGGGAAAATGAGGTCCTAAAAATTGATAGAATTATCAACTGAAATTCTAACCAACAGATGAAGTCCTAAGTGGTCCCAAAAATCAGAAGGACAATTACCTGACCAGATGATTGGAAGAAATTCATATTTATTTCCATTCTCAAAAGAAGATGATCCTACAGACTGTGGAATATATGAAACAATAATATTAACATCAGATGCAAAAAAAAAAAATCTCTTGCTGAAGATTTCCCTGAAATGACTAGAATTGACAGAGAACTTCCAGAAAGACAAGCCCTATTTAGAAGAACTAATGACACTCCGGGATATCATTCCTTAATTCAGATAGATCTTGACTGAAAACAGAGAGTACCACAAGGATGTCTACTTCTATTTTATCAACTATTCAAAGGCATTTGTCTGTGCGGATCATGACAAACTGTGGCTAACATTGATTAGAATGGGAATCCCAGAACACTAATTGTACTTAATGAAACCTATACCTCGGAAGAAAAAGCTGTTGTTCAAACAGAGCAAGGAAACAATATATGGTTCAAAATCAAGAATGTTACACATCATAGATGTATCCTTTGTCCACAGATTTATTTTCCTTTAATCTATGCACAGAGCAAATCATTCCAGAAGTTGAGGTTTATGAAAAAAGGGTAGCATCTAGATTGAGGGAAGACTCATCAACAACCTGCATTATGTAGATGATACAACATTGCTCTCTGAAAAGAAGGACTTGAAATGCTTACTGCAGAAGATCAAGGACTTCATTCTATAATGTAGATTCTACCAATTTTCAAGAAAACTAAAGTCTTCACCCCTGGACCAGTAGGCAATACCATGATAGATGGAGAAAAGATTGAAATTGTCAATGATATCATCTTACTTGGATCCACAATAAACACCCTTGGCACCAGCAGTTGGAGATAAAAAAAGGAATTATTTGAGAGTGACCATATGAAATACAATGTGAATGAGAAGAAAAAGAAAGTAAAAATTTTTAAAAAAGATTAATTGCACTGAGAAAATCTGCTGCCAAGGAACTCTTCAGAGTGCTAAAAAGCAATGATGGCAGTCTGAAAACTAAGGTACCCTTGATCCATGCCATAGTCTTCTTAATTGCTTGCTATGCATTTGAAAAGTGTACAATGACTAAAAATCATAGAAGAATCAATGCCTTTGAGTAGCGGTGTTAAAGGAGAGTATTGAATATCTCATGCACTGCCATGAGAACGAACAGATCTGTCTGAAAGTGAAACTTTGGTGCTACCTGGAGACAAGGATGGGAAGCTCTGTCTCACGTACTTTGGACATATTGCCAAGAGGACCAGTCTTTGGAAAAGGACATCATGTTTGAAAGTGGAGGGTCAGTGCAAGATAAGTAGACCCTTTATGAGGTTTGACACAATGACTGCAGCTATGGGTTCAGCTGGACAGAATGATGTTGGTTCAGCAGAGGGCAGAAGTCGAAGCTCTTGTCAATAGAGCTGCTTTGAGTCATAGTCCATTTTAGGGCAAGTTACAACAAAGAGCTAGCCATATGAAGAAAGCAACAAAGAAAATAACTACAAAGAGTCACATAAAATAACTTACTGTAGTGCATAATTTAATGCCTAAATTACTAATTTTCTGAAATATGAGAGAAAGCCAGAGGCCATGATGATATTGATTACACAGAACTTCGAATGAGATCTATGTTTCTCAAGTGGATTCCCATTCACAGGCAACGAAATCACATTGGAAGTTGTGAGAAAAGCAGATTCTTGAGTCCTTCGGTCTACTGAACCAGGACTGGAGAATTTTTTTAAATTATTTCACACTGTCTGCATGTGTTTTTTACAAACAAAACCGTTTTAGAACTCTTTGCATTAGATTCTTCATCTTTTGAATGTACTTTCATGAAAGGGAAACATCTTCTCTCTTGAGCTTGTATTTCTTTATTGTTAATGCTAATTTTTAATATTTTAAGTAAGAATTCCTTGGTCCCTCTAAAGAAGAGAGATGAAAGTTAAAGTGTGTAATTCTGATAATTTCTCCACTTAACCTTTTTTTTGGGAAACCCAACCTCTTGAAGGTCTTGAAGGTCTCTTGATCGTCTGAATCTTTTACTAGGGGGAGGGGAAAGCAACTTATAAAAAACCATACCACCAACTAAATAAATAAACTTTTTAGAATTCTTCTATAATAGTTTGTGGAGAATTCCTCTTAAAAAATACCTACATAATACCATAATTGTTTCTGAAATGTCACTTTACTGTTTCAACAATAATACTAAGTTTTCAGGTAGTTAAAATTAAAATGCAGCAAGCACTTGTTGAATGCTTAAGTACTGTGCTAAAAAAGTGTTGCTTTGCTATCTAAAGATAGGGATACTTCATTTAATTACTTAAAGATGTTCAAGGCTGCTGGAGAACAAGAGAAATGCAAATTACAAGCTATAATATGAAACAGAAAGAAATAAAAGCTATGATAGATGTACATACCACATCTAGAAAACACATACATGTCTCCAAAGGGTAAATCTTAGTTATTTGGAAAATTACTTTAATCAAGCCCAGTAATCTCCTGAACTATTGCAGCACATTTTGTCTCCTGCAGCAACAATGTAAAGGGATGTTTAGCAAAAAACCTTAGACTAGATTCTTGCAAGGAAATAGTTGCTCCACAGAGTGGCTTACCCCTTAATTTTATCCATTTCAGTGGTTGCCACAGATTCCCACAAGTGACACTGATACATCTCAAGACAATTTAAAACTGAATGGATTGGTTGGCGTTAGTTACTGTGAATAACTGTGGCCCGGGATGAGGATTAAAGTTACATGGAAAATGTAGTTATGATATTCGGTTTTCTGGATCAATACATTTCTGGGTAGGTACAACAACAGTTGCATAAATCATTGTTTTTCAGAAGGCAGGAATCTGATATGCACAATTGATGTTTTTGTTAGCTGCTATCAATTTGACTATGACTCATAATGACACTATGAACTGACCAGAAGCTTGCTGTTCCTGAGCCATTCCCATGATCTCTATTATGCTCAAGCCCATTTTTATAGTCACTTTGTCAACCAAGCTCACTGAGAGTAGATGCATAGAAATGATGGAAGAAGGTATGTTTTTATAAAACTGGACTCACTATGATATCTTATGGTAACTTGTTCACTATATATGGAATTTCCTGTTTTAATTCTTCAAATAGATGCTTTAGGTACATTTACAAAATAAAAGTTCAAATACATTTGCTCTTCTAATGAATTCAGGGCATATATTATGACTAATAAATGATGTAATCATACACATACACACACACGCATTTGTTCTCTGTATATATATACTCAGAGAGATGTGATATATAGATATAGATGATAGAGATAGAGAGAGATGATAGAGATGAAAGAGATAGAGATAGAGAGATAGATAGATAGATGATAGATAGATAGATAGATAGATAGATAGATAGATAAATATATCATTGTTGCTGTTGTTATGCACCATGGAGTTGGAACCTGCCCATAGCTGACCCTCGGGTGAGTCTTCAGAGGAAGTTAGTTAACTTGGGAGGAGATTTCCCATCCCCCTCTTCTGGAGCAGAGGTGGCTTTAAACCATTGTATTCAGGATTGTGGCGCAGCTTCTTGCAACTGAGACACCAGAGCTCACCATGCATATCTATACTTGGACCAAGAGGCAGTCGTCAGAACAGAGCAGAGCAACACTGCATGGTTCAAAATTGGGAAGGGTGTACATCAGGGATGTGTCCTGTCTCCATCCCTTTTCAACCTGTATGCAGAGCAGATTATCCGAGAGGCGGGCTCTATGAGGAGAGGC
>NW_006399785.1:4668115-4668873 GCF_000299155.1 Elephantulus edwardii
AAGGGAGGAGATTGTCCATCCTTCTCCCCTGTTGTAGCTGGTGACTTCGAACTGTGTGCCTTTGGGTTTGCAGAGCAGTTTCTTGCCACTTAGCCACCAGAGATACTTATGTTTAGATACAGATATATTGTTGTTGTTATGTGTTTTAAACCCTATACTTTTTAAAAAATCTACACTGTTTGGATGAACAGCTCAATAGCAGCTGTGAAAAGGAGGCCAGGAACTGAGTGCGGAAGAGACCACCAACTATTCATATGCAGGTTCAAACTGAAGCTGAGGAAAATGAAACCGAATCCACAGGAACCAAAATATAACTTTGAGTCTATCCCACGTGAATTTCAGAACCATTTCAGAAACAGGGTTGAGGCCTTGAACACTAATGAGCGAAGACCAAATGAGCTCTGGGTGCATATCAAGAGTATCATCCAGGAAGAGTGTAAACTGTCATTACAAAGACAGAGGAGGAAGGAAAGACCAGAATGGATGTCAGAAGATACTGTGAATATTGAACTGGAGCACAGAGAAGCCAAAGCAGAAGGAAGAATTAAAGATATTAAAGAACTGAATAGAAGATTCCAAAAGGCAGCAGGGGATGACAAAGCAAAATATTACAACGAAATGTGTAAGGAGTTGGAGTCAGAAAATCAAAAGGCCCGAACTTGCTCAGCATTTCTTAAGCTCAAGAAACTGAAGAACAAATTCAAACCTAGAGTTGTATAATCAAGGATGCTTTAGGCAGAATATTAAATGATCCAGGA
>NW_006399785.1:4670163-4671854 GCF_000299155.1 Elephantulus edwardii
ACTGGAGAAGAGTATTGAGAGTACCATGGACTGCTAAGGAAACAAACATGTTCATCCTGGAGAGGGTTAGACCTGGTGGCTCCTTGGAGGCAAGCATTCGGAGGCTTCGTCTGACATACTTCAGACATGTTATAAGGAGGGACAGGTCCTTGGAGACGGACGTCAAGCGTGGTAGGGTAGAGGGATAGCTCAGGAGGGGAAGGCCCTCTATGAGGTGGATTGATTCAGTGACTGAGATAATGGGGATGGGTGTATCAGAGACAGTGCGATTGGCACAGGATAGAGCAGGGTTTTGGTCTGTTTTACAATGGGTTGCTATGAGTCACAAGCAACTCGACAGCGCATAACAAGAACAACTACACTGTTTTGAAACGTGTGCTTTGGACCCTGATCTATCTTGAGCCAGTCTCACTGACACTAACACACGTACCCCATCACCCCAGGTACTCTTTCAGTCTGCTTCATCAGAAGTCTTTCTCTCTTGTGCTGTCTCTCCAGTTATCCAACCATGATGTCCTTCTCAAAAAACTGATCCCTTCTGGCCACATGTCCAAAGTATGTAAGACAGATCTTCAAGTCTTTAAAGAGAAATTTCGTTTCACTCTCTCTAGTGGGTTTTCAGACCTGCTTACTCTCTTGACATTTCATGGAATGTTGAATATTCTTCCCCAGATCCACGGCTCAAAGGCACAAATTCTTCTTCTATAATTCTTAGTTAATATCCAGCTATCTGATACACATAAAATAATTGAGAAGACCATGGCCTGGATTAGGTGCACCTTAGTTTCTAGACTGACATCGTTGCTTTTCAGCACACTGGAGAGGTCCCTGACAGCAGATTTCCCAATGCAATTGATCTTTTGATTTCATGACTGCTGTTGTTAAGAGTGTTGATTGTGGAGAGGAATAGGCAGTAATTGATAACAACTTCAATCTCTTCTCTATCTATCATGGAGCTGCCAATTGGCCCAGTGGTGAGAATCTTTGTTTTCTTGATGTCAAGGTTCAATCCATATTGAAGACTAGAGTGCTTGACCTTCTGTCGCAAGCTCATCAGGTCTTCTTCAGTTTCAGTAGGCAGGGTTATGTCATCTACGTAATAAAAGCTTTATTTAAATTTTTAATAATGTAATACAATAAGATAATTTGAAGGTAGCATAAAAAGCAAAAATAATATCAATAATTGTATATTTGTGTGTATATGAATCAGGAAGACTAAAGAGGACTAAAATGGCTTTGAATTGTGGTTTTGATGAAGAGTATTGAACAATGGACTGCCAAATGACAAATAGATCTATAGGAAGTGCAAGCAGAGGATCACCTCAGAGGTCAGTATGATAACACTTCATTTCACATACTTTGGACACGTTGTCAGGAGGGCCTGTCTTTGGAAAAAACATCATACTGGTAAAGATGGAAGGTTATAAAAAGTGAGGAAAAGCCTCAATGAGAGATAGATTAACACTGTGAATTCAACAATGAGCTCAACTATCATGAAGGACCTGATGATTACACAGAATAGGGCAAAGCTCAGATCTGTTGTCTGTAAGGTTGCTATGAGTAGTAGTCATGATGGCAGCTAACAACAACAACAACAACAACAATCCATTTATCAGCCGTCTGCTTGTTGAACTGTCATAGTTTACCTGATGCTCTTTTTTAAAAATTATTTATTTATTTATTCATTTATT
>NW_006399785.1:4687114-4700080 GCF_000299155.1 Elephantulus edwardii
CTTCAATACAGATTGTATCTCAACATCAAGAAAACAAAGATTCTCATCACTGGGCCAAATGATGGCATCGTGCTAGATGGAGAAGAGACTGAGATTGTTAAGATCTTGCTCAGCCCACAATCAACATTCTTGGCACCAGCAGTCAGGAAATCAAAAGATTTGCATTAGGAAACTGCTGGCAAGGACGTCTAAACAATACTAAAAAATCAACAATGTCAATCTAGAGACTAAAGGGTTCCTGATCTAAGCCATGGTCTTCACAATTACTTGCTATACATCTGTGAGCCGGACAATGACTAAGGATAATAGAAGAAGAATTGATGTTTTTGAGTTGTAGTACTAGATAAGAGTATTGAACGTATCAGGAACTGCAAAAAGAACAAACAGGTCTGTCCTGGTGATGGTGAAACCAAGTAGCACCTTGAAGGCAAGGATTTTGAAGCTCTATCTCACATACTTTGGACATGTTACCAGAAGGGACCAGTTATTGGAGAAGGACATCATATGTGAAAGGGTGGAGCATTAGTGAAGAGAAGGAAAACCCCAGATGAGATGGATTGATACAGCAACTGGAGTAATGGGAGTGGGTATTCTGGAGACTGTGTGATTGGCTTAGATAGAGGAAGGATCAAAGTGATTGTGCTGAAGGTCACTATTATTTATAGTTGACTCAAGGGCACATAACATCAATAGTCCTTCTTGTTTGTTTTCAACTTTTGTATGCCAGTGAGTCATTATTGTTGATGAATCTTAATCGCATGCTTGATCAATTTCAGACTGGAGATGCTAGGATAAACCCTCAACTTCTTCATATTTGGCTCTTAGTCATCTATGCACATAATTCCACAGTAGTCAATCTACCAGGTATTCTTTATATGAATGTTATCATGGACTGCAGCCTATGGATTGAGGCTCAATGTCAATAAGACAAAGATTCTCACCACTGGACCAATTGGCAGCATCAGGATGGATGGTGAAGAGATTGAGATTGTTAACAACTTCAAAATAGGTGAGATGAAGTTTCATCTTTGCCTCTAAGAAGCATTCTGGTTAAATTTAAGTCAAGAAATATATGTTTGTTCTTTTGGCAGCCAAAGTATACTAAATGCTCTTCCCCAACACCAAAATTCAAAGGCATTAATTCCTCTTCTGTCATACTTAACAACTGTCCACCTTTCAAATGAATAGGAAGCAATTAAAAACATGAAGGCTTGGATAAGTCCCACCTGATATTTTAAACTCATATCCTTGCTTTGTAGCACTCTAATGAGGTCCCTGAAAGCAGAATTTTCTAATTTAACACCTCTCCGGATTTTTTGACTCTTGCTTTCCTGGGTTTTTATTGTAGGTCCTTGTAAAATGAGATTGCTGATAACTTCAATCTTTTCTCCCTTTATTGTGATGTTGCCTTTTGGTCCAGTAGTGAGGATTTTAGTTTTCTTTACATGGGGGTGTGTTCCATGTTGAAGGCTTTGATATTCTGCAGTAAGTACCTGAGGTCTTCTTCGCTCTCTACAAGCAAGATTCTGTCAACTGTATAACAAAGTTTCTTCATAAGTATTCCTACAATCCTGACACCACAGTAATTTTTGTATAGGCCAGCCTCTAGAACTGTTTGTAGGAACAAGGAGACCTAGTTCATTCCTTTTTTGGTGGCATAGAAACCAAAGGAATTGATCTTTAGATAATTGTAAATATTTTGTTGTAATTGAACATAAAAGAATACTATGTGTACTGACTCAGTAGAAATTTTAAACTTCTGGTTTTTTCTTGAATAAACTCATTATAAAAGACCTATATGCAAACCTATTCTTTAATCTTTAATCCATACACTGACATTACATAGAACACCAAAGTGACTTCCAAGAGGTATGGTAATGGTTATTAAAGGTCTCATATCAAGTCATCTCTTAAAAATATGTACCTATAATGTATGATTAAAATTATTACCAACCGGTTTATAGTTTCATTTGGCCTTTTAACATACTTTTTTTTTTATTTTTAACAAGAAGTACAGGAAATATTTGATCCTATGGAGGAAGGCAGCTATGAGAGAAGGGATTCTTTCCCTTTGTCCACTACATCACACTGATCTCATATTTTCCTTATTTCAAAATCTGACTTTGAGTTAATGTGAACCATTCTAATATGTCAAAGACATTAATTTTTAATTTGAAACACTTGTCTTAATAAGAATGAATGAGATCATGTTAACTTTATTATGATAGCTGACCAGTTCCATACTAAGCACCTAATGAAAAAAAAATGGTGATATTGTAGCTTTATTTCATTTGAAGAAACAATAAGAAAAATTGATAGCAGATTCCATGTTTCATATAGTATTCCAGAAATAATCTAGTTTTGACGTAATACAGAGCCAAGACAATAAAGAAAACTGTGACAAATATAGCTATTTTTTTTCCAATTCACTGTAATATAATGTAATTAATATAAACTATTAATATACTTATTCAGGAATTATAAAGATCTGGCTTTACGTGTCATAATAAGCCCTTATTAGCTTTGTGATCCCACAAAGATGTTTAACTTCTCCATGACTATTTCTCCATGTAAAGTGAGGACGATAATGATAATACTGTACCTAGTAACAGAGTTACTATCTTTTCATAGAGATGTTATACGTATACATCTCTCTTAGATGAAGTGCTGCCAAACATGTTCCCCAGATGTAAGGAAAGAAAGCTTTCACCAGGAGAGATAATTCCTGAAGAAAGATACCATATTTGGTCAATTAAAAGGCCAGTGAAGAAGAGGAAGTCTCTTATGGGGAGTTGACGTAGTGACTGAAGTCATGGACTCCAGGATGGCAGTCACTGTACATAGACATAGGACTGGAAAAGTTTAGTGATATTTCACATAGAGTTTGTAACTGTCAGAACAGACTCCATGACATCGAATAATAACAACAGACTTTTGGGAATGGTAGAATTGAATGATACAACAGACCTGTTCAGTGGATGGTGATCTATATATGATTTCAGCTCCAGTAGCCCAGTGGTAAGGAGCTGTACTACCTGCCACAAAGCACACAGTTAAGAATCCACCAGCTGCTCTGCAGGAGAAAGATGGATAATCTCCTCCACACTGATTTATAGCCTCTGAAAAATCTACTGAAGGGGGTGGGGAAAGGGTGGAGGTGGGGTGGGTGGGGAGAAGGGTGCAACAATGAATGAATGGAATTCCAAAATCTCTGTAGATGTTCATTGAAATGAAAAATAAATAAATTAATTTAATTAAAAAAAATCTAATGAAGATTCAGCTATGAGTGAACTCTGACTTGACAGCATATAACATTTATCAGTTGAGAATGATTTGACCTGTTAAACTGAGTGAAGCTCCAAACCATAAACTGTGATCCTGGATTTACCCCATTCTTTCTACAAACAGCTCTGGGATTAATTTCCTCAGGTATCCCCATAATTCTAACCTTTTGCATTATAATGTGATGAGTCTGTTTTCCTTGATATATCAATACATAACTTTTATGTATTGTCATATGTTGTTGTTGTTGATGTTGATGTTGATAGGTCCCTTCAAGTTGAATACAACTTGTAGTGACCCTATGAACAAAATATGTGAACCCTGTTCTATCCTGCATCATCCTCACATTTTCTAACACACAAGAACCCATTGCAACAGTCTCCATGTCAGTCATGGTTGAGACACTTCCTATCTTTCTCTGACCCTACCCCCTTCCCAGCATCATGTCCCTCTCCAAGAAAGAACCCCTCCTACCAAAATGCCCAAATGTGAAGTGGGGACTCATCATTGTTGCCTCCAAAGAGTTCTCTGCTTTACCCTCTTTAAGACATATCTGTTTGTACTCTTGGCTGTAATGGGATGATGGGATGTTCAGTGTTATTCTCCAACACCACAGTTCAAAGGAGTCAGCATTTTTTCTGTCATCCTTAGTTATTATTCAAATCACAGATGTGTAGCAAGTAATCAGACAGGCTATGTCTTGAATCAATTGCACCTTAGTTCTCAAATTGACATCATTACTCCTCAGTAATTTAGTTGTTGTTGATTGCCTTCCACTTGAGCATGACTTATAGCAACCCTCTGAACAAAAGGCCTGAAGCCCCTTTATAATTATTGATATTTATCAAAGTTCATAGAGGTTCCTAACTGCAAACTTTCCCAGTGTGATGTGTCTTCTTATTTCCTGATTTATAGTCCCAAGGGTGTTAATAGTGGATCCAAGCAAGATGAAGCTGTTGAAGTATAAATCTGTTCTCCATTCATCATGATATTGTCTATCAGTCCAATGGTAAGAATCTTCATTTTCTTAACTTTCAGATGCAATTCATACTGAAGGCTGTGTTCCTTAATTTTCTGTAACAAGTGCTTCATGTCCTTCTCACTTTCAGCAAGCAAGGTTGTGTCATCTGCTTAACAGAGTTTATTGATAAGGCTCCCTTTAATCCTGATGTCACACTCCTCTTCATAAATACCAGCTTCTTGGATAATTTACTCAGCATATAAGACTTTATAATTAATGTTTGCCCATTATTTTAGTCACTTAGTCAATCTACCTAATTATTATCTTCTTCTTATAACTAAATATAATGTCCTCTATTTTAGCACAACACCTTCTTGTAATATGCCCAAAATATATGAAGCTAAGTTTTTCCATTTATCTTCTAAAGAACACACATTATTTGATTTTAAGCATTCTCATTGTTGTGCTCAAATGGGCCCTAGAAAGCGGTCTGCAGAACAGAGAAAGAAAACACTGCATGGTTCAAAATAAGAAGAAGAAAAAAAGGTGTGTCAGGGATGTGTTCTGTCTCCATACCTTTGAAATCTGTGTGCAGAAACAATCATTAGGGAAGTTGGATTTTATGAAGAGGAATGTGGCATCAAGCTTGAAGGGAGACTCTTCAACCACCTACATTATTCAGTTGAAAGTGAGGAGGACCTGAAGTTTTTATTGTAAAGGTCAAGGACTGTAATCTTCAATAGGAGTTGAAGCTCAAAATCAAGAAGACTATTAGAAGACCATTCTCACTTTTAGGGCAATTGGCAGAACCATGGTAGATGGAGAAGAGATTGACGTTGTTAACAATTACAGCTTTCCTGACTCCACAATCAACACTCTTGACATGAGCAATCAGGAAATCAAAAGATGAGTTACATTGAGTAAGTAAGCTGTCTGGGACCTTGACAAAGTGCTAAAGCGCAATGGTGTTAGTCTAGAGATTAAAGTGCCATGATCTTCTCGATTACTTGCTATGCATCAGAGAGCTGGACATTGACTAAGGATGACAGAAGAAGAATACATGCTTTTGAGTTGTGGTGCTGGAGAAGAGTCTTGTACATACCATGGACAGACAAGAAAACAAATAGGCTTGCCTTGCTGAGAGTGAAATCAAGTTTCTCCTTGGAGACAAGGGTTTTGAAACTCTGTCTCACAAACTTTGGGCATGAGGCTGGAAAGCATTGGTTTTTGGAGAAAGACATCATACTCAGAAAGGTGGAGGGACAGTGCAGGAGGGAAGACCTGGATGAGATGAATTGACACAGTAACTGGGAAAATGGGGGCAGGTGTGATGGAGTCAGTGAGACTGGCTCAGGATAAGACAAGGTTCAGAGCTGCTGTACATAGAGCCTCTATGTGTTGCAGGTGACTCAATGGCACATAACAACAACAACATGCAATATATATGCATTAATAATTTCTGGTGACTGGAATACAAAAGTTGCAGAAATACCAATAGTAGGGGAGAAGAAAGACCAATAATTGCAAAAAATAATTAAGACCATTAATAGGGCAATATGATCTTGGTGATGGTACCAATGTAAATGATTGTTGTTGCTGTAGTTATGAGCCGTCAAGTTGCCTGTGACTCACAGTGACCCTATACACAATAGCTCTGAAGCCTGCCCTATCTTGAGCCAATCTCACAGATACCTACACACCTACCCTCCCATTGTTGTTTGTTGTTATGTGCTGTTGAGTCATTTGTAACTCATAGCGACCCTTCATACAACAGCCATAAACCCAAATCTATCTTGTGCTAATCTTTTTGTCTTTGACACGCCTACCCCCATTACCCCAATCACTGAATCAATCCATATAATTGAGGGTCTTCTTCTTTTGTGCTGTTTGTCCACCTTTCCAAACATTATGTCCCTCTCCAACAACTAGTCCCTCCTTGCAACATGTTCAAAGTATGTCAGACGAAGCTTCAGAATTCTTGCCTACACTGAGCAGCCTTGTTTTATCTTCTCTAGGATGAACCTGTTTGTTCTTTTCCAGCACCACAGATCAAAGGCATAAATTCTCCTTCTGTCCTCCCTAGTCACTGTCCAGATTTCCGATGCATAGCGAATGATTGCAAAGATCATGGCCTTGCTCAGGTGCGCCATGGTCTCCTGACTGACATAATTGCTCTTCAGTACTTTGGAGAAGTCTCTGACAGCAGACTTTCCCAATGCAGTTTGTCTTTTAATTTCCTGGCTGCTGGTACCAATGGTGTTGATTGTAGAGCCAAGCAAACTGAAGCTGTTAACAATCCCAATTTCTTCACTGTCTATCAGGATGTTGCCAATTGGCCCAATCCATCTAATCTTGCATCTTCCTTTCCTGTTCTGTCCCTCTACTCTTCCAGCTGTGATGTCATTCTCCAAGGACTGGTCTCTCCTGGCCATGTGTCCAAAGTATGTGAGACAGAGCTTCAAAATCCTTTTCCCTCGTGGATGCAACCTGGAATGTAAACTGGACCAGGAGAGGAGAAGAGCAAGAATGAACTGTATATGTCCATTACTATGTCTGTTTTCAAAAATCTATAGAAATTCCTGTCACTTTCAAATCTTAAGCAAGTATCCTTTTGATAAACTATAACTTAAGAGCTATATGTGCTTTTCATTCTTTCCTAAGGCGATGGAGCAAAATTCAGTTGAGTTACTCCACCTCTTTGTATAGTTGTTTTAAGAATAAGAATGGCTCTCATTGTTAGTAGGTGCTATTGAGTCAACTTCAATTCATAGTGACCCTATGAACAGTAAATCTAAACCTCTCCCTTCCCTGTGTCATCTGCACCATCTCCATGATGCTCAAGCCCATTGCTACAGTTATAGTATGAATCAACTCATTACTGGTCTTCCTCTCTTTTTCTAATCATTTGCTTTCCCCAGCATGATGTATTTTTTTCTTGACAATGTTGTTGTTGTTGTTGTTATGTGCCGTTGAGTCGTTTGTGACTCATAGCGACCCTATATACAACAGCCCTAAACTCCGCTCTGTTCTTGACAATATCCCCAAAGTATATTAAATGAAGTGTTACCATCCTTGGCTGCATGGAGTATCCTGGTTGGACTCTTAAGAGAGAGTTGCTTGTTCCTTTGGAAGTCCATTGGGAGCTCTAGACGCCTCGTCCATAGTGTGTTCTACTGTGAACCTAAAGGTGATCCTTCTGCTCCTTGGAAGGTACCAGCTTCACTGCAGGAATAAGGTGGAAGATCTTCTCCCATGTAATTTATAGCCTTAGAAAAAGTGCTAGGGTTTCAGCGAGGAGTCAGTTTAGACTCACAGGCAATCTTGTTATGTGAGTTCAGTGGCAGTGCCTCACAGGGATGCTATCAACAACAGATCTGATGTTCATCCTGTCTTCTGCCATCCTTAATATCTCTGATATGTCTAAGCTCATTGCCACAGGCACTGTTTGTCTAATTATCTTGATGGGGTTATTTTGTGGATTTTTTTAAAAAATTCATATACTATTTAATAACACTACAAATCAAAGGTATAAATTCGTTATTCAATGTTCTACTTTCATAGGCTTATGAAGTGACTGAAAATACCATTACTCAGGCCAAATACATTAGTCCTTAAACTGATATCCTTGTTCTTAAAGGAGTCTTAAAGGACATTAAGGAAGTCTTGAAAACAGATTTGCCCAATACAATATATACTTTGATTCCTTTACTGTAGTTGTCTTGGGTGTTAACTGTGAATCAAATAAAATAAAATAATTGGAAGCCTTACTTTTTAAACCATCTATCAAAGTGTTTCCTATTTTTCCACTTGTGAAGATTTTTGTTTTCTTGGGGATGAGATATAACTCATGTTCAAGTCTGTAATCTGAAATTCTTCCATAAGTACCTTCTATAGTCTTCACTTTCTTACAAGCAAGATTGTGTGTGTTATCTGCTTAATGTAGTTTGTTGATGAGACTTACTCCAGTCCTATTGTCACATTTACTTGTATAGTCCTAGGTTCTCAAATTATTTGTTCAGCAAACTAATTTAATGACTTAGTAAAAAGAATAAAACCTTGAAATACATCATTCCTGATTTTAAATCCTGCATTATCTCCCTTTGCTAGTCATTCTAAATGACTGGATCTTGTCCTGTGTTCAAGTTTTGAGCACATTTTAGTGATGGATGATTCTCATTCTTGTCATTATTACCTATAATTTATTATGATCCACAGAGCCCAATGATTGTGCATAATTAATAAAACACAATATACTCTGCTTTCAGAGGAGACCTACCTAAGATTAGTAACTATACCCTTTGTTCCACAGTCTCTTTTAAAAGCACCTTGAATTTATAGAATTTCTTTGTCCATGCACTGTTTCAGATGTGTTTGAATAATCTTCAGCAGTATTTTACCTGCTTGTGATTTTAATATTGTTAATAACTTACATATTCTGTTTTTGTCACTTTAAAAAATCATATAAATAGTATTTATACTGCATTCACCCAGATGATGAAAAGAACTATTTAAAAAGGGTATATGATTAGGTTTCATTGTCATGACAGGAGTCCAGAATGAAGGCTGCACAGTGGAGTGGACTTAGGGGGAGGAATTGTATAACAACGAAAAAATTTTTTATCTTTTTTTGTTTTTTTACTTTTCAAAGAGAAAAGTGAAGTGAATTGGGGAGAGAAGTGGACAGGCAGAAAAGTGCAACAATGAATGAATGGAAATCCTAAGTATCTGTAAATTTTCATTACAATTAGTGAAAAAAATATTGAATGAAAACAATCAGATAAATATGAAACTTTTCCAGTTGATTACCCAAGTAGTTATACTTTAGATTTCTTGGCCGTACACCAATTAAAATATCCAAGACTATCTGTTTGCTGAAATGTTTCAATTGGTATTTCATAAATTTCTGAAGCCTTCCCCCCCCCCGCCCAATGCCTGAGTATAGCTTAGACTATGATCATAGATTACTTCTGGCTAATCTAGTTCTTTATTGAGAAGTATGTGTATATACACACACCAAACAGAGAAGGACACAGGCATTGGTGTATTCCTTCCATCTTCTGTTGATACTTTGAATATTATTAGCAATTTTGCTCACAAAATCATTCCATTTTGTAACTGGAAGCTTGAAGCTTCAGTGTTTTTAGCTTGAGGAATTCTAAGTATATTCTTTACTTTTGGTTTTCTAATTTCAAATCTTTGCTTATTTCTTGAAAATAACATTTTTTGTTTGTATTCTTCACCTATCCTTTGAAATCTACTGTTTAGCTCTCTCAATTCATCATCCCCTTCCCTCCTCTTATTTTAGCTTCTCTACATTGAAGAGCACTGATATCAATTTTGGTATTTTCTTTTCCTCTCTTCTTTTTAATGACCTTTTGCTTTCTTATTGGGTGATGTCCTTGATGTTACCCCACAACTCTTCAATCATTAATGTTTAAACATCAAATTTATTCTTGAGACAGTTTTTAGATTCAAATGGGTTTAGCTCAAGGTTATATTTTTACTTTTGTGGACTTGTTTTTTGAATTTTTTACATTTTCATTTGAACTTGCATGTAAAAGGTTGACCACAGCTGTTTCCCGGCTTTTTTAAATTGTTATAACTAAGTTTCTCCGTGGGAGCTCTGAATGACTGCTGATGAGTCTCTAATGGTGACTCAAAGGCAGGAAATTTGAAAGTTTGGCAATCTCTTCTATTGCAATTTACAGCCTCTTAAAATTCAATGGAGGGTCAGGTATGATCCAGTTTTGACTTGATGGCATGTAATGACAGCATTGAGCTTCTCCACTGTCTCTTTATAATGTTGTAATATGTCATAGAGTTGCTTGCAACTCAGAAAGACCCTGTGTAGAATAGCTCTGAGCCCTGCTCTACCATGAGCCAACCTTACTGTCTCTGACACACCTACCCCCATTACCACAGTCACTGAGTCAATCCATTTCATTGAGCATCTTCGTCTCTTGTGCTGTCCCTTCATACTTCCAAGCATGACATCCCTCTCCAAGGACTGGTCCTTCTTTGTAACATGCCCCAAATATGTCAGACAGAGATTCAGAATCCTCGTCTCCAAGGAGCATCCTGACTTTACCCTCTCTAGGATGAAGCTGTTTGTTCTCCTAGCAGTCCCTGGTATATTCAATACTTTATTTAGCACCATAGCTCAAAGATATTTAATTCCAATCTATTGTATCAAGTGATGTTCACATACAGTGTAAGCTTCTTAAAAAAAGATTATCAATGAAAATGCACAGTTATCTTGCAGATTGCTAACATGCATTCTGTAGCTTCATTTCTATTACCAAGTTCCTATTTTCCAACTACCAGTCCACTTTCTTTGTATTCCTATAACCTATTACTAATGCATATTCATTTGATCCTTTCAGATTAGAAAACCTGGTAGATATTCTCCATTTCTTTGTCTTTGGTTTTGGTCACTGGTTCATGTCTTTGAATAATGTTTTGTACCAAAGTCTTGGAACCAACTCGTACAAGAAGCAGCAGATTTTTGGAGGCGGTATAATCATGTGAGAAGAGATTACCCATCCTGCTCTCGTGGAGCCGTTGGCGGATTTGAACTGTGTACTTTTGAATTGGCAGTGCAGCTCTTTAGCACATGGCCACCAAAACTCCCCTGAATCTGAACAACAATTGTATTAAGTCTTTCTTGCATGTGTATGGGTAGTATCTTATCATTGATAGTATTGGACTTCAGCATAGTTCTTGGAATGCTGTTTTTAACTATAAATAAAATCCATATTCCTCTTCATTTCCTCATTCTAGACACAGCAGGTCATATGACTAGCTATTTAAAAATGGCAAATACCAGTCTCACTAACATCTAGGATGTGGATTTCTATGTGTTCCATTTCATTTTTTGCAACTTCCTTTTTTTTTAGATTCATACTTCATACATTCATATTCCAATTATTAGAGGATGTTTGTAGCTCTTTTTGGGTCCTACCACATCAGCTAATGAAAGGCTTCCTTCATGTGAGACTTTCCTGCATTTATGTCATTAAGTTAGACTTTACTTTGAGGAGGCAGATCTTACCCAGTTGTATTTTTAGTGCCTTCAAACCTGAGGGGCTCTTATTCTGTCCCTGTATCAGATAATACTTCCCATTAATGAGTGGGGCTGTTGAGAGCTTATTATTTCAGATGGAAATGGCCAGACCTGTTTCTTAGTTTGACTTAACTTGGAAGCTGTGTTGAAACCTCTCCATCATGGAGAGATAACTCTACTGGCATTTTACTGAGAGCACAGCTTCTGACATGACAGTGACACACAAGTTACCATAGTATAAGAAATGAACCGAGTAGTATTCTAAGAATGAGAAAGGACAGTGTAGGGCTTGCTTTACAATGCATAGTCAATTATGGACATCAACAATTATACACAAGGAATAAGTTGAAGCCTTGAGCCTGCCTGCTTTCAGCTTTGTTCTGTGGCACAAAGGATATGTTGGGGGCGGGGAGGTTAATTAAATAGAAGGGGAATAAAAGAAAGCAAAGTTTTAAAAGACATTCTAAGAACTAAGGGTACTTGCAGATTTTAGTACTGACATCTCAATTAAAGGCTATTAGAAACCTATCCTTCAAATATTCAGCTTAGTACTTCACCCATCATAATTGCTTCAATTACATACTCCATTATACACCCCTCTGATTTCTTTTTTTTTTTAAGAACAAGATGAAAACGTAGTGCAGATTTTAAGCTGTTAACTTTCTCACTCCAGAACGCAGAAACTTTCTTGAGTCAAGATGGGCTTGTTTTGCAAAGCCCAGTGGTTCTTGAGCTGTCTAGTAAATGACTTTTTGACACCGGGTTCAATGTCTTCTTGGATGGTTTATCAAAGTGATGCACAGTTGTCTTTGTAGATAAATATGAAGGCTGAGTTAAGAGGACACAATATAATTGTGGAGTAAGATGAATGAGGTTATGGTGAATCTTTAACAACTGGATTTCAAATCTAAAGTGAATTGAACTTTCACTTATAATGGTTTATAAAATCTGTTAAACATTTTCATCACATCTTCAAGAAAAGAACTCGTAACATAAATAAATCTTCCAATTTTATTTGTATCTAGGAGTGAATGACTATGCAAGAGTAGAATTTTCTTTAAATATTTTTTTTCTTCTAAAAAGATTTCCGCCCCTTCTTTACTGTTCCATATATCCACTGTCACATCGAATTATCTTTAGAAACCTCCAGGACGATGAGTAAGCTTCTAAAATGAGGTTTTTCTCTTCAGGCCATATATTTGACTATAATGATGAGAAATGATTCTTTTCTACAGTTTTATATCAAGCAACTTGCTTTAAATATGGCTCTTGCTTCCAATGCTCATGCTTAACCTACTCTGAATTCATTGAGACCCTCTAGAAAACTCTCCAACTTCTGTCTCTACTCTTTTTGTCTTTTTCAGAACTAATCTATCTCAAACTTGGTTAAATTCTTACGGCTGGATCATCCAGCAACAATGTTGGTGGGGTAGAGTGAGGAAAGATGGGCAGTCTCCTCCCATTCTGATTTATAGCTGATGAATCCAAATGATGATTGCTATGGAACTAACTTAACGGAAGAGAGATTGACTTACAAAACAAGCAGTCTACAAACTTTTCTTCTAAAAGCTAGAGAGTAGATCTTGTTGTTTGTTGTTATGTGCCGTCGAGTCGCTTGCGACTCATAGCGACCCTATGTACAACAGCCCTAAACTCTGCT
>NW_006399785.1:4701045-4702772 GCF_000299155.1 Elephantulus edwardii
TCTGACATACTTTGGGCATGTTGCAAGGATGGACTGGTCCTTGGAGAGGGACATCATGTTTGGTAGAGTAGAGGGGTGGTGAAGGAGAGGAAGACTTCGATGAGATGGATCGATTCTGTGAGTGGAGTGGTGGGAATGAATGTGTTTGAGACAGCCAGGTTGGCACAGGATAGAACGGCATATAGAGCTCTTGTACATAGGGTCGCTATGAGTCGCAAAAGACTCGATGGCACATAACAACAACAACAAACAACAACCCTCTCCAAGGCAGACCTGTTTGTTCTCTTGATGGTCCCTGTGTAACATCTAACTAATGTTAAATCACAATCATGAAAAAAGTAGGTTGGTCTAATGGTTACTTTTGGACTTTGTTTTAGAAAACTACATTCTGTTTGATATGTGTGGGTTACCTAATTTTTCTCTCTGACTTAGCCTAACTACAGATTTTCATCCTATACTCTGATCTCTTTTTGCACATGTTGACTCACCCTAGGACCCTAACATATTTTAGTGAAGATTGTCAGAAGAGATGTCAGTCATCATTCACAATTCTTAAAAAATGCTTTAAAACAATAAACCTTTTACCTCTCAGTCAGTTCTACTACAGCGTGACCTTGTAGGAGAAAGCAGAACTACCCCTGGTGCTTCTAAGGCTGTTGTAACCTTTATGGAAGAACCTCTCACGTATTTCTCCTGTGGATGAGAAGGTGCATTTACACTGTTGATCTTTTCATTACTAATCAAGTGTTTACTCTCGTCCCCCTAAAACTTATGAAAAGGCAATATAAGTTTTCTGAAGATGTAACCCCTATGGAAAGAGACTGCTTATCTTTCTTCTATGAAATAGTTGGTGGATTGAACAGTTAACCTCTTTTAATACTCCATGCCTCTAGTGCTTCTTTTACCTACCCTTGTGATTGTTCTTGTGTACCAACAAGTTGTACTATCAAGTTGGAACCAACCCATAAATAAATCTCCACCAAGTTTTCAGAGGCAGTAAATCTCACAGGAGGAGACTGCCCATCCTTCTCCTGTAGAGTAACTTGTGGATTCAAACAACACATTTATATACCGTGAGGTATGATATATTGTTTCTTTAAAGTTTATGTTAATGTAGTAATTTTGTTGAACTAAAATTAACCCATGGCCAGGAGGGACTGGTCCTTGGAGAAGGACTTCATCTCAGAAGGGTGGAGGGACAGCTCAGGAGCAGAAGACTCTGATGAGATGCATTGATATAGTAACAGGGGCAATGGGATTAGGTATGTCAGAGTCAGTGAGATTGGCTTGGGATAGGGCAGGCTTCAGAGCTGTTTTACATAGGGTCACTACGAGTAGCAGGCAACTCTGTGGCATGGCATATGTCATTTTTGTTGTTGATTTCCTTCAAGTTAAGAATGACTCATAGTGACACTATGAAGAAAAGGCCAGAAGCCTCTCTACAACTATCAACATATATAAAGATCATTAGAGTTGCTGGAGGCATGTAATGGATGCCAATCCTGCTTCCAAACTTGTCATATGGTGTTATTGTTTTTATGGGCCATTGAATCTCCTGCGATGTATAGTGGCCCTCTGTACAGCAGCTCTGAACCCTTCTCTCTCCGGAGCCAGTCTCACTAATTCTGACATACCAATACCCATTGCCTCAGTTACTATATCAATCCATCTCATCCTGGGGAATTCCTGCTGACATACATATTGTTGTTGTTGTTCTTGTTATGTGC
>NW_006399785.1:4707487-4710050 GCF_000299155.1 Elephantulus edwardii
TCTCATCCTGTGACATCCTCACAATCTCTGCAGTCTCATAAAGGGATTATTTTTGTTTTATTAAGACCTTCTTTTGCAAACATGATGTCCTTTGCCAGCTACTTGTCCCTCCTGCTAACATGCTCAAAATATATGAGACAAAATCTCACCACCTTTACATCTAAGGAACACTCTACCTGAACATTTTCTCAGACATATTTCATTGTTCTGTTCTTAGCCTATAGTATACTCAGTGTTAATTGCCAATATCACAAATCAAAGATATCAATTACTTGGTCTTATTTAATTATTGTTTAACTTTCTCATGCAAATGAGATGATTGAAAATATGGCTTAGACCCAAAGTTTTTAAAGTGGTATCTTACTACTTAATATTTTAAAGAGCTTAATATTAGATTCAAGCAAAACAAAGCTGAAGATCATTGAAAAATGGGTGCAACAGTACACTGACAGAGAACTTCCAGAAATTTGAGTTGAGTTTAGAAGGGACTGTGACACCAGGAATATCATCACTGATGTCATATGGATCCTGGATGAACACAGAGGATACCAGAAGAATATCTACCTGTATTTTATTGATTATGCAAAGACATTTGGCTGTGTGGATCACCATAAACTATGGCTAACATTGAGAAGAATGGTAATCCCAGAACATATAATTGTGCTCATTCAAAATCTATACCTAAATTGAGAAGCTGTTGTCTGAAAGGAACAAAGTAACATTTTATTATTAAAATCAGGAAAGGATTCACTCCTTTATTCAGAGCAAATAAGCTATGAAGCTAAACTCTATGAAGAAGAATGTGACATCAGGTTTGGAAGAAGACTTACCAATAACCTGTGTTGTGTAGGTGACACAACCCTTCTTACTGAAATTGAGAAGGGCAAGAAGTGCTTGTTTCAGAAAATCAAAGACTATAGCCTAAAATACGGATTACATCTCAGCATCAAGAAAACACAGGTCCTTGGCACTGGGCCAATAGGAAACATCATGATAGATGGAGAAAAGATTGAAACTGTTAATTTTTTCCTCTTACTTGGATTGATAATGAATACCTTTGTTACCAGGAACCAGGATATCAGGAGATGTTTTAGGAAAGGCCAAGCAATAATAACTGGGTAAGGAGTAAGATGCACCTGATTCAGGTCATGAACTTCTCAATCACTTGCTATGAATCTAAGAACGGGACAATGAATAAAAATGACAGAAGAAGAATTGATATCTTTGAGTTGTGGTGTTGGAGAAGATTACTAAATGTCCCATTGACTGCCAATAGAACAAGCTGGTATGTCTTAGAAAAGATGCAGCTCACTTATGTTACTCACCTTAGGCAAAGATGGAAAGGCTTTGTTTCTTTGTCTTTCATACTTTATACATATTGATAGGAGAGGTTGCCTGGTAAAGTGGTATTCTACATGGATAGGTAGTGTCGTTGTTATGTGCCATTAAATCTCCCAAGACTCCTAGTGACCCTATGTACAATAGCCACAAACCCTACTCCATCCTGTGCCAAACTTTTTGTCTCTGACACACCTACTCTCATTATCCCAGTCACTGAATCAATTCATCTTATCGAGGGCCTTCCTATCTTGTACTGTCCTTCCACCCTCCCAAGCATGACTTCCCTCTCCAAGGACTGATCCCTTCTTGCAACATGTCCAAAGTATGTCAGACAAAGCTTCAGAATCCTTTCCTCCAAGAAGCAGTCTGGTTTCACCCTAAGGTGAACCTGTTTGTTCCCTTAGCAGTCCGTGGTATACTCAAGATTCTTCTCCAGCACCACAGCTCAAAGGCATCAATACTTCTTCTATCATCCCTAGTCACTGTCCAGATTTCTGACACAGACTATGGCCTGGATCAGGCACACGTTAGTCTCCAGACTGACATACTGACAGTAGCCTTTCCCAAACAAATTGCCTTTTATTTTCCTGGCTGCTGGTACGAGGAGTGTTGATTGTGGAGCCAAACACACTGAAGCTTTTGGAAAGGTCAGCAAAAAAGAATACTATCAAAAGATGGCTATCCATGATGATGGCAGGAATGGGACCAAGAATATCGGAGTTGGTGAGGATGGCACCTGATAGGGCATGATTCATATCTGTAGTTATAGGGTCACTATGAGTCATACTTGACCAGGTGACACCTAACAACAACATGGCAGTTGATTTTCCCAAGGAGGCATTCCTTTTGATTTCAATTTTTTTTTAAATATAGACTTAATTTGTAATTTATTTGAGCTGTTTTGTTGTGATTTGGATACAAGTTTATGGAGCAAGTTAGTGTCCCATTTAACAATTTATACACATTTTTGTTTTGTGGCTTAAGTTACATTATGTAAACATATTAGTACTCTTTCCACCTCTTCCTTGAGTTCTCTGTTTCCATTAGCTCATCTTCTCTGCCTTTTCCTGCCTTCTGAAGTTGGCTTTGGGCCAAATGCTGCCCACTTAGTTACATATGGTTGTTTCTTCTATAAAGTATATTCCTCAAACATTCCCTTTCTACACCTGTCTATTGTTTGACTGAATAGACTTCTTGTCTGAAGATATATATTTTTATAATA
>NW_006399785.1:4710741-4714631 GCF_000299155.1 Elephantulus edwardii
CCCCCCCACCCCCGCGCTGGCCTTTAAGATTTGCTTCTGAAAGCAAGTTTCTTTTACTTGCAATATCAGGTTGTCTATGGGGGACTGCTGAAAATATGAATGATAGGCACATTCTTACTCTCAAGAAACAAGACTAAGGAAGAGAAAGATGAACGTTAACCGAGATGATTCAGTGTGATGAGTGTCAGGACGGTCGCAGGCCTGATGTGTAACTCACAGGTTTGGCTTTGAGCAGGACAAATGGAGACAGAGAATGCAAGGATTCAGCTAAATTTAAACTGGCAAGTATTTTCCAAGAAGCCAAAGAAGAAAGTGTAGTCACTAAGCTCATTGGTGGTGATATTGATGCCTCATTGTCCCACTTATTTTGGGCATGTTATCAGGAGGGTCTGGTTCCTGGAGAAGGAGAGCAAGCTTAGGAACGTAGGAGTCAGTGAAAAAGACTGGGATCCTCAGTGAGGTGGATTGATAACAATAGTCGCAAAAAACAGGTTTCAGCACACAGCAGTGTCGGGGGGGGGGGGGGCGCCACAGAATTAGGCAGTTTTGTCCTGTCTGTCGTATGTTTGCTATGAGTCAAGAGTGAGTTGACAGAACCTAACTGTTACATGTGGTAGGTGGCCTGCTCCAGGCTCCCTTGCCTCGACAAAGAATTGGATGAAGTGGGAGACAATAGACAGGTCAACCATTGGTGAATCCCTTGGTTTTGGCCTAGTTTTGCTCAAAAATAAACCCAATCTTTTGTTAGAACATGTACTTGACAGGAAAGAAGAGACGGCGAAGGTGAGAGAAAATATTTGATTAGAAGAGAAATGTACCCTAGGGCAAGGTGGGCCATTTCTCCAGAGGTGGAGGGGTCGAGAAGGTCTCATTGCCACATAAGGCAAGGCTTAATATAGTAGTAAGTTGCAGTCTGTTCTTCTTGACGTCACTCATGCTCCGGCTGATGCGGGCTGGGGGAGCAGCCTTTACTGCGCATGTCAGGACTGAGTCACTCTCTAATGCTGTTTTCTGGCTTTGGTGACTCAAGTTTTGCCAGAGGTGAATTCAGCCTCCTACACTGGCATTTGTCTTCACATTTCCTCTGCCCTGCCTCTTCTTAGTTCTGCCTGACTTTGTCTGCTTCTGATCCTAACACTAAGAAGAATAACAGTGACAACAATGAAGGAGTTTTTCCTGCAAGAAAAGGAAACTCTGAAAAGGTACAGAAGTCACAGAGACTCCATCATGTTGAAGGAACGTAATGTGATAATCAGGGAAGACAGTAGGAAATGCTTAGTGACAGCAACTGTGTTAACATAGAACGGATACTTGATCAAGAATATTGACAAACTCGGGATCAGGAGGTGAGTCTGGAGAGAAAGGCAGGACAAAGACAATCTTTTGGGGAGCTTAGTGCTTAGATCCCAAAGTCAAGGTCTGAAGTTTAACAAGTGATATGACTTTGATGAAAACGTTCGCCCTGGTGGTACTAATTGAAATGGGCCAGAATGGAACAAACGTTGAGCTGAGAGAACAATTGAGAGGCTGCTATATTTAGCCAGAAATTATGTCTCAATGGGGAAGCATAAGAGTGAAATTTTGAGTTTATTTCAGACCATCAGTCTATCTTTGAGGTTTTGTTTCTATTTTCAAGACACTTAAAAATAATGTCCCATGTCTTTATAGCCTGCTACTCCTTACTAAGTATATTTCATAGACATTTAATCTATTTATCTATGCAACAGTCTTTGAGGGTTGAACCAGATAATAATCATGACAGACAAAACGATGAAAAACAGCTCACACGCACGCGTACCATGCATCCCACATGACTAGATTTTTGTTCCTGATAACTCTAATTTCTACTGATCACCTAATTGATCCCAGTGAGATCTGAAGCTTGAAAAGGCAAATGATGCCCTTCTTGTCGCAGGGTTAATTTGTGTTTATCATCTACAGTTTCGTGGATGATTCTCTGTCTGCACCATGCATATGTATGACTTGCTTTCAGCTTCCAGAAATCCTTGTTTTCTGTTGTTGTTTTGTCTCCCCCCCCCCATATTCTCCTTCATGTTCTGCCTGCAGCAGGTTTGACCTAGGGAGCTGCCTCCTAATTAAGACTGAGAAATTACGAATTGCAAATTTAGAGGCAATTGCTGAACTGAGAAAATGTATATTGCATATGATGTGACTGCTGTCAGGGATTTTCAAGTTTCCTTTTATTTTAAATACATAAAGGCCATGAGACTATTTAGTTTACCCTACCAGAGTTAGAGAATTACTTCAATTAAAATTAGAGTCGTAATTTAATGAGTAATTAAAAACACGAAAGGGAGCTCTGATGACAAAGTCCTTCGTGAGTTTTGTTGCTAACTCAAAACCCATGTGTATCTGGCATGTTGAATCCACCAACAGTTCTGAGGAAGAAATGGGTAGTCTCTTTCTGTTGAGACTTAAAATCTAAGAAACTAAAGGAAGGTCACTTTGAGCTGCTATTGACTAGATGACAAGTGAGGTTTTAAAGTAAGTACAGGAAGGCATGGAATTAGACATTCAGTCTCTGATACAGCAGAATAAAACTTTCTTCCTTTGGTTTAACTTGCTCAATGCTTATCTACTATGCAGTGTGACGGCAAAGAAATTGGAACAAATGAACTGCATGCACACTAAGGACTAAAGTGAGACTGATTTAGGCCATAATCTTTCCAATCACTTACTATCCATCTGAGAGATGTACAGTGAATGAGTATGATAGAGGAAGAATTGATGTCTTTGAGCTGTAATGTTGGAGAAGAGCACTGAACATCCCATGGATGGCACAAAAACCCAAACAGATATATCTTGGAAAGGATACAGCCAGAGTGCTCTTTGGAGGCAAAAATGATGAGGCTTTCCCTCGTATACCTTGGGCATGTTGCTAGGACGGGCTGTTCCTTGGAGAAGGACATTATGATGAAAAAGTTAGAAGGTTGAAGAAGGAGAGGCAGACCCTCTACCAGGTGGAAAGATACAGTAACTGCCGTAAAGGGCTCTTATATGTTGGGAAGAGTGAAGACAGCACAGGATAGAACAAGTTTCAGGTCTTTTATTCATAGGGTTACTGTGAGTCGTACTCGACTCGATGGCACCTGATAACAATGTTTATCTCCAAAGAAGTTAAGACAAATGAACTGTATTCACTATAGCTTGATAGGATCTGATATTTTATTCCAAAAGATGCTTTAATTTTGCAACTGTGACAATAGAACTCTGAAAGATTGTATGAGGTGTCCAAGATTCCTCAAGATTCCTTCCTCGTGGACTAAGTAAGACCAGATGCAGGAGTTTTGCTGGAAGTTGTGGAGCTTCTGCACCTTCCACCATAGTTCCATATAATCGATTACTGGCATATCAGTTTTGAGTGGTGATGACTATATGAATGTCAAGGTAGGACCTTGCCATATAGGAATGGGTGAGTTTGTAGGGGGAACGTAGATTACCAAGGCTCTCTTCCCAGGCACCTCTGCATAAACTTGAACTACCTGCTGCTATTTTGGTAAACCGTCAAACATGTTAATGGTTTCTGGTGCCTTGGGGTATTCGAAATTTTACTACCTCTTTGTAATTTCTGATAGGTCATTCTTGATATAGCTTAATTGGTTTTAACTTTTAAAATTCTAATGTTCCAGGAATAAGCAGTTAAGCCTGTGAGAAGTATCTGCTTTTATATTTGCCATTTGTGAATAACCCTACCACATGTTTACTGAGAATGAATTTCCATAAAGAAAGGTGGAAAAGCTTAAGGGCAAGTGTATCTATAAGAAAGGGAATCAGACAGAAGAAGCTATGCTGCGGTGCGAGCGGTCTCCCAGCCCGGCCAGCTCTCGGCTCTGGGGCCTCCGGCCTGGGCCCCTCCGGACCGGGGGCTG
>NW_006399785.1:4715596-4720633 GCF_000299155.1 Elephantulus edwardii
CAAAAAAGGAAAGGGAATCAGATTGTCCTAATTATCTGATGTTATAGCAACAAAGATACCAAAGGTGGATCGCATTAACAAACAGCCATTTATCCCCTACAGCTTATTGTTGTGATACACCATCAAGTCATGACTGGCCCAATAACTGACTCTCCAGCAGGTTTACAGGGACGGTGAATCACATAGGAGAGGACCATCCATCTGTCTCCCACAGAGCAGCTGGTGCTTTTGAAACATGTGCCTTTGGGTTGACATCACAACACCTTACCACTAAGCTGCCAGAACTCCCAGTTAAAGCTTAGGAAGCTAGAAGCCCAAATCAGGAAACGGGGTCTGTAACAAGCTCCTCTCTGTCTGTCAGTTGTGGAGGAAAGCCCTGTTATTCATTCAGCATCTTCCAAGTCCACTGTTCTGTGAGGTCAATATGTTCAGGTCTTCACGCTGTGGTAAAACTACCTTGTGCAGGAGCCCAGGTCCAAAATGATACACAGCTTCCTGGTAATCATCTCTTGGTAGTAAGTAGACCATACTTCTTTGATTTTTCTCTCTCATCTCACTAATTGCTATAGAATTGAAACCAACTCATAGCTGAACCTCTGGTGGGCTTTTGTAAGACTTGTGCATTGCATGGGTTGAGACTGTCGGTCTTTCTCTTGTAGCGTCGCTGGTGAATATGAACTCAAAGAGATATTCTTCTTTGTGTTAGCAGCACAACTCTCCATGGCCTACAACACTAAAGCTTCCTTTTATCTAGTGATATAAAATTTATTACAGGCCACATCTCAAGAGAACCCCCTCTTATATGAGATCAGAGTTATAATGGGAATAGGGAATCTGGTCTTTCATGCATCTTCTTCTTACAACTATTTGTTTTATAGGACTGTGGGGGATCTGTATTTACATTGTGTCCACTATATAATATTTATATATCACTCTATCTATCTGGAAGCAGAAGTATCATCCACTTCCTAAACAACATGCCTGCAGAAACTCTATGAACTTTGATAAATTTCTATAGTTGTAGATGGCTTCAAGCCTTTTGTTCATAGGGTCACTATGAGTCTTGCTTGACTAAAAAACAATCAACAACAACATATATACATTTCTATATGTAATTTTGGGAGAACAAAATTCATGTCATGGCCCAGGTCTAGAAAACTGCATCAAACTTGTGAACTTTGTAACTCCGGTGGCCTAGTGGCAAGAAGCTGCACTGTAACACTGAAGGTGTGCTGTTCGAATCTACCAGATGCTCAGCTGGAGAAGGAGGGGCAACTTGCTCCTGTTCCAGTTGGATCGGATTCGACAGTACACAGCAAGAAAATAAATATATAAATAAATAAAAATCTTAAAAACCCAAACAAAAATAAAACCTTTGTGAACTTCAATCATATTGACTTTGGTGGTCTTAAATAGAAATCTTAAGGATACTGTGGGCAGAATGTTGAAGGAACCAGAAAGCACCAAAAAAAGATGGATGTTGTCCTGGCTATGCTTACCAGATTATGTCAGGAAATCTACAGGACAATAACCTGGCAAACTGACTGGAGGAAACCCATATTTGTTCCCATTCCAAAAAGATGGTGATCTTACAGTGTGGAAATATCATCAATAATGTACACAAGCAAGATCGTGCTGAAACTTGTCCAAAAACAACTGCAACCACACATCAATAGAGAACTGCCAGATGTGCAGCCTGAGTTTAGAAGAGACTGTGGCACTAGGGGTATTATAGTCCATGTTAGATGGATAATAACTGAAAGCAGAAAGTACCATGGACTATCTATGTATGTTTCATTGACTATGCAAAAACATTTGACTGTATGGGTCACAACAAACTGTGGCTGACTCTGAGAAGAAGGGGCATCCCAGAATACTGATTGTTCTTATGAGAAACCTATACCTGGACCAGGAGGCAGCCATCAGAACAGAGCAAGGAAACACTCACTGCACAGTTCAAAATCAGGAAAGGTGTGTACCAGGTGTGCATCCTATCTCCATACCTTTTCTATCTATATACAGAGCACATCATCTGAGAGTCTGGGTTCTGTGAGGAGGAATGTGGCATAAGGTTTGGAGGAAGACTCATCAACAATCTGCATTAGGCAGATGGCACAACCTTGCTTGCTGAAACTGAAGAGGACCTGAGGCATTGGCTGCAGAAGGTCAAGAACTACAGCCTTTAATATGGCTCAACATTAAAAAAAAAAAACAAAGATTCTCACTGCTGGGCCAACAGGCATCATCATGACTGACAGTGAAGAGACTGTGATTATTAACAGCTTCAGCTTGCTTGGCTCCACAATCAACACTTTTGGAACTAGGGCACAGGAAATCAAAAGACAAATTGCATTGGGGAAAATCTGCTGTCAGGAATCTCTTTAAAGTACTGAAGAGCAAAGATGTCAGTCTAGAGACTATGGTGCACTTCATATGGGCCATGATCTTTGCAATTACTTATTATACATCAGAAAGCTACACAATGAGTAAGGATGATAGAGAAAGAATTGGTGCCTTTGTGTTGTCATGTTAGGGAAGAATACTAATAAGTTACTTTAGAGAGGGTGAAATGAGGCTGCTCCTCAGATCAAGGATTTTGAAGATTCATTTCACATTCTTTGGGCATGTTGTAAGGAGAGACCAATCCTTGGAGAGGGACATTGTGAATGGAAAAATGGAGGAACAGAGGAAGAGAGCAAGCTGCTGGATGAAGTGGATTGACTCCGAGACTAAGGTAATGTGAGTAGGCTATAGTCTTCTGCCTTCTGCGCCAAGTGTTTCAAGTCCTTTTGACTTTCTGCAAGCATGTTTGTGCCATCCACATGACACAGGTTTTCAGTAAGTCTTCTTCCAATCTTGATGCCGTACTTTTTATATAGTCAAGCTTCTTGATTGATTTATCAGCATAAAGAATGAGTAGGTGTGGGTAAGAGATAAAATTCTGGCACATACTTTTCCTGATTTTATACCTTGCAAGTATTCTCTTGTTCTTTTTCGACAACTGCATCATGGTCTATGTATAAGTTTTACATGAGATGCTGTGATATAATGCTATGGAAAGCATCACAATCTAATTATTGAGATTCAACATTTTCATCTGAGTTAAAGAAATTATTTAGAAGAGAAATTATAGAGTGAAAGAAATGATAAATGAAGTCTATTTGTCTATGGGATCATTGAGAATAATCATATCTTCCCGTGTTTTCTTTCTTGAAGTCCCATCACTGAAGAGTTACTGTAAAATTCTGTTATGATTTATAGCTATTTTTGAGAGGGTTTTTTGTATTTTTTTAATTTTATTACTATTATTTGTATGTGTGTGTGTGTGTGTGTGTGTGTATCATCAAATCAGATCTGACTGGCACAGGAGGAGATTGTCCCTCCTTTCCCGGCAGAGCATCTGGTGGATTCGAAGCATGCGTCTCTGGGATTGCAGTGCAGCTTCTTGCCACTAGGTCACCAGAGCTCCCCTGATTTATAGCTATTAAAGTTAAGCTGAAATTTTCAGGTGGTAGCCATAGGAATTCATTTTATGTAGATATTCTATCACTTTGTAATTTTTAAAACTTGTGTGTGATTTGACTAAAACTTTATAAAGTATATTATTTTTAATCAATTATTCATGCACATTTTATTTTCTTTTAATACATTTAAAAAAATCTTCTGCCGCCTTTAAGAGAAAAATGGAGAGGGGGTTGTTAGTAAAGGTTTGGAATTTTACTTTGTAGGGAGAAGTGTATTACAAAACAGTAAAACACACGAAGTGGAAAATCTTTAAGTCTCCCCCCGAGGCCTCTAAATAACCATTCAATTTTGTACTTGATATTTTGAACCTAATATAAGGTGATAACAATAGTGTTTGAATAGTAGTTGTGGAAATAGCAGAAGTGTATTAATATATCAATATTTATGTTAGCGCAGCTTGATTTAAAAGAAGTCCAAAGAAATGCTGACTCAAAAAATTCAGCTTATACATTTAAGTGTATTTCAAGGAGGATAAACATGTCATCCATGTGATGTGTGCTCCACCCAGTCTCTCAAGCAATGGTCCCACAAATGTGCAGGTGAAAACAGATGAACTGTGTTTTCAAATACAAAACAAGCAGAGAGCCTCAAGTGAATGAATCTTTCTTTCATTCTTCCCTGTATCTCTCTGGTTTGCTCATCTCTTCTTTCTCTCTCTCTAAATGTATTTATAAATGTGTGTATTTATATACATCCTTAACTTATTGAAAAGGAGCTCTCCTGGTTTAGTGGCAAGGAATTTCACTGCCACCTAAACGGTGAGAAGTTTGAATCCAACAGCTGTTCCTCAGGAGAAACACTGACAATCTCCTCCCCTGTGATTTGCTACCTCTGTGAAAACCTGCTGGAGGGTAAACAATGAGCAAGTTTTGACTTGACAGCAAACAACAAAAACAACTCTATAAGGCTTACTATATCCTATTTGACTTTTGCAAAAGACGTACATTACTGCCTGTTTTGACTAATTAAAGGAAGTCTCAGGCGGATTTTTAGGGAAAGCCTTCCATTAGAGAGGCAGCATCAACCTCAAGAAGGGCGGATAGGGTTGCCTTCTCCAGGAACTGTGCATAACATCTCAGCATCAAGGTGCCCTCATTTCCAACTATGTCCATGAACACTGAACGATAGTGTTGTTTCAGGTTTTATGCGTTGTTTAGTGTAATTAGGTAGACAGTTTGGGGGAGTTTGGGAAAGCCCTGATACCAGGTAAGGACAATTGCTTCATTATATTTACACCATTTGGCTTATGAAAGTAGATTTATAGAAAAGTTTTACTTTAGAGATAGATAGATAGATAGATAGATAGATAGATAGATAGATAGATAGATAATTAGATAGATAATAGGATAGATGATAGAGATAGATACATAGATAGATAATTGATAGATGTTTAGATAGATAGATGATAGATAATAGATGATAGATAGATAGATAGATAGATAGATAGATAGATAGATGATAGATAGATAGATAGATAGATAGATAGATAGATAGATAGATGATAGATAGATA
>NW_006399785.1:4720838-4723064 GCF_000299155.1 Elephantulus edwardii
TTAGCAACATGTTTGAAATATGTGAGAAAACAACTTTATATCAATTTAGGGAGGATAAAAAATTATGTTGTTATTGTGTGCTGTCAAGTCAGAACTGACCTTCTGTAAGGTATGCAGAGACAGTTAATTGCAAGGGAGGAGATTGCCCATCCTTTTCCTTCAGAACAGCTGGTGGATTTGAACCACATGCCTTCAGGTTTGCAGTGCAACTTCCTGCCAAGAGGCCAGATAGTCGTTTACAGTTGAGTTAGAATCTACTCATAACTAATGCTCCAGCAGGGTTTTAGAAGCAGTGAATCACAAGATAGGGGATTACCTACCTTGTTCCAGTGGATTTGAACCATATGACATTGGGTTGAGAGTGCAACTCCTTACCACTAAGCCACTAGAATATATTCATGTTTGTCTTTTTTTAATTATTATTGTTTCTAAAGGATTAATGACACATAAGAAATCAAACTGACACTTTAAGGATCTGGAACAGAATCAGACAAATAAAAAAAAAAAAAGATCAAGGATTGCTCTGTTTGTTTTGTTTTATTTCCAAACTCCAATGTAAAATTTATAAGAATGGTAATTCAGTTCACTTGTGCTGTTGACTGCATATAAATCAGTGCCATTATGTTTGGCTCTCTTACACTGTAATTTCTCCTGTAGTTACAAGTCACCACAAAGCAAAGAGAGAGTTTTGATATATTTATAGGAAATTTTGTTATTTCTTCATCTGTGCAGATATTATCATTTAAATTTTTCAAAGAGGGTCTAATATTAAGAACGAATTTCAAATTATTTTTAAAAAATCTATTTTGAAATATTTTTTAAGTGGTAAAAAAAGCCATTGCAAACCAAAAATAAAACAAGACAAAGACTAAATCTCACTGACTACTGTCCAGTTCATTTGGACTCATAACAATTCTGCCTCTCGTTTCCAAGGCTATAAATACTCATCGGAAGAGACCACCCATCTTTCTTTTGAGGAGCAGTTGTTCCATTCCAATCACCACTTACAACATTTTGGTTAGAGGTACAACATACATGGAAGTGCTAGGCACTGTGGTCAGCAAAGTTCCTAATTAATAATAAACAAAATCAATTATATTTGCAATTGAAGATTATAAACTTTCTTAAATACATATATGGACAATATAAAAAAGTACAAATAAACGAAAGCAGATGTAGCTGTGTAAGGCACGAGTGCTAACATGGTCCCTGTTGTTGTTATGTGCCGTTGAGTCTCTTGCGACTCATAGCAACCCTATGTACAATAGCCCTAAACTCTGCTCTGTCCTGTGCCACTCACATGGTCTCCAGTATGCCCATCCCGATTACCCCAGTCACTGAATCAGTCCACCTCATAGAGGGCCTTCGCCTCCTGCGTTGTCCCTCTACCCTCCTAAGCATGATGTCCCTCTCCAAGGACTGGTTCCTCCTTACAACATGTCCAAAGTATGTCACACGAAGTCCCAGAATCCTTACCTCCAAGGAGCTATCCGATTTAACCATCTTCAGGATGAATCTGTTTGTTTCCATAGCAGTCCATGGTACACTCGAAACTCTTCTCCAGCACCATAGCTCAAGGGCATCAATTCCCCCTCTATCCTCCCTAGTCATTTTCCAACTCTCTGATGCAATAACAAGTGATTGCAAAGACTATGGCCTGTTATCAGATGCACCTTAGTCTCCAGACAGACACCATTGCTCTTCTGTACTTTGGAGAGATCCCTAACAGCAGACTTTCCCTTTGCAATATGTCTTTTAATTTCCTGGCTGCTGGAAAGAGTGTTGACTGTGGAACCAAGCAAACTAAAGCTGTGAACAATCTCAATCTCGTCACCATCCATCCTGATGCTGCCAAAATGGTCCCTAGGATACTTAAATGCTAATTGAAGATCCCACCTCTCTAGAGATTCTGAAATGCTAACTAAAGATCCCACCTCTATAGACGTTCAAATTCATCAGTGGCTCCTTAGAGAAAAAGATGAACATTCTCTTCCCATTTGATTTACAGCCCCAGGGAACTCACAGGAGGGTCAACTGTGATATGATTAATCAAAAAGGAAAAAATAAGGGGAGCTCTGGTGGCCTAGTGGCAAGAAGCTGCAACTACAATCCCAGAGGTGCACGGTTCAAATCCACCAGATGCTCTGCCGGGGAAGGAGGGGCAATCTCCTCCTGTACCAGTCAGATCTGATTTGACGGTACACGCACACAAAAATAATAAAATAA
>NW_006399785.1:4729794-4732138 GCF_000299155.1 Elephantulus edwardii
TATGACTTCTCCAGTTATATGAATGTTCTCAGGGTTGAGGTATCATCTCATCTTTATTTCCTTGAAGGCTTTAATGTTAGGTGATCTCTTGTTTGCATCTGTCTCTTGCCTTCTTTTTATCCTCCCTTCTTCTCTCATTATCTCTTTCTTTCTTCTCTTGTCCTGATTTCTTACTTGCCTAATTTTCCTTCCCCCACCCAGTTCCTTTTTACTTTCCTTCCTTCTTTCTTTCTCTTCTCTAATTTGTTTATTTTCTCACCCCATCCCTTAGGTTTTATCCTCTTGGAATATATTTTTTCCTTCTACAATTTACTCTTTTTATTGTTTGTTTCTTGATCTCTCTCCTTCATATTAGATAATATGCATAATATCAAGCAATGCCTATGTTTAGCCCAAGAAGTGAGGTAAAAAAAATTATAACTAAAAGCACTGTGTACATGAATAGATCTTTGGCCTGCATTTTTCACCCTCAGACATTCTGGCTGTTTTTTCTTGTGGGTATATCAAAGGGAGTATCACAGTAATTTCCCCCCAAAAAACAATTATCTTTAAAATGTAAAAAAGCTGTCTTGGTGGCCTTACATTTTAGAATTGTTTTTTTTTTATTTTTTTTTTATGTGCTGTCAAGTTGCCTGCAACCATAGAGACCCAATGAACAACAGCTCTGAACTCTGCCCTGTCCCGACCCAGTCTCACTAATAATTCCGACACATCAACCTCTATTGCACCAGTCACTGTATCAATGCATCCCATCTGAGGTCTTTCTTTACTGTGCTGTCCTTCCACCCTTCCGAGCATTGTCCTTCTACAAGGACTTGTTTCTCCAGGCCTCATTCCTGAAGTATGTGAGATGGAGCTTAAAAAATTCTAGCCTCCAAGGAGAAATGTCGTTTTACCGTCTTCAAGACAGATCTATTGGTTTTCTTGGCAGTCCATGGTATGTTCAAGATTCTTCTCCAGCACCACAACTCAAAGGCAACAATTCTTCTTCAGCCTCCCTTAGTCATTGTCTAGCTTTCTGATGCATAGCAAGTAATTGTAAAACCATGGCCTGGATCAGGTACACCTTAGTCTCTATACTCTGACATCACTACTTTTCGGTACTCTGGAGAGGTCCCTGACCGAATATTTTCCTGTTGTAAATTTGTCTTTTGATAATGTGACTGCTGGTGTTAAAAGAGTTGATTGTGGAGCCGAGCTGTAATTGTTAACAACCTCAATCTTTTCTCCATCTATGATAGTGCTGCCAATTGGCCCAGTGGTGAGAACCATTGTCTTCTTGATGTTGAGCTTCAATCCATATTGAATACTATAGTCCTAGACCTTTTGCAGCAAGTGCTTCAGGTCTTCCTCAATTTCAGCAAGCAAGGTTGTGTCCTCTGCATAATATAGGCTGTTGGGCTGTTGATGAGTCTTCTCTAGTCCCTATGTCACATTTCTCCTCAGAAAGCTATGCTTCCTGAATGATGTGGTCTGCAGGTAGATTGAAAAAAATATGGAAACAGGATACATTTTAGGATATCAATGTTCATTTAATAATTTTTTGGTTTGTTTGTGCACACTTGTCCTCATCTGTGGCTGTGTTCTATGGTTCCATCAAGGTCTTTTCTATTATTGTCCAAGAATCAGCCCTATGGTTTCATTTTTTCCCATAGGATAAAATGAAATGTGTCTTCTTATAGCTCATTGTAGAGAAAATAAGATCTGCAAGTGGAAGTCTAACACATTCCTAAACAGAATTTCTGTCACTACTCCCTTTTTAAACATTAATTTAACTTCACCACAAGAACCTACTTATTACTAGATAATGACAATTCATGAGGCTTTTGTGTGTGTTTTCTTATGCAGAGTTTCTTACTAGCTTTCTCAGTTCCTAATTTAGAGTTCTTCTAAACCTTATACTTTGTAGCTTAGAATAATTGAATGTTCTTGTTTCCTCCATTCTCCTTCCATTTCCAAATGCCTCTGTGTTTTTATGTTAATTAGATTTGAGTGAGAGTGAAGTTAAATGCAGAGTATTTAATTAGTTATGTAATTTCAAAATTTATTATTTTCTTGTGTTTGAGGATTTTTACATTTCAGTGGTTTTGCCTGACATAATCTCCATTGTTCTTAGTTGCCATTGAACTGGCTCTGACTCAGCAAGGCCGTGTACAATAGAACAAAGCATTGTTTAGGGCCTCGTAATGAATGTCCCAGGGACTGCCAAGAAAACAAATAGATTCATCCTAGAGAGGGTTAAACCAGGCTGCTCCTTGGAGGCAAGGATTCTGGGACTTCGTCTAACATACTTTGGACATGTTGTAAGGAGAGACAGGTCTTTGGAGAGGGACATCATGCTGGG
>NW_006399785.1:4732238-4734911 GCF_000299155.1 Elephantulus edwardii
CCCCCTCTCTATTCTCCTTAGAGAAAGCTACTATGTTCAGAAGAATGCAGGGACAGTGCAGGGGAGGAAGAACTTGATAAAATGTATTCATACAGTAATGGAGACAATGGAGAACTTGTGTCGGAGTCAGTGAGACTGGCTCAGGACAGGGCGGGCTTCAGAGCTGCTGTACACAGGATCACTATGAGTCCTAGGCAACTCGATGGCACGTAACCACAATACTTTATTTTATATAATCTTTTTTTAATTTCAACTTTTTCATTTTCTTTTTTTAATGATAAATTTGGTTTTTTATTAATTTTAATGAAAGATTACAGAGATAATATTTTATTTACAATACTTTTCATATAATCATTCATATATATTGCATTTTATATAGTGAATTACCATTAATTTATGCCTATACTTACATCATCTTTTTAAGTCCCCATTACTCTTTCCTATTCTTTTACTTCCCACCCCTAGCCCCTTTTTTAAAACATTGAAGAGTCAGAATGTCAGTTCACAGACTAAGGTACACATAATCCAAGCTATGATATTTTCAGTTGCTTCCTATGTATGTGAAAATTGGACAATGGATTATGAAAGAATTGATTTTTTTTTTTTAGTTTTGGGGTCTAAAAAAAGTATTGAATATCCCATGGACTCCACGAAGAAGTGCAATCAGGAAGTTTCTTGCAGGCAAGGATGGTGAAATTTCATCTTATATACTCTGGATATATTGACATGGAAGGGGCTCTAATGTGTCAGAAAATGAGAGGATGGCACTGGATAGGACAGGCTTCAGGCCTGTTGTTCACAGGATCACTATGGGCAGCACTTGACTTAACTGGCATCATCTAATAATAACAACAAACCACATGGAGGATTTCCTACTGTAGACAAATATATCCTTTAAATTGTTGTTGTTGTTGTTGTTTTATGCCCTTGAGTCACCTGCAAATCATAACAATGGCTCTAAAACCTGCCCTACCCTGATCCGGTCCCACTGACTCCAACACACCTAAAACGATTGCCCCAGTTACCCATCTTACCTGGGTCTTCCTCTACTGTGCTGTCCTTACGCCCTTTAAAGCATGATGTCTTTCTTCAAGGACTAATCCCTTCTGGCCAAGTGCCCAAAGTATGTCCTCCAAGGTTTCACCCTCTTCAAAACTGACATAATTTGTTCTCCTGGAAATCCATGGTCTGTTCCAATACTCTTCTCAGCACTACAACTCAAAGGCATCAATTTTTCTTCTGTCATCCTTAGTCATTATCCAACTCTTTGGTGCATAGCAAGTAATTGTCAAGACCATGGTCTGGATCAGGCACACCTTACACAAGGGCACCTTACACAAGGGCCGCATATATAATTAGCTCCTGGGCTTCAAAAGCACGAAGAACTGGGTTCTCCTTTGCCCTTTCTAAATCCAATAATGCCCATCCTCCAGGAATTCCACTGGGCTCAGCCAACAGGGGAATATTCAAAGCAAGAAAACATTATATATATTATATACATAGGTATAAGAGGATATGTTAGGCATTCTTTAAATTGATGTTTACTATTTCACAATATGTGTAAAACGAGCAAGGGCCACAAGGGCACAGCAATATTTGATTATTACTAATTTGACAATGTGAACTGTCCCGGTCAACAACATCAGCAACGTAAAAACAGTTTCCATGTGTCCTGATATGTCCCCCATACTCCCACATCTCCTTCTACCCATCCTAACACCAATATTACTGTTCTTCTGGGTCCAAAATCCGTTGTGATATCTCACAAAACACACAGAGGGCTATAATTCAGGTTGGTAGTAGATATAATCACCCGGTGAGGACAACTTCTGAAATATGCTCCCAAGCACCCCAGCCGTCAGTGTCACAGCTTTAGGCAAATGTTTTAAAGCCTTCAGTTCTGTTAATTATTGCCCTGTCTCTCCCTCATAAAAAGTTGGGCAAAACTCTCTTAGCTTAGTTCCATAGGGTAGCAGTGCCAAGGTGGGCTCCATCTCATTTTGAGTCTCTGGTACTCTGGAACAATTATGCCTGGTGTAGATCTTGCTGGTACATTAATCTCTCGCCCCAAAGGACATGTACTGCGTGTGTGCCGATTCTTTGCTGGTAGTGAGATTCCCCAAATCTGTCATTGAATCAGCTCAGTTTAGTGGTGAAAATAGCCAATCACCTTGTGGATAAACAAATAAACTTTATTCACATATTCCTGACCATCCATATGGCAAAAGTAAAGTCAATGTCTAGGGAAATAATTTTGATAAAATAAACCCTTACCACCATGTTGTTTTTGTTCTTATGTGCTGTGAAGTTACCTGAGACTCAGAGTGACCCTATGCACAACAGCTCTGAACCTTGCTCTGTCCTGAGCTAGTCTCACTGACTCTAACATTACGTACAACTATTGCCCCAGTTTCTATATCAATCCATCTCATTAGAGGGCTTTGTCTCCTGTACTGTCCCTCTACCCTACTAGGCATGATGTCCTTCCAAAAGTATGTGAAACAGAACTTAAAAATCCTAGCCTCCAAGGAGAAACTTGGTTTCAACCTCTCGAGGCTAGACCTATTTATTTTCTTGGCAGTCCATATTATTTTCAAGACTTTTCTCCAGCACTGCAACTCAAAGGCATCTATTCTTCTGTCATCCTTAATAACTGTCCAGCTCTCTGATGCA
>NW_006399785.1:4738066-4744023 GCF_000299155.1 Elephantulus edwardii
TTCTCAGGTATATTCCAAGCAGTGGAATTGCTGGATCTTGTAAAATTTCTATGTTCAGCTTCTTGAGAAAGAGACAAACTCCCTTCCAGAGTGATCATACCATTTTATATTTCCAACAATGTATAAGAGTTCCTCTTACCACATCCTCTCCAGCACTTATTACTTGCTGCCCTGCTAAACTTTGCTACTGATACTGGGATAAGATGGTATCTCATTGTGGTTTTGATTTGTATCTCTCTTATTGCCAGTGATTTAGAGCATATCTTCTGTGTCTGTTGGCCATCCAGATGTCCTCCTCTTTGAAAAGTCTTTCCATGTCTTTTGATCACTTTGTAATTGGGTTGTCAGTCTTTTTCTTCAAGAGGCCTTGCAGGATTCTGTAACTTTCGGGATGAGATCCTTGTCTGAGATGGCATTACCAAATGTTTGTTCCTAGTCAGCAGGTTTTCTTTTTCACCTGTTGGAAAAAGTTTTTATGAGTATGGAGATTTAATCCTTGCAAAGTTTCATTCATCAGTTTTATCCTCTTCATATTGTATATTTATGATTGTATTTGACAGTTCCTTGATATCATAGACTAGGCCTTCTATGCTTGATCCCAGTTTGTCTTTGATGAGCTTTATAGTTTTTGGCTTTTTTTTTTAAGTTCTCTGATCCATCTTGAGTTGATTTGTGTGCTTGGGGTAGGATGTGGATCCTGTTTCAGCTTCCGGCAGGTAGCAGTCCAATTCAGCCAGTACCATTTGTTGAAGAGGCTGCCATTTCCCCATATGATAGGTTTTATTTCCTTATCAAATATCATTTGACTTTAGATAATTGGATCCATATTAGGGTTTTCAATTCTGTTCCACTGTTCTATGTGCTTGTCATTGTAGCAGTACCATGTTGTTTTGGTCACTACTGCTGTGTAGTAGGTTTTGAGATCAGGAAGTGCTAGGGCTCCCACTTCATTTTTGTTTTCTGGAGTACTTTGCCAATTCTGGATCTCTTTCCTCTCCACATAAATTGGACAATTTCCCTCTCCATCTCCTTGAAGAATGAATATGGTATCTATATTGGGGTTGCATTGAACATGTAGATTGTTTTTTGTAGGATCATCATTTTCACAATATTGAGTTTACCTATCCATGAACCAGGTACTTTCCCCTCCTGTTTATTTAGGTATTTTATTGTGTCTTGCAAAAAATGCTCTATAGTTTTCTTTGTATAGATGGGTCTTTTGTATCTCCAGTTAGGTAAGTATCACAATTTGTGGTTGACTATTGTAAATGGTATTTCTTTCTTGGTTTCCTTCTCTGTGTTCTCTTTGTCAGTGTAAAAGAATCCAACTGATTTTTGGGTATTGCTCTTGTATATTGCCTCTCTACCAAATTTATTTACTAACTCTAGTACCTTTTTGTTGTTTTTGTTGTTGAGTCCTTGGGGTTTACTATGTACACTATCATATTATCTGCATAGAGTGACAGTTCAACCATATCTTTGCAGATATGTATGCCTTTTATTTACTTTTCTTGAATTATTGCCCTAGCAAGTGCTTCCAATACAATATTCAATAGGAGCGGTGGCAATGGACATCCTTGTCTGGTCCCTGTTCACAAAGAAATTGATTGCTTTTAGTCTTTCTCCACTGACAAAATTATTTGCTCTTGGGTTTGCTTATGTACTTTTGACTAGGTTGAGGATATTCCCTTGTATTTCACTTTTGCTGAATGTCTTTATCAGGAAGGGCTGCCGGATTTTGTCAAATGTCTTTACCACAATTGTTAGGATCATATGGTTCTTCTTATTTTTTTATTTTTATTTTATTATTATTATTATTATTAAATTTTATTAGTTTTAATGAACATTTACAGGGATTTTGGGTTTTCATTCCTTCATTGCTGCACCATTCTCTCTACCCTCCTCCCCAGTTCATTCTTCTTTCCTCCCTGTTTTTTATTAAATGTGGTGAATTATGTTGATTGTTGATCAAAGAAAGAGATAGACTCAAAATCAAAGGCTGGAAAAAATATACTAAACTAACTACATCCACAAAAAAGCAGGAGTGACAATACTAATCTCTGATAAAATAGACTTCAGAATGAAAATCACTATAAAAGATTAGGAAGGGCATTACATGATGATTACAAGCACAGTAGATGAAGAAGACATAACATTGGTCAACATGTATGCACCAAATGATGTTGCTGTTTCTGTTGTTATGTGCCATCGAGTCGCCTGCAACTCATAGCGACCCTATGTACAACAGCCCTAAACTCTGCTCTGTCCTGTGCCAATCGCACTGTCTCTGACACTCCCATCCCAATTATCCCAGTCACTGAATCAATCCACCTCATAGAGGGCCTTCATCTCCTGCACTGTCCCTCCACCCTCCCAAGCATGATGTCCCTCTCCAAGGACAGGTCTTTCCTCACAACATGCCCAAAGTATGTTAGACGGAGCCTCAGAATCCTTGCCTCCAAGGAGCCACCTGGTTTAACCCTTTCCAGGACAAATCTGTTTGTTTTCCTAGCAGTCCATGGTATTCTCAATACACTTCTCCAGCACCACAGCTCAAAGGCATCAATTCTCCTTCTACCCTCCTTGGTCATTGTCCAACTCTCTGATGCATAACAGGTGATTGCGAAGACCATGGCCTGTATCAGACGCACCTTAGTCTCCAAAGAGATACCATTGCTCTTCAGTAATTTGGAGAGGTCCCTAACAGCAGATGTTCCCATGGCAATGCGCCTTTTAATTTCCTGGATGCTGGTGCCAAGACTGTTGACTATGGAGCCAAGCAAGCTAAAGCTGTGTACAATCTCAATCTCTTCACTATCCATGATAGGCATACTAAATACATATAATAACTGGTAACAGAATTGGAGAAAGAAATAGATGGCACCACAATAGTGGTAGGAGACTTTAATACACCACTTTCACTAAAAGATAGTTCAACTCAAAAGAAACTTTAAAAAAAAGTAGAAGACCTAAACTACACAGTCAGCAAACTTGACCTTGTGGATGTATTTCGAGCACTGTACCCAACGATAATGCAATTCACTTCCTTCTCAAATGCACACGGTAATTCTCCAGAATTGATCACATATTAGGGCACACAACAAATTTCAAAAAATTAGGAAACATTGAAATAATATAAAGTATCTTCTCAGAACACAATGTCTTAAAACTAGAAATTAACCACAAGAGGATAAAGCTTATATAGCCATCAACATGGGAGCTAAATAACACCCTGCTAGAACACAATTGGTCTATAGAGGAAATAAAGAATGAATTTTTTTTTAAAGTTCCTTGAAACAAATTATAATGAAAATGAAATGTACCAAAACCTCTGGGATGTAGGTATGGCATTCCTGACGAAACAGTTGATAACAATAGGCAAACACATAAAAAAAAAAAAATAAATGATCTAACTCAACACTATCATCAAATAGAACAAGAACAATAATCTAACCATACAGCCTCTAGCAGAAAGGAAATTATAAGGATTAGAGCCGAAATCAATGTGGTAGAAAACAGAAAAACAATTGAAACCATCATTAAGACCAGGAGCTGGTTTTTCCAAAGGGTCAATAAAATTGACAAACTACTGGCAAATTTAACAAAAGAAAAAGAAAAAAAAAGGAGAAGACACAAATAACTAGGTTAAGGAATAATAGAGGTGACATCACAACAGAACCATGGGAAATTAAATCTATAGCGTCAGAGTATTATGAAAAGCCATAATTGAATAAATTTGAAAGCTTAGAGGAAAGGGACAAATTCCTATAGACTTATTCCCTACCTAGTTTGACACAAAGAGATGTAGAGTACTTGAGCAGACCCACTACAAAATAGAAATTGAACAAGTCATAAAAAGTCTCTCCCCCCAAAAAAATGTCCTGGACCAGATGGCTTTATTCTGATAAATATACTTATTTATAAATTGTATTATATATAGCTGAATTTTACCAAACATTCAGAGAAGATTTGTCATCAATCCTACTTATGGTATTTCAAAATACAGAAAAAGAAAGAACACTCCCAGACATATTCTGTGAAGGAAACATAACCCTACTACCAAAACCAGGCAAAGATATTACCAAAAAAATCCTTACCGAAATCCTAACCAATAAAATCCAAAATCACATAAAAAACAAACAAACCAAACAATCAACGTAACACAGCTTTTTTAAAATCATACACTAAATGAGAGGTCTTAGAGATAAGCCAGTTAGATACAAGTACATGATATAGGAAGAAAGAGAAGTCAGAGAACATAAATTATTTCCTGGGTACATGTGATTGTTGTTGTTGTGTGCTGTGGAGTGATTAGTGACTCATACCAACCCTATGTACACCAACCCTTAAACATGCTCTATCCTGTGCTGACTTTACTGTCTCTAACACGTCTACCCTCATTACCCCAGTCACCGAATCAATCCATCTCATTCACGGTCTCCCTCACTTTCTCCGTTTACACTACAAATTATGGTTGGTTTGTTTTGGTTTTTTTTTCTTTTTTTGCTCATATTATTTTACTTTACTGCTTTAAGGGACTGGATAGAATTAATTTATTCATATATGCCTATTTATTTTCTGACTCTGTTAAATGATGTATAAGCTCTTTGAAGCCAAAAAACATCTGATTTTATTGCCTGTTATTTTCACTCTTTGGTATCTTTAGTACAAAATAAGTGTACTTAATTGAAATCAGTAAGTAGCTTAAAAGAAATCATAACTAAAGCCTTGCTATGTTTAGCTTAGGATAACTATGGTTTATCTCTTTCGTTATCACCAAGATTAAGTTTTTCTTTTGTCTAAAGTTTCTTTTAAAATTATTTTCTTGTATATAAGATGGGAAAAAAAGCTGAAAAGATACAGCTTTGCCTCATATCTTTTCCCACTTTAAATCATGCTGTATTTCTTTGTTCTGTTCTAATGAACGGCTTTTTCTTGGTTCATGCACAGATTCTACATTAGCACATGTTCAGAAATATTTATTCTTAACTAGGTGTGTGTAGGGAGTTCTGGTGTTATGGTCCCTAACATCTTTCTCTGATAGCCCAAAGTGCTTCTTCATGGTTCAAATCCACCCAGGGCTATGCTGGGAAAAGATAGGTATCTATTTTGCTTTCTGGTATACAGAAATGGAAATTCAACAGAGAGTCAGAATCTATTCAAGGTGATGAGTAAGTGAACAGAATATATCAGAAAGCATAGAATTCATAGCATGTCCCTATGTTCCTTTTTGATCTTGGTACTTTTTACCATATCATGTTCATATCCCACTGTTTCTGTAACAAAATGATAATATCTACATGGACTTAAACAACAATAATGATATTTTTCCCCCAGCGTTCTGGAGATATTCAATCCAAAATCCGAATTAATCAAAGAAGGATAGAGGGACAGTACAGGAGAGGAAGACCTCAGATGAGAAGGATTGACACAATAACAGGGATAATAAAGGTAGGTTTGTCAGAGACAGTGTTAATGGCTCAGAATAGAGCAGGGTTCAGAGCTATTGTGCCCAGGGTCGCTATGAATTGTAGTTGACTTGACATCATATAACAATAACAACTTTCTCTCTAAAGATCTTTAGAGAAAATATTTTCTTTGCATATATGATTATATGGGAGAAAAAAGAAGAAACAGTAAACTATTTCTATAAAAGGTCACACTAACTGCTATTAGAACTTAGGAAGGAGTTCAGCAGATCTTTGTTGAGGAACACAATCCAACTTGTAATACATATTTAATGTACAGACTAGCTCTTCATGGTCACAATTTAAGTATACCATATTTTTCAGCTGATAAAGAGTATATGAGGCTTTAAAAAAAAAAGGAAAACTTAAGTCTTTAATCTTTTTCATTCTTTGTGTATGCAATTTTCTCAGTGATGTCAGCCTGGAGACTAAGGTGTGTCTAATCCAGGCCATAATCTTTGCAATTACTTGCTATGCATTGGAAAGCTC
>NW_006399785.1:4744357-4746244 GCF_000299155.1 Elephantulus edwardii
TTCTAGACTCTTTTCTATGTAGCTAAATTTGCCTTACTATAAACACCACATCTTTTAATTATTTTATTTTGTTTTCATTCAATCATTCATAGACATTTTGCTATTAATTACAATTGGTCATATCCTGTTTTACAGTTTCATGAAATTATTACTGTCCCTTGCCTATCTCTTCATATTCTCTTCACTAAATCTCTGCTCCCTTTTACCCCTTTCCAAACCCTATCTCCCCTTTATGATAGTTTCTGTGTGTAAATTTTTATTTAGCATTTTTTAAAATCAGTCATGCATATCTTGTTTCATATTTTAAATACAATATACACAATGTCTGATAGTTATAAACCTAGTCTTATCTTTTCCCCCTTAAAATTTTATGTCTTTCTTTCAATTGACTGTATGGTAGTATTTCCGTATGCTATTAAACATATTTTACTTTTAATCCTGGGAAGTCTGCAGGCATTGTCTTTATTTCGGAAAAACACACAAACCAACCAACTAACCAACCAAACAACCAAACAAACAAAAACAACAACAAAAAAAACCCAAGAAAACAAACCAAAAACCCCAAAACAAAACAAAACAAAGAAACCACACAACACAAAAACCCTTGCATTTCTATTTTTATGTATGCTATTAAACATATTTTACTTTTAATCCTGGGAAGTCTGCAGGCATTGTCTTTATTTCTGAAAAACACACAAACCAACCAACTAACAAACCAAACAACCAACCAAACCAATAAAAAAAAAAAAAAGAACCAAACCCAAGAAAACAAACAAAAAAAACCCAAAACAAACAAACAAAAAAACCACAACACAAAAAACCCTTGAATTTCTACTTTTATGTGGATGAAACTTTAATTACAGTTATCTTCAATGTTCCTTATTCTCATGTTCATTTGTTTTTTATTCCTATAAAATCTCATAAACATCATAGTAGTCTCTAATTGCTTCTTTTATGACAAAATAAGATAATTGATGGTAAAGGTTTTTGCTATTCATTACTGCTGTTTTAATAACTAAATTACTTTTTTATGTATAGTACATTTCATTGAGTAATCAAGTGAAATTATATTTTTTTTAAAAAATCTGGAAAATCAGCTAAATTAAAGATGACAACATTAGGTTTTTGTTATAGATTAGCTTTATACTGCTCAAACTTGTTTCTAATATTGAATCCAATAATAAAAATTCATTTTGCATGTTTTTGCATCCTGCTTGTTTTCAAGTTGATTATTTTGAATTTGTGTATAGTGAGCCATTACTTGAGCCAGAATCATTATTACTTCCCTTAATTTTCTCCCTAACAGTGAAATTGTTCTCTATTTTGACGAGCCAATCAATTTAATGGTGCACCTCAAGCTATAATGGAAAAAGAGAAAATACTTTTCTTTTTTTTACACATATATACTACTACTCTCATTATCAATGAAGTGTGGATAATTGGTCTGTAATAAAAGTGGAAAAGGAGAGCCATGCTCACTGAGTCAATATGGCACTGAAGCATGGATTCTTTTGGTGGGTCTATTGTTTATAATGCGCAGGACTCAATTTTGTCCACAATTCTGCTCTATTTGAAGCACAAATAAAATTGTACCTTTACAGTGTGAAGTATTCTGTTCTTCATCTCTTGAAGGTAATTGCAAATGCAAATGCTAACATATACAATAAAAATCCACAACAGCACTCAGTTACAAAGTTGCTTTATTATCTTGCTTCCAAGGAGCACTCTGACCACACCTTCTCCAAGAAGTTGTTGTTATGTGTAGTTAAGCCACTTGCCACTCATAGCCACCCTATGTACAACAGCCCTAAACTCTGCTCTGTGTCAATTACACTGTCTCTGACACACCCATCCCAATTACCGTAGTCAATGAAACAATCCACCTCA
>NW_006399785.1:4748376-4753889 GCF_000299155.1 Elephantulus edwardii
ATTCTGCTCAGAATTATTAAAATATGACTGGAGTGGTACATCAGCAGAGAACTGTCCAATGTGCAGACTTAGTTTAGAAAAGGTCATAGTGCTAGGGACATTACAGCCAGAGTTAGATGGATCTTGGCAAAAAGCAGAGAGTACCAGAAGAATGTCTGTGTTTCATTGACTGTGCAAGCGTATTTGACTGTGTGGACCACAAAAAAGTATATGGTAACTTTGAGAAGAATGGGACTCTAAGAACAATGAGTTGTGCTCATGTAAAACGTATACTTGGACCAGGAAGCAATAGTCAGAACAAAGCAAGGAAACACTACATGTTTCAGGATCAGGAAAGGTGTGTGTCAAGGATGCATCCTATCTTCTTACCTTTTCAATCTGTATGCAAAACAAAATATTTAGGAGGCTGGGATTTATGAGGAGTCTGGCATAAGGATTGAAGGAAGACTAATCAACAACCTGCATTATACAGATGACATAACCTTGCTTGCTAAAACTGAGGAAGACATGAGGCATTTGCTGCAGATCAAGGACTATAGTCTTTAACACGAATTGAAGCTCAACATCAATAAAACAAAGATTTTCATCACTGAGTCAATTGGCAGCTTTTTGATATATGGAAAAGAGATTGAGATTGTTAACAATTTCAGCTTGGTTGGTTCCACTACCAACACTGTTGGTAACAGCAAGTCAGGAAATGAAAAGATGAATTGTACAGGGAAAGTTTTCTGTCAGGGATCTCTCTAGAGTGCTGAAGAGCAACAATGTCAGTCTGGAGACTAAGGTGCATCTGACACAGGCCATGGTCTCCTCAGTTACTTACCGAGCATCAGAGAGCCAAACAATGACTAAGGATGATAGAATCAATGTCTTTGATTTGTGGTGCTAGAGAAGAATATGATATGTTGAACATACCATGGACTGACATAAAAACAAACAGGTTTGTCCAAGAGATTGTGAAACAAGGTGCTTCCTGGAGGCAGGGATATTGAAGCTCCATCTCACATATTTGGGGCATGTGGTCAGGAGGGACCAGCCCTTGGACAAGAATATCATACTTGAAAGAAGTAGAGGAACACAGCAGAAGAGGAAGATCCAGGATGAGATGGATTGACTCAGTGACTGCAGAAGTGGGATTGGACCTGTAAGAGACAATGAGATTGGCTCAGAATAGAGCAAGTTTCAGACCTGCTGTGGCTGGGGTCTCTATGAGTTGCAGGCAACTCAGCAGCATGTAACAATGACAACAGCAGCATCAGCAACGACAACAACAACCTGGTGACCTTGAGAAATCTTTAACATATGTAAAAGTATCTGTTGTTGCTGTATGCTATCAGATGGACTCCAACTCATAGTAGCACTATATATAACAGAAAGAAACCTTGTTTGATCCTGTTCTATCCTCCTAAATTCTGTTGTGCGTCAGCCCATTATTGATGTAATTGTGTTAATCTCTCTCCTGGTGGATCTTCCCTCTGTTGCTGGTCCTCAATTTTTCCAGCTATTGATGTCCTTTCCCAAGGACTGGCAACTTCAGTTAACATGTAGAAAAGCTATAAGCAAAAAAATGATATATATTTTTGCATTAAGTAATACTGTTGTTGATACTATCAAGTGCTGTTGAATCGAGTATGACTCATAACAACTTATGAATAAGAAATCTGAACCCAGGTATAGACTTAAACGCTTTGGTGAAGTCACTACGTCAACCCTTCTACCTTTTCCAGGAATGATGTCCCTCTCCAAAGAATAACTTCTTCTATCAACATGTCCTAAATATGTGAGACAAAACACTGCCATTCTGTCTCCAAAAAGCACTAATGTTTTACTTCCTCTAGGACATGTTTGTTTGTTTGTTCTTTTGCCAGTCTGGGATATTCAGTACCCTTCCTGGATGCTTCTTAGATCATTCAAGATTTTCCCCATAGTGTCTCTCTGTAGTGTAACTTAAGGCTTGGATTTGTGTAGATGTTATAATTTAAATCACTGTCCACAAGAGTTTTCCTCCTTTAAAAAGAATAACATTTTTAATTATACTGTTAGAAATACTGTTGTTGTTGTTGTTGTTGTTGTTATGTGCCATTGAGTTGCCTGAGACTCATAGTGACCATATGTACAATAGCTCTGAGCCCTGCCCTATCCTGAGCCAGTCTCACTGTTTCTGACACACCTATCTATACCTAACTGTGTCAATCCATCTCATCTGGGCTCTTCCTCTCCTGCGCTGTTCTTCCATCCTTCTAAGCATGGTGTCCTTTTCCAAGGATTGTTCCTCCTGGCAATATATCTAAAGTATGTAAGACAGAGCTTCAAAACCCTTGCCTCCAAGGAGAAACTAGGTTTTACCTTCTCCAGGACAAACCCATTACTAGGTGAATTCCAAATAAATTTATGAAATAGGAGAAAATCTAAGACTTACTAAAAAATGAAAGATTTAAAAAAAAATATTATAGGTAGACATTACCCAATTCTCATTATTATTGGGTAGCTTCATAATAGCCTTGGCTGAGTTTTTGAAGTTGTAATCTTACAGAAGGTGATTTCTCATCTTTCTGTCTTCAGATAATGAATACTAGTCACAGTTATTCTGTTCCAGCTGTTTTTGAATGCTCTTCAGCAGTATTTTGCTTGCCTGTGATATCAATAATGTTGTTTGATAATGTCACATTCAATTGGATCACCTTTCTTGGAAATAGGAACAAATATGGACCTCTTCCAATCCATTGGCCAGACAGCTGTCCTCCAAATTTCGTGGTATAGACTGATAAGTGCATCCAAGGCTGCATCTGTTTAATGAAACAAGTCACTTGGTATCACATCAATTCCTGGGGCCTTATTTTCTGCCAATTCCTTCAATGCAATTTCCATTACCTCCTTCATTATCATTGGCTCCTGTTCATATACTACTTCTTGAAATTTTTTTCAGTGTCAATCAATTCCTTCTGGTACAGTGACTCTATGTATTCCCTCCATCTTCTTTTGATGCTTTCTGGGTCATTCAATATATTGCCCATAGCATCTTTCAACACTGCAACATGAGACTTACATTTGTTTTTCAGTTCTTTCAGTTTCAGAAATGCAGAACGAGTTCTTCCCTTTTTATTCTTCAATGCTAACTTTCTACACATCCCATTACAGTACTTTGCTTTGTCCTCCTGAGGTGCCTGTTGAAATGGTTTGTTCAGCTCTTTAATATTAACATATTTTCCTTTAAATTTGGCTTCTTGATGTTCCAGTTCAATCTTTAGAATCTTTTCTGAAATCCATTTAGATTTTTTCTTTTTCCTCTGTTATTGTCATTACGTTTTGCTTTCTTCCTTAATGAAATGATTGATTTCATCCCACAACTCATAGGGTCCCCTATTGTTCATGTTCAATGCCTCAACCCAATTTTTAAGATGATCATGAAATTCAGTTTGAGGACTAAGGTGCGTCTGCTTTAGACCATAGTCTTTCTGATTACTAGCTATACATCCAAGATTTGGAAAATGAATAAGGATGATAGAAAAAGAATTGATGTGTTTGAGCTGTGGTGTTGGAGAAGAGCACTGAACATCCCAAGGACGGTGAAGAGAATGAATAGATATGTCTTGAAGAGCGTTCTGCTGCAGTGCCCTTTGGAAGCACATATACCACACATACTTTGGACATGTTGCTAGGATGTTTTATTCTTTGGAGAGGGACATGTTGTTGGGAAGGGTGGAGGGTCAGCAAAGGGGTAGAAGACCCATAACTAGGTGGATTGACACGGCTGAAGTGGGCTCTGGTGTATCAAGAAGTGTAAGGACAGGGCAGGACAGGACTAGGTTCAGATCTTTTGTTCACAGGGTCTCTCTGAGTTGTACCCAATTCGATGGCACACAACAGCAACAAAGTAACAGTAATGACCGATTTTGACACTCAGGGAATACTTTTATGAAAGCCTAGCAATAAGTCCTGCTCATGTTGTTCCACATCATCAGTTGACTATGATTCATGCGACCTTGTGAACAATAATCTGAACCTCTTTCTGTTCTGTATCATCCTCTGAAAACCCATTAGAAGGTCAGCTATGATTTGGTGTAGCATCTGATCTCTACTCTCATCAGGACCATTGTGGCAGTCACTGTGAGTTGTATCTTTTGAAATCTTTTCAATCAATAGATAATGTTGTTGTGGCTCTTTTGTGTACCTTAGACTTGGAACTGATCCCTAGCTGACCCTCTGGTGGGTTTTCAGAGGCAGTAAAACCTCACTGAAGGAGATCGACCATCTTTTTCCTGAGGAGCAGCTGGTGGTCTCGAACTTTGTACCTTTGGAACTGCAGCTTAGCTTCTTGTCATTATGCCACCAGAGAACCCTGATTTCTCTATAGCAGAGTGATGAAGCTTGCATTAAAGTCTTACCATAGGGTTTAATTTGTTCAGATAAGAAAAAGAAACAATGTGGATATATAAAATTTGAACTAACACACACAAATTCAATGTCACATACATATAAACTAATATATATGCATACATACAATGCTTAGAATTACTTTTAAAGAAAATGATTTAAAGATAGGATTGAGAAAAAAGGGAGTGAATATATTTAATAAAAGGCAGATTCTCATCATTTTTTCAAGGCAAATTTTGGGCTGCTTCATGATCTGTGAAAGAAAATTGTGTCTCTAGATTCTATCTTTTGAAAGGAAGTATATTATTTTTGTAGTTGACTGTAACAGAGAAAGTCTAGGTGGGATGTTGGTGAGAGCAAGAGCAAGCCACCGTTATTTGCTATTCCCCTCAGGATCTAGCCTAACACAGTGAGCCCTGGAAGGTCATATTGTGTATTTGGATTTCAATCAGTGCCCCACACCCCATCCTCACATAATTAACTCTCCACATCAATGAAATTCTCAACTCACTTGTGATGGGTCGGTCTGTGTCCTGCTGTGGTTTCTCAGCAGTTCCTCAAATTAAAAATGTCAGCATGTTCTCTAGAGGATGATAGACAATGAAGTCATTGCGGTCCTAAGATGTACAAAGTACTACTGAACTTTCTGAAATAAAGTAGTGCTGGAGTGCTGAAGAATGTCAAAGCACAGTTATATACAAAAAATCACCCCATTTCATTATAACCATCATTCAGTTAACTTGTTGTCTTAATTTGTGGCAAGTAAAGATTACCACCGGGAGATTAGGTCAGTTCTTTATTATAGAACCATTGAAAACAGAAAAGCATCACCAATAAATATGTCCATTTTCCAAGTCTGTAATTCAGTGTTTATGAACATTTTCCCCCCTGTCATCACCATGTAATTAATTTATTAGCCACTTGGAAAAAACACTATCCCTTCCCCGCCCCCCACCTGCTTATTACTTCAGTAGAGGCACGTTGCCATTTTCTTCCACAATTGGATAGATAATATATGGGTGAACTCCAATGATTAAAGACTAGAGGAGCTGAGGGATGACAGAATGGGTACTATCCATTATTGTAAGAACCACCTTCCCTCTGTAACTTGATTTGTGCCACTACTAGAACCTATACTC
>NW_006399785.1:4756986-4779176 GCF_000299155.1 Elephantulus edwardii
TATTGTCTACCAAAAAAATAATGGATTGAGAAATTATGGTACATTAATATCACTTGCAGGCAAAATGTCACTGAATATCAATGAAAACCAGCTAGCCCATCATGTTGACAGAGAGCAGTTAGAAGTTCAAGCTGAATTTAGAAGAGGCTATGACACAGGGATATCAATGCTGATGTCAGGTAGATATTGGATGAAAGCAGAGAATATCAGAAGACTGTATTGCTTCTTGTCCTTTTGGATAAGATCAACTATAGAAGAATGTCTATTTTTATTTTATTGATTATTCAAAAACATTTGAGTCTATGGATCACAATTAACTATGAAGAACTTGAAGAAGAATGGAAATCCCAGAAAACATAATTATGCTTATATTGTACACATACCTAGACCAAGATCTGCTGTCCAAACAGAGCCAGGGGACAATTCATGGCTTAAAATCAGGAAAAGTGTGTATTGTGGTTATATTCTGTCTGCCTTCTTATTCAACTTGTTGTTGTTTAAAACTGACTCATAGTGACCTGATGAACAATAGATCTGAACATGGTCCTATTCTATACACCCTCACCATCCTCAACAGATTGTGGTAGACACTGTATCAATTCATCTCACTGATGGTCTTCCTCTACATCATTGACCCACCACCTTCCCAAGCACCTTATGACCAAAATATGTGAGAAGAAGCTTCATCACAGTTTAAACCTCAAGATAGTGCATCGAGGACTAAGGTATGACAACTAAAATCAAAGTATTTTTAATTACATCATAATAATGTGATAATTGGAGAGGGAATAGGGAGATCAAAGAGGAACTGATGTCTTTGAATAATGATGTTATTGCTCTTGTTGCTGTTCGGTGCTATTGAGTCGACGACAATGCAGCCACATTTTTTCTATCCTGTCCCATACTCACAATCTCTGCCATGCTCACTTTGTAGTCATTGCTTCAATCCATTTGTTTGAGAGTCTTACTCTAGTTGATGACACTTGGCTTAGCATTATGTCTTTGTTCAAAGACTGTTTCATCCTGACAACCTGTCAAAAGTATGTGAGGTCATGTTTTATCATCCTTGTTAAGGGTCCCTGAGTTGTACCTCCTCTAAGACTGAGTTATTTTTTCTTTTGGCAGACCGTGTGGTTATCAGTAAATTTCACCACAAACATAATTCATAGGCAACAATTCTTCTTTGATTTTCCTTATTGATTGTCTGAATTTCAGATCAGTAGGAAGCAACTGAAAATATTATGGCTTGGAATAGACACACGTTAGTCTTGAAATGATGGGTGATTTTGCTTTGGTGAGAGCCAACGGGAATGTTTGGTTGTGAAGGAGTGTGGAATGAAGGACCTCATGGAGTGCCTTGGTTGTTAAATGAGGTTAGGCCTGAGGGCCTAGTGTTGTTATGTTTTGGATGAACATACTTCTAAATCATAGAGCACTCTTTTGTCAGTTTGCCATATTGAAATAATCTGGGTTTGCTGTTATGCTGATACTTGTGTCTTCTAGGCATTAAGTGCCATAACGGTTGCTCATGGTGGACAATGTTTGGCGGAGTTCTGAGTTTAAAATGGGTTTGGAAGCAGGAGTGGCATCCACTTCCTAAACCACATGCCTTTGAATTCTATGAACTTGGAGAAATGATGATAATTATAGAAAGACTTCAGGTCTTTTGTTCATACGGTCACTATGAGTTAACATCTACTCCGTGACTATCAGCAACACAACATCGTCTTGAAATAGGTATTGTTGGCATTATTTAAGAATGCTATATATACTTAACTTGCAAAAATCCTATTGGAAGAAGCAAAGGCAGAATACTCCTTAGAAGTGACACCAGAATGCCCACTTAACCTGTTTAATACTGATTTTTCAGATCTCAGTTCAACTGTAACCTAAGGTAAGACTTCCTTGTCCAAGTGAACTCTGAGTAGTTAAGAAATGAATACACACACACACACACACACACACACACACACACAGCTAATCTTTGTAGTTTTTATCACACTTGGCTGTTGTGATTTATAAACTAATAGCTATTTTTCTTGTAAAATTATCATTATCAAAACATACTATGCAAAGTGAGGATAATAGAACATAAAGTTGCTGTTAAGATTAAGTAATACAATACATTCAAATACCCAGGTTATAGAAACAAAACAAAACACAAACTGGACTGCTTTTAACTCAAATCCAATTCTCAGTGACCCAAGAGAACAGTGTAGAACTGTTTTATAGCATTTCTGAGGCTGTACATGTTTTAGGAACTGACTGTTGTATATTTCAATTAACTTCAAATCACAGAACTTTAGCACTTAGCAGCCCTTGTTTTAACCACTATATTCTAGAGCCGCTCATGGAGGATATTCTGTAACTGTCTCTTTGTTTTATGCTAAATCAAGCAGTAACTCAAGAGATACCCTTGTTTTTTAATTATTTTTTTAATTTTAAAAGGATGTTTTACTTTATTTTAAGTAGGCATGAAATTGTTCTCCCCAGGGGTTGTACCAGCAGTCTACAAGAGTTCTAGTCTCTCCACATCTTTGTCAGCATTTTGTTTTCTGTTTTCTTGATCCCCTTGTTTTATTCCTTATGATAGTGAATATCAACCCCCAAAGATGTACTCTTCTTTATAAAAAAAAACAACACAGTTATTTCAAATATTGTTTCTGTTTAACTGGTAAGAACATATTATGGGAGTTCAGTTATTTTCCTTATTATGTGGCCATAGAAAAGCATTAGTGGACAATTTATTGAACATTTTAGTAACCTACCAACAACAACAAATGAAGTAATCATGAGTCTCTTATGAGTATTGATTTCTTTTGTGTATAAAACCTCCTATATACTTCATACTTAATGCTGTAGTCTGAACACTGCTCTTTTACTTAGAAATAACATTTTGACCTAAGAAGCATCTAAATGCTTTACTTCTTACTCTATTATATTTTTCTTTTACTACTATATGAATTAAAGCATATTCTTACAGTAACCATATAGCTGTCCAAATTCTTACAATAACACAGAAATTGCGATGATTTCTCCATTTCGGAATGATTGACTAATGGACAAAGGATGGTTGAGGTTAGAGCAAGTGTTTCTTAAAAGTTCTCATGACCTCATCACTATCTCATTTAAAGAGCAATAAAAATCCAAACTTAATTTCCTAAAAGAGAAGAGAGTTTTCTATTACTTTTCCTAAGATGTCATCAGGGACAGAGATGGGGGTTAATGCTAGAAAGAAATGAAAAGACAAGGTAAAAAAGTTAAGTTGAATTTGATTTGATAAATACTTAAAATAATACAGATTTTTTAGTTTAGTACCCTAAGTATGTATTATATCACAGCTCTATTGGAAGCAAACTCATGGTTCAGGCAGATACTGCTGAGAAAGTTAAAATTAAAAAAAATATCTAAATTTGTGCCCCAGGATTTTATATTTTATAGGAAAGTGAAAGGATGAGATGTCCTATATAGAGAAGTAACATGGGAAGACCAAAGAATTGACATAGCCGAGTACATCGATTTGCATTCTTGGTTTCATTATGCTTTAATTAAATGTCTCAGTATTTTTAATTATTTCTCCATCATCAAATATGGAGCTCTAGTGGAATAGTTCACTATGCAATTTACTGATATCCAAAAAAGATCCATGTTTTGAATCTATCAGCTTCTCTGTAACGTGGTCTCCTCCCATAAAAATTTAAATCCTGGGAAACTTGAGAGCCTATTAGGAATCAGAATTGGCTTGATGACAATGCTTCTGAATCTTTGATTACTGTAAATTAAGGATTTCTTAGGATTATGACATGACTCCATCCAGATAGACAAATAATAAATAAAAACATAAAGCATAACGTAGCAATCAACTTTAAGAATGTAGTCTCTGGATTCACATTGGAACTCCAGTGTCACTGGGACCGCTGCCCAATAGAACTTTGCTACAAAATTCTGGCCATTGCCTGTAACTTCAGCCGATTCAAAGTTATCGCATCTGAAAATGAAGCGAGTAAAGCATTCCTTTTTTGAGACTGTTGTGAAGTTGAAATGCACTCTCATTGTACTTTCTTCAAGACAGATTTCTTTCCTTCTTTGGCAATCCATGTGCTATTCAGTCCACCACAAATCAAAGGCATCAATTCTTCTTTGATATTAATTTAAAAAGAGACAATAAACCACCCAACCCAACTAACTGTGATTGAGTCGAAACTGACTCATAAAGTCATTCTAAACCTCCTACAGAATTCTGAGACTACGAATATTTATGGTAGACGATCTTTTATCTTTCTTCTGAGAAATGGCGAGTGGATTTGAATGGTTGACCTTTAAATTAGTAGCCTTATATATTCTGCACTACGCCACCAGGATCCTTTAAAAGAGACAGTTGTTGTTGTTGTTGTTATGTGCCATCTAGTCACTTGCAACTCATAGCGACCATAAGTACAACAACCCTAAACGACCCTCTGTGCTGTGCTAATCTCACTGTCTCCTACACACCCACCTCGATTACCCTAGTCACTGAATCAATCCACCTCATAGAGGGTCTTCCCCTCCTGCGCTGTCCCTCCACCCTCCCAAGCATGATGTCCCTCTCCAAGGACCTGTCTCTCCTTACAACATGTCCAAAGTATGTCAGACGAAGCCTCAGAATCCTTGCCTCCAAGGAGCAGCCCAGTTTAACCCTCTCCAGGATGAACCTGTCTGTTTTCTTAGCACTCCATGGTACACTCAATACTCCTTCTCCAGCACCACAGCTCAAAGGCAACAATTCTCTTTCTATCATCCTTAGTCATTGCCCAACTCTCTGACACATAACAAGTGATTTCCACGACCATGGCCTGTATCAGGCACACCTTATTCTCCAGACTGACACCATTGCTCTTCAGTACTTTGGAGAGATCCTAATAGCAGACTTTCCCATCCCAATATGTCTTTTAATTTCATGGATGCTGGTGCCAAGAGTGTTGACTACGGAGACAAGTAAACTAAAGCTGTGAGCAATGTCAATCTCTTCACCATCCATCAGTATATAAAATAAATATACAAGAGTTCCTTTCCATGAGTCTAGTATATTAAGTACATAATATATCATCCCTATGTTGGAGATAAGCTTGTATTTCTGGTAGTTCTCTGTTGATGTATAGTTCCATTCAATTTTGGGTAATTTTCGGCAAGATTTTGCTTGCATGTGATATTGTTCAATCACTTCCACACTGTTGGATCATCCTTTTTTGGAATATGAATAAATATGGATAGTACTTTTCCAGTCAGCTGGCCAGGTGATTAGTCTCCAGATTCCTTGGCACAATTTGGTAAGCATTTCCAGAGTAACATTTGTTTGTTGAAACATATTAGTTGATGTTCCATCAATTCCTGGGCCTGATTTTTTGCCAAATCCTTCAGAACAGGTTGAACTTTGTCTTTCATCAACATTGCTTCTTGAACATAAGTTGTTTCATAAACTACTTTTGTTCTGGCCAGTTATTTTGGTACAGTGAATCTGTGTACTCCTTCCATCATGTTTTGATGCGCCCTGAATCATTCTATATTCTGTCTATTGCATCTTTATATATTGCACTCAAGGCATGAATTTGTTTTTAGTTCCTTCAACTTAAGAGGGGATAAATAATGTATACTGCATTGAAACAGATGAGGCATAGATCTGTTTAAAAGGGAGATATTATTGGATATTATTATGATAGGAGTCCAGAACAAAGGCTGCATGATGGAGTGGACTTCAGAGGAGGGGCATTATAACAATGAAATAATTTTTCTTTTACTTTTCAAAAAGAAGAACTAATTGGGGAGGGGCAGGCAGGGAGACAAGTGAATGAATGGAAATCTAAAGTCTCTGTAAACTTTCATTAAAATTAATTAAAAAAAGAAATGGAACAATAAACATAAAATTAATAATGGATAAAAAAAAGAAATTCTGAGCACCTTAATTGCCTTTGATTTCCTGACTCCAGCTCTTTGCACATTTCCTTGTAATGTTTTTGTAATGTCTTTCTAAACTGCTCTTTGAAATCTTATGTTTTGCTCCTTTGCTCCTTAACTTCCTTCTGTCTTCCTTTTGCTTTGGTTTCTTGCTGCTCTAGTGCAATATTGACAGGATCTTCTATCATCCATCTCAGTCTGTTCTTTCTTGTCTTTATAATGGCCTTTTTTTTTTTTTGTTTAAAATATTCTCCTGTATTTTAATAATCAGCAACTCTGCTGTGTAAATGTTACAATCTCAGCAATATTTCTGATCTGAAAATCTCTTCTCAAATTTTTAATTCAGGCTAATTGAATTCCTTTTTATAATGGCCTTTTGCCTTCTCCCCGGATGATATTCTTGCTATCTTCCCCAGCTCAGCTATTCTTAGTTTATTAGTGCTCAAGGCCTCAAACTTGTTCCAGAGATGATTTTTAAATTCAGGTGGGATAGACTCAAAGTTTGGTTCTTGTCGATTTGATTTCATTTTCCTTCCCTTAAATTTGAACTTCCATATCAGTACTTGATGGTCAGTCAGTTCGACAATAAGCACATGACCGTTTTCAAGGCTGATCTTGATCTTCTCCAGTGATTCTTTCCACAAATGTAACCAATCTTATCACATGATGCCCATGTGGATATTAGATAAAAAAAGGTATTTACAATGAATATATCATTAATGATATAAGTATCTCTCATCTTCCAGCCTCTTTTCTGTCACCAAGACCATGTTTTCCAACTCCTGATCTCTTTTCCTTGTTTTCAACTTTTACATTCCAGTCACCTATTACTATTAATGCATCTTGGTTACTTATTTGATTGACTTCTGACTGCAAAAGTTGGTAGAAATCTATTTTCTCTCCTTTGGCTCTGGTTTATGGTGCATATATTTGAATGTTAATGGTATTAACAGGTCTTCCTTATATGTGTATGGATATTATTCTGTTGCCCACAACATTATATTTCAGGATTAATTTAGAAATGCCCAAAATCTCTGTAGATGTTCATTGAAATGAAAAACAAACAACCTAAATTAAAAAAAAAGAAATGCTCTTTTTTACTATATCTGCAAACCTGTTTTCCTCACCTTTCCATTTCCATTTCTAGCATAGTAGATCATGTGATTGTCTAATTCAAAATGTCCCAAACCAATCCATCACAGTTCATCATTGCCCAGTATGTCAATATATTTGTGTTACATTTCTTCCTTATCAACGTCTAATTTCCTACATTTATATTTCTCACATCCCACGTTCTGATCACTAATGTCTGCTTGCAACTATTCCTCCTCTTTTGTGTTTCTCAATACGAGACCTCAGCCTCCTATTCTAATCTAAGTGCACTCTACTGTACATAGCATTTTGAAGATGGTCAATCTTCCTTCCTAATCTGTTTTACTTTGGATGCTTAGCTTTACAGTAATACCTGACAGGCAAGTATTCTGCCCAAAAGAACAGATTTAAGGTATTACACAGGTATAGGGTCCACACACACACCCCCATGCCTGACCCCACCAGCATCCTGTTACATTCTCCCACCTTGTCCTGCCAGCACCTTTCTCCCCTCTCCCCCTAGTATCCTAGTGTGATGCTTTCAGACCTCTGATCAATCACTTTTGTCAGCTCAATGTCATTCTACCCACAAGTGATGTTAGCATAATGGACAGGTCTGCTGGGCAGTTGGACAGGCCTTTAAAGGTTGTGCGCAAGGGACCTGGGTCTGGGGCCTGGACCATGGGGTTTAGAGACACCGTGATACTAGGGACATCACTGCCAATGTTAGATGGATCTTGGCTGAAAGCAGATAATGCCAGAAGAATGTCTGTGTTTCATTGACTATACAAAGGTTTTTGAATATGTGGCTCACAACAAATTGTAGCTAACTTTGGGAAGAACAGAAATATCAGGACACTTGATTGCACTAATGTGAAACCTGTATTTGGACCAAGAGGCAGTGGACATAACAGAGCAAACACTGCATGGTCCAAAATGAGGGAAAGGGTGTGTCAGGGATGCATCCTGCCTTTGTATCTTTTCAGTCTATAAATGGGACAGATCATTTGGGAGGATGATCTTTGTGAGGAGAAATATGGCATCAGAATTGGAGGAAGACTCATCAAAAGTTTGTGTTAATTCAGATGACATTTCTTGCTCTCTGAAACTGAGAAGGACTTGAAACATCTTCTGCATTAAGTCAAGGACTTCAGTCTTCAAAATGGATTGAAGCCCAACATCTAAAATGCAAAGATTCTCACCAGTGGGTCCATAAACATCATCATCATAGTTGGAGAGGAGGTTGAGATTGTAAAAATTTTCAACTTGTTTGGGTAAACAATCGCAATTACCTACTATGCATCAAATAGCTGGACAGTAACTAAGAATGACAAAGGAAGAATTGATGCCTTTGAGTTGTGGTGCTGGAGAAGAATATTGAGTACGCCATGGACAGCCAAGAAAACAAATAGAAGTGTTCTGGAGAGGGTGAAACCAACTTGTTTTCTGGAGACGAGGATTCTGAAACTCCACCTGACATACTTTGGGCATGTTGCCAGGAGGGGCCAGACCTTGGAGAAGAAGATCATGCTTGAAAGGGTGTAGGGGACAATACAGGAAAGGAATACGCTGGATGAGATGGATTGACACAATGGTTGGGGTCCTAGGGACAAGTGTATTAGAGACAGTGAGGTTAGCTCAGAATAGGACAGAATTCAGGGCTAGTGTGCTTTAGGATCACTGTGAGTCGCAAGTGACTGGATGGCATGTAACAACAAACATGTTCGAGAATACTGAAGATTTTGTGGGTTGTCAAGAAAATACACAAGTTTATCTTGGAGAAGGTGCAACCGGAAGAGAACTCCTTGTAGGTGAGAATGGTGAATATTTTTCAGGTATGTTGATAGGAGGGGCCAGAGCTTGGGAAGGAGCATCATGTTTAGGGAGATAAAGAGTGAGTGAAAGAGATGAGGACTTTTAACTAGATGGATAGACACAGTTACTGTTAACAGTTGTTGTTGTTGTTGTTATGAGCTGTCAAGTGGTTTGTGACTCATAGCGACCCTATGAACAACAGTCCTAAACCCTCCTCTATCCTGTGCCAATCGCACTGTCTCTGACACACCCATCCCGATTACCCCAGTCACTGAATCAATCCATCTCATAGAGGGTCTTCTTCCCCTCCTGCGCTGTCCCTCCACTCTACCCAGCATGATGTCCCTCTCTAAAGACCTGTCTCTCCTTACAACATGTCCAAAGTATGTCAGACGATGCCCCAGAATCCTTGCCTCCAAGGAGTAGCCTGGTTTAACCCTCTCCAGGTTGAATCTGTTTGTTTTCTTGACAGTCCATGGTACCCTCAATACTCCTCTCCAGCACCACAGCTCAAAGGCATCAATTCTCCTTCTATCCTCCTTAGTCATTTCCAACTCTCTGATGTATAACAAGTGATTGCAAAGACCATATGGCCTGTATCAGGCGCACCTTAGTCTCCAGAGAAACACCGTTACTTTTGAGTACTTTAGAGAGGTCCCTAACAGCAGACTTCCCCTCTCAATACGTTTTTTTGATTTCCTGGCTGCTGGTGCCAAGAGTGTTGACTGTGGAGCTGAGCAAACTGAAGCTGAGAACAATTTGAATATATCAGAGATGGTGAGGACGACACAAGATAGGGCAGGATTCAAATCCATTCTTCATAAGCTTGTTATGAATCATGCTCAACTCGATGACACCAGATGACAATACCAACAACAACAACGCAACATTTTCCACCCTTGCCTGACAATTTATTGTATTGTGATGACTTGTGTGTTGCTGTGATGCCCAAACCTATACCACCAGTGCTTTATGCAGGATCAACCATGATGCAGGTTATCTAGGTAAAGTAAGACAGAAGAGAACTGTCTGAAAATCTACCGTTAAATAAGTGGTTGTTCAGTTTCATCAAGTTGACTCAAATTTTGCCACCGTCTGTGTTGCATGAAACCTTGCCTCATCTTATGATACCATTACAATCTCTGGTGAGGTACAGCCCATTTTTACACATATTATTTCATTGCATCTTGCTAATAGTCATTTTCTGTGTTGCTGACCTTCTCCAAGAATGATGTCCTTGTCTAGAGATTAGCCCATCTATTAATATACTCAAAATACAAGAGGTCAGGTCTCACAACTTCTGCTTCAAAGGAGCATTCCAAGTACATTTCTTTCTAGAAAGATTTGTTTGTTCTTTTGGGAGACCATGGCGTATTCAATATTCCTTACCAACACCACAGTTCAAAATCTTCAGATTTCTTTCTTATAAATAAAACAAGGAAATCTCTACGAATTAACAAAACCGTTATCAATATAATACTGAAAGACATATCTCTAGGTTGGAAGACTCTCAAAAAGAGGTAAAAACAATAGACTTAACTGGTTTACTTCCCTAATGCTGTTTTCCTATCAAACATTCTTCTATGTGGTATAGCACTGGTCTGTGCATTGCTATACAGAAGTAACTCGTGGTTGCTGTGGTGCTGAACACTGCGACAGTGATTTGCCCAAAGTGGTAATGGTTAGCCATGGTGGACAGTGTTTTCTGGAGCTTCCTGACAAAAACAAACCTGGAAGTAGGAGTGGCATTCACTTCTGAAAAGGCTTGCCTCTGGAAATTGTATTTGTGAACAGTGCTCAGGCATTTCATTCATAGGGTCGCTATGAGCCATCTACAACTGGATAGCACCTAACAACAACAAACACAATGCTGTTTTAATATAAATACTACAAGTAAGGAAGCTACACAGAAAAGAAGTATTTTCTTCATATAGTTCCGAAATCTATAGGTCTAATTCATGGCATTGTGTCTGTTCTTGTGTTGTTGTTAAACATCCTTGAGTAGTCTCCAATTCGAGAGCACCTTATGAGAACAGATCTACATCTTGCCCTATCTTGCACCATTCACATACCCTAATTGGTTGTTGTTATCACATTTCTTTCATAGACCCTTTTCCCTCCTTTCCCAGATCACTCTCTAAGGACTGATTCCTTCTGTAAACATGATCAAAGTGAATGAGATGACGTTTCATCATTTTGCCTCTAACAACCACACTTACTGCCTTTTTAAGACCAAGTTATTGGATCATTTGGGAGCCCAGGAGCTAGACAATTTTCCATTTTAACACCACAATTCAAAGGCATAAGTTCCTATTTGGTGTTACTTATTCATGGTCTAACTTTCACAAGCATAAGGAAACCATAGATTAAAAATACCATAGATTGGATCAGGAACACCTTCGTTTTTAAAATGACATTCTTACACTTAAGCCCTTTTGAGAGGTCCTTGACAGCAAATTGGTTCTTGTTCTCTTGTTTTTAGGTACCACTGAGTCATATATAATCCTTAGTGACCCTATGAATAACAGATCTAAACTCTGTTCTATCCTGTGTCATCCTCACACATCCTAACACATTTGGACAGTCACTGTGTCTATCCATTGAAGGCCTTCTTCTCTTTCCCACATCCTTCACCTTTCTAAGCTCATTTCCTTCTATAAGGAATAACCTCTCCTAGCAACATACCTGAAGTATGTGAGGTTTAGTCTCCTCATCCTTGCCTTTAAAGAGAATTCTGACTACACTCTCTCTGAGACATACTTGCATGTTCTTTTGGCAGTCAATGGGATATTCAGCACTCTTCTCCCACACCACAGCTCAAAGGCATCAATTATTCTTCTGTCATTCTTATTCACTGTCCAGCTCTCAGATGCCTAGCAAATGATCAGAAAGATCATGACCTGAATCAGACACACCTCAGTTCTCAAACTGACATCATTACTCCTCAATAATTTGGAGAGGTCCCTGACTGCAGATTTTCCCAGTGGAATACGTCTCTCAATTTCCTGACTGCTTCTACCAAAGATGTTAAATATGACTCCAAGTAAGATGAACTTGTTGACGGTTTCAATCTCTTCTCCATCCATCATGGTATTGCCTACTGGTCCAGCTGTAAGAATCTTTGTTTTCTTGACCTTGAGATGCAATCCATATTGATGGCTGTATTCTTTGGTCATTTGCAACAAGTACCTCAAGTGTTTCATGTGTATATTATCTCTAGGGGAGGATAATTATATTTTCCATCACTTCTCAGTTCATTGGTGATGTACACTGTTGGTACTTTCTAGTCTCTATGTCTACACTGATTTTTATCTCACCGAGAGGTGATTTGATTAGTGATATAGCTACGTTAATATTGTTATTGGATGTTGTCTAATCAAGTAAAACTCATGAACAGATATCAACCCTTTCTATCTTTGCCAAATTCATAATCTCTAACAAGCTTGAACTAATTGATGTAGTCACTGCATCTATCCTCCTGGTTGAGGGTCTTCCTCTCCTCCAAGATCCTTCCACCTTTTCAAACATGATGCCCTTCTCCATGGAATAGCCTCTCCTCAGAACATGCTCAATTTACGTGAGATGAAGTTGTATCATCTTTGCCTCCAAAGAACATTCTGTCTACACTTTCTCCAACATTAATCTGTTTGTTCTTTGGGCAGTCTATGGGATATTCAGTATTGAACAGTTCAAAAGCATTCATTCTTCTTCTGCCATCTTTATTTTTTTTCCATTGTACAGTTCTCAGCAAAATAGCAAGTGATTGAGAAGAACATGGCCTGAATCAGGCACACCTTAGTCTAAAAATGAACATCATTGCTCCTCAATAATTTGGAAATGTCACTGGTTGCAAACTTTCTCAGTGCAAGATACCTCCTGATCTCCTTACTACTGGCACCAAGTGTATTGATTACAGATCCAAGTGAGAGGAACTTGTTTAGAGTTTCAATCTTTTCCCTCCATATCATGATGAAGCTTATGGGTCCAGTGGTGTTTTAAAGATGTAGTGTTTGATCTTTTGCACCAAGCACTTCAAGTCCTTATCACTTCCAGTAAGCAAGGTTGTGTCATCTGCAAAGAGAAGATCATTGAGAAGTCTTCTTACAATCTTTATACCACATTCTTCTTCATAAAGTCTACCTTCTGAATAATTTTCTCAGTGTAAAGACTGAATAGGTATAGAGAAAGGACACAACCCTGATGCACACCTTTCTTCATTTTAAACCATATAGTATTCCTAGTATTCCCTTGCTCTGTTTACACAACAGCACCTTATTCTAGGTATAGGTTTCACACAAGCACAATGACATCTTTGGGTTTCCCATTCTACTCAGTGTTAAGCCATAATTTGTTATGATTCACATAGTCAAATGTCCTTCCATGATGAATAAAGCACAAAGAGATATTCTTCTGGTGTTCTTTGCTTTCAGCCAAGGTCCATCTGAAATCAGCAATGAAATATGTGGTGCCACAGCCTCTTCTAAACCCAGCTTGGACGTCTGGCAGTTCTTTGTTTATGTAATGCTCAAGCCAGTTTTTAATGATCTTCGGCTGTATTTTGCTTGCATGTGATATTACACTGATATTACACTCGCATAAAATAGCAATGAAACCTCAATTCCTAAATATTATTATAACCACAGATTTGTTGTTATTGTTGTTGAGCAGCTGTTGAGTTAGAAGTGACTCGTGGTTGACCTGGCAGGATTTCAGAATCTGTAAACTGCATGGGAGGAGATTGCTCCTCCCACCCTCAAGGAGTAGCTGATAGATTTGAAATATGTACCTTTCGGATTGCACCATAGCCTCTCACCACTAGGCCACCAGAGTGCAGACCTCCCCATAAGAAGTAGGATTTACAGCTCATGTTTTGGGAGTGCATAATTTAATCTATAACACATTCCAGTGATAATAAAGGGGATGTAGGATCAGGCAATGGTTGACTTAGTTGTACACAGGGCCACCATCAGTAAGAGATGACTATAACGGCTATTATTTTTGATTCTGTGATCTTTTAGTGGCCAGGAAAGCTCTTCTTCCTCAACTAAATACCCATTTTATATGATGTAATCCTGATGGCAGGCATGAATCAAATCAGGTGTTGTACACAGGGTCACTATGAGTGGCACACAACTTGATGGCAAATGACATCAACCAACAGTCAGAAGATAAGAAGACATTGCACTGGGAAAGTCTGTAGTCAAAACCTTCTCTAAATTACTAAGGAGCAATGATGTTAGTTTGCAGTCTAAGGTACACCTAATTCAGACCACATCTTTTCAATCACATATAATGCTGCTGAAAGCTAGATCATGAAAAAAGAGGACAGAAGAAATATTAGCACTTTTGGATTGTAGTATTGGAGAAGAGTATTGAATACCCCATGGGCTGCCAAGAGAACAAACAGCTATGTCTTAGAGAAGGTGAAGCCAGAATGCTTCATGGAGACAAGGACAGCAAAGCTTCATCTCACATACTTTGCACATGCTGCTACAAAATTATATTACTTGGAGATGGGTACTATACTTTGGGAAGTTGGGGGATGGCACCTCGTTCAGGTGGATTGACACAGTGACTCCATCAAAAGGCTCGAGTATGTTGGAGATTATAATGTTGGCATAGGATAGGACAAGGTTCACATCTGTTGTTCATAATGTCACTATGAGTTATAGTCAACTTGATGGCACCTAACAGTTCGTGATGATAAAGCTTCATCTCACATATTCTGGGCATATTGCTAGGAGAGGCTATTCCTTGGAAAGGACCGTCATGCTTGCAAAATTGGAGAGATGGTGATGGAGCAGAAGACCTACTACAAGATGGATTGACCTTGTGACTGGCAATGGGCTCAAAGATGCCAGTGATTGTAAGGATGGCACAGGATAGGACAGGGTTCAAATCCCTTGTTTATAGTCTTGCTATGAGTCATGCTTGCTCTAATGGGAGAAAGATCAACAATCTCCTGTGGAATTATCTGCCTCTGAAAACCTGCTGGAGGGTCACCTATGAGTCAGTTCCCATTTGATGGTACACAACAACATCAATGGCATATAACCACAACAAAAACGATATTATTGAAAAATGACTTCCAACTTATTAAGCAATGACTTCCTTTTTCTTTCCACTTAAATAGACGAATTCCTTCTAGACCTTCTATTGCATCCAATAGTTATGGAAATATGATGGTACCTAACAACAACAACAACAACAGTAAACTTGTGGTTAATATGAAAAATTTGCACATTCGACCTGGAATAGCCAAATTTCGGTAGTGACTTGTTTTCACTGACAGAGTTAAATTTAAAAATGCTTTCAATTTTTATGGAATGAGAAGGGGAGAGAAAAAAAACACCTTTTTTTCTATGCAAATAGAAATTGATCTGCATTCCTATTATATTTTGCCTATATTACGCACAATTTTGAGCTATAGCTACAAAACTAATTTTAGAATTGAGATCAAAGAGATGTGTACGTATATATGTGTGCGTGTGTATGCACGTAAACACTTGTGTGTGGTGCGTTGAATCAGCTGAGAAGATCTCTTAAGAAACCACTTCAAATGATTTTAGATGAGGTTAATAATTGCTTCATTTGCTTTCACAGCAATTACAGAATTATTTACTAGGCCATTAGTTTATAAATTGCTTGATTATGTACCATGATCTTGAGTGAAGGAGGATTAGTTATAAAAGCAAAGTCTTTGAAGGCTTTTGGGCAGGAAAATAATTTGTAAAATATTGTGTAGCTTCTCAACTGTACTATTTACTAATCCAAATGATTCCTTAGTAATTTTCAAAATGATCTACTATAGGGAAATCCTCCATACTAAAACCTACGAACAAAAATCTCCTACATATCATGGCTTGGGTTTGAGTTTTTGTTCTCTTTGGGGTAATAGCACGACTTGTTAAAGTATGTGTGTTGGATTTTAGGGTGACACTTTATTTTCTGGAGTGGAACTCTTTTGTAAATACTCAGGGTGTTTGTAGCCATAAATGTGATATTTCAATACATTTTACTCCAAGGATTGAAAAGTTTTTATGGTATGAATAAATTGGCTTACACTCGAAACAAAAAAGACAAAAATATAATCTGTTTTGCTTTCTGGTGACTTGAATTACTGATATGTTAGTGGGAGAATGGACTGCCAATATTTTTGTTTACCTCTATACACTGAACTTGCAATATTCTTTACATGAAATTGCCTTTTTTTCTTTAATCCTCATTTGAGACTACTGTGTGGTCTTAGTTCAGAATTATTAGCAGTGATGCTAAAAGGTACAGTAAGTGGATATGTAGAGGAATGAAATTAGGCAGGCATTTCAGATTGGCAGAAAGTAATTACTGTCTTGAAATTTACCCAGGACACTTGCTGTTGACACATTCAGATGGTGCAAAGGATCTTTAATTACCCAAAGCAAGTAGTTTGCGGTTTCACATCTCAGCGGAAAGAAAGCAATTCCAGGAGCAACACATTGTAAACACCATGCAGTTCTGAAGCATTCTTTCATGATCAAAGGAAACCAAGGTTACTTCTTATTAGAGAGGTCCACTGCAAGAATGCTCAGCTACTTTTCAGGGCAAAAGTCTCTAGATATTTTGTGAAGAGGAGTTAATGTTCTTTTCTTGGTGGCCCTGTGTAATAAAACAAAGACTATGGGCTTTGAAACAAGACTGAGATTATTGAAATCTCAGCTCCATCATTTCCCGACACTGTGACCTTGGGAAAGTTATTTAATTTCCTCATTTCTGATGCCTCATTGGGAAAATGAGAAATGATGTTTCTGTCAGAGAGTTCTTAGGAGGGTTAAGTAAGCTAACATGTGTCAAATTTAGGACCATGCTTCCGACTTATTAGCACTCTAACAAATGCCAGTTCCTGTCTGCAAAGGAGAGTGGTGTGTGAAGTGTGTGCTCTAATGAAAATCCTCAGCACGGACCAAAGCAGGGAGCGTTGCTGAGGACCCTGCGGTTAATGGGGGGAACCACGGCGATGAGTTTGGATCCTAATCTATTGCCCCAGGCATCCTAGAGTAGTGGAAAGAATAGTTTCTGTTTTGCTCCTTCTTAGCTGCTTGACTCTGGGTAAATTGCTTAAACCTCTAGTAATTAGTTGCTTCATCAAGCAGTCAAGGGTAATGGTATTTTTCCTGTCTCCTTCCCAGGGCTGTGTGAAACAAACAGGTGTGTGAAAATTCTTTCTGGGCTATGGAGTGCAATCCAACCATGAAGGCTATGTTGTCAGACCTTGGATAAAGATAATTTATCCATTCCTTTGTATGGGTTCACAAAGATTGGAAATAAACTGAGTGGGATCTAATAAAAACAAACATGCACAATACATCATTTATCTATCTACTTGTCTGTTTTTCTGTCTGTGTCATGTTTTCCTTATTGCACTGCTTCCTTAGAGATTTACAGTCTGAGAAACCCCAAGGATCATCTCTATGTCTTTGAGTTTAAATTGGCTTCACAGAAGTGGGTTTTGGGGCTCGATAAGGGTAGTGAGTGCATGTATATGGGTGTATAAGTTCTCTTTAAAGCCGCATGAGGGTCAGCTATGAGTCAATTCTGACTTGACAGCACACAATAACAACAACAAATGTATATTTGTATATGTACAACACTGCATGGTTTAAAATTGGAAAGGGTATACACCAGGAATGTGTCCTATCTCCATATCTTTTCAATCTATATGCAGAACAGATTATCCTGGAGGCTCAGCTCTATAAGGAGAAATGTGGCATCAGGATTGGAGGAAGACTCATCAACAATCTGTATTATGCGGATGACATAACTCTGCTCACTGAAACTGAGGAGGACCTGAAGTGCTTGCTGCAAAAGGTCAAGGAGTGTAGCCTTCGTTATGGATTGAAGCTCAACATCAAGAAAACAAAGACTCTCACCACTGGGCCAAATGCAACATCATGATAGATGGTGAAGAGATTGAATTCTTACCCCCATGGAGCAGCCTGGTTTCACCCTCTCCAGCATGAACCTGTTTGTTTTCCTAGAGGTTCGTGGTATGTTCAATACTTTTCTCCAGCACCACAACTCAAAGGCATCAATTTTCCTTCAATAATCCGTAGTCATTGTCCAGCTTTCTGAAGCGTAACAAGTAATTGTGAAGACCATGAACTGGATCAGGTGCATCTTATTCTTTAGACTGACATCGTTGTTAGTCAGTACTCTGGAGAGGTCACTGACAGTAGACTTTCCTAGTACAATTCATCTTTTCTATAGTGTTACATGTGATATTAATGACATTGTTCAATAATGTCCATATTCTCTTGGTTATCTTTCTTGGGAATGGGAACACTTATGGATCTCTTTCATTCAGTTGTCCAGACAGCTGTTCTTGACATAGCATGGCCTTGACATAACTGTTCTTGGTAAACATGTTCTCAGTTGCATCTGTTATTTGAAACATATCCATTAGAATCCCATCTACTCCTGGGTCTAATTTTTTTGCCAATGTCTCCAATGCTGCTTGAACTTCTTCTTTCATTTGATCATACTGAACTTTCTGAGATATTTCAGTTTGAGATAATTCTTTTTCTTTTAGATTTATATAGACATATTTTTATCTCTCCCTTTTAGCTCCTTAGCTCCAAACCCCCACCCTCACCCCTGCCCTTCTATGATATTCCCTTCCTTCTTTCCTCCCCACATTGTCACTACAGAGATTGTATCCATGGAAACAGCCATTCAAGCTTCTTGGATCTCTTTGTTGTGGTGGCACTGTGGTGTGATGTAAGAACCAGGATGAATGCTGGCACAAAAGCTTGTGGGGTGGAGTGGGGGACAACTCAGGGGGGGTGTGTGAGTGTCCACCACATCTCATCTCCACAGTCTCACCCTGTGCCTGGGACACCTCAGCAAGAAGTTGTCCTCATGTAGCAAACAAATTCCTTTTTGGCATAGTGATTCTGTATATTTCCTCTGTCTTCTTTTGCTGCTTCTTGGATCATTCAAGATTTTCCCTATAGCGTCTCTAAGAATTGTAACTTGAAGTCTGGATTTGTTTTTCAGTCTAATAAACTTAAGAAATTGTCAGTGGAGTCTTCCCTTTTTATTTTCCAGTTCTAGTTCTCTGCACATTTTGTTATAATGCTTTGCTTTGTCTCCTCAAATTGTCCTTTTTATTTTTTTAATTAATTTTAATGGACATTTATCGATATTTCAGATTTCTACTCATTCATTGTTGCATTTTTCTCCTTCGTCCTTTTAAATCTTTACCTCCCTGTTATTACAGCTTGTTTTCCCTTTCTCTTGGCTTTTGAAACTTTCATGTATTTTTTTTTGAGATATTGTTGATTTTATTATTTCTCAACTTTCTTTTTGAAATTTTTTAATTTTTTTTTTTTTACAGAGGTTTTGGATTTCCATTCATTCATTGCCGCAATTTTCGCCCTTCCCACCCCTCCCCACCAGCTCGCTTCCCCTCAGAAGAGCGAAAAAAAAAGAAAAAAGAAAAAAAAATTCCTTCATTAGTATACAATTCCCACGTCCCTTCCCCCCACCCCACACCTCGAGTACACTTCTCTATGCAACCTTAATTCTGGATTCTTGTGCTAACCATAATACTCAATCATATATCACTTATAATCTTTTATTTCCCTCATCTGTTTCAATACAATATACATAATTTATCCAGGTTTTTCTGTCATACACCCACCCTGATGTCAGACCCATTCTACAACAGTGGCACCATGCATTATTTGTCCCTTTGTGACTGAGATATTTCACTCAGCATAATGTCCTCCAGGGTCACCCACTTTGAATAATATTGCATGAGTTCCTTGTTTTTCAATGCTGCATAGTATTTCATTGTGTGGATATACCACAGCTTCTCTATCCATTCGTTTGTTGATGGGCCCTTAGGCTGCTTCCAACTCTTTGCTATTGTAAACAAAGCTGCAATAAACATGGGTCTGCATATATCTGCTTGGATGGCAGACATGGTCTCTCTGGGGTATATTCCCAGTAATGGGATTGCTGGGTCAAATGGTATCTCTATTTGCAATTTTTTGAGAAAGCATCACACCGCCTTCCACAATGGTTGCACCATCTTGCATTCCCACCAACAGTGAATAAGAGTTCCAGTTTCTCTATATCCTCACCAGCATTTGTTGCTTGCTGTTCTATTTTGCTATTCTTACTGGAGTGAGATGATAACTCGTAGTTGTTTTGATTTGCATCTCTCTTAGAGCTAGGGACTTTGAACATTTCTTCATGTGCTTGTTGGCCATCTGAATGCCTTCTTTAGTGAAGTGTCTGTTCATATCCTGTGCCCATTTTTCTATTGGATTATTTACCTTTATCTTATTGTGGTGTTCAAGTCTTTTATAAATTCCGGATATAAGGCCCTCATCTGACATGTCATTACCAAATATTTTTCCCAGTCTGTGGCTTCCCTTTTTACTCTATTGGAGAAGTTTTTGGATGTGCATAGGGATTTGATTCTTAGAAGGGCCCATTCATCTATTTTATCTTCTCCTGGTTGTAGTTTTCCAGGATACTTGGAAGACTTTTTATGTTGTGGATTAGGACCACTAAAGTTCTTCCAAGCTTTCCTTGAATGAAGTTTATAGTCCTTGGTTTTAGTCCTAAGTCCATGATCCACCTTGAGTTGGTTTTTGTATATGGAGTGAGGTGTGGATCTTGTTTTAGTCTTCTGCATACAGCTTTCCAATTTTGCCAGCACCATTTGTTAAAAAGGCTGTCATTTCCCCACTTAACTGATTTCATCTCCTTGTCAAACATCAGTTGACCATAGGTAGATGGGCTGATTTCTGGGTTCTCAATTCTATTCTATTGATCTATGTGTCTGTCATTGTACCAGTACCATGCTGTCTTAACCACCACGACAGTGTAGTAGGATTTGAAATCAGGGAGAGAGATGACTTTCATGCAATTTTTAAGATGACTTCTGCCCTTCATTTTGTTATTTTCTTCCTATTCTCTCTCTGACTCTTTTCTTTCTTCACAGATGATATTTTATTTTTTTCAGGGGTGATATTCTTGATGTCATCCCAAAAGTTATCAGATTTTTACAATTGATACTTAATGCTTCAATATATTCTTCAAATTATCTTTAAATTATTGTCTGATGGACTCTAAATCACATATTAGTTCTTGTATTGTTATAATCTTCTTTAGTTCCAATTTGAACTTGCACATTAGTGATGGATGACTTTTTTCACAGTTTGCACCTGGCTTTATTTTGATTGCTGTTATTGAGTTGCCCCACAGATGGACTCAATCTGATTCCTATTCACTTTAAAGAAATATATGCAGGAGTGGCATCCACTTCATAAACAGTACACCTCTGGAAACTCTATAAACTTTGAGAAATGATGATAATTATAGAAAGGCTTCAGGTCTTTTATTCACAGGGTTACTATGAGTCATGCTCAACTCAATGGCAATCAACAACAGAAACAAAACACAATATGTGTGTGTATATATATGCATGTGTAAATAGCTTTTGACTGTGTGAATCACAACAAACTGTGGCTGACTCTGAGAACAATGGGAATCCCAGAACATCTGATAGTGCTTATGTGAAAACTATACTTGAATTAAGAGGCAGTTGTCAGAACAGAGGAAGGAGATAATGCATGGTTCAAAATTGAGAATGGTGTCCACCAGGGATGTATTCTGTCTCCATACCTTTATAATCTGTATGCAGAACAGATCATCTGGGACGCTGGGCTACATGAGGTGGAATGTGACATCAGGATTGGAATTAGATTCATCAACAATCTGCATTATGCAGATGACACAACCCTGCTTGCCTAAACTGAGGAGGACCTGAAACACTCGCTGCAAAAGGTCAAGGACTACAGCCTTCAATATAGATTGAAGCTCAAAATCAAGAAAACAAAGATTCGCACCACTGGGCCAATTGGCTGCATCATGATGAATGGTGAAGAAATTGAAATTAATAGCTTTAGTTTGCTTGGCTCCACAATGAACACTCTTGGTACCAGCAGCCAGGAAATCAAGAGATGAATTTCTTTGGGAAAATTGACTGTCAGGGACCACTCCAGCGTACAGAAGATGAATGACATCAGTCTGGTGACTAAAATGCACCTGATTCCAGCCACAGTCTTGGAAATTGCTTATTATCCATCAAATATCTAGAAAATGACTTGGGATGATAGATAATTAATACCTTTGAGCTGTGGTGTTGGAGAAGAGTGTTGACTATACCATAGACTGCTAGGAGAACAAACAGGTTTGTCCTGGAGAGGGTGAAACAGGACTGCTCCTTGGAGGCAATGATTCTGAAACTTTGTCTCACATACTTTGGGTATGTTGTAAGGAGGGATCAGTCCTTGAAGAGG
>NW_006399785.1:4779456-4784065 GCF_000299155.1 Elephantulus edwardii
CTACCTACCTACCTACCTACCTACCTACCTATCTATATCTCTATATTTATACAACCCTCCACCAGAGGATCAACAGTACACCACCACAACCACCACAAGATTATATATACATAAAATATCACATATATGTATGTATCCATTATTTTTGTTGTTAAGTGCCATAAAATTAACTACAGCTCTTGGCACCCAATGAACAATGCATCTGAACCCTACCATATCTTGTGTCATCCTGACCATCTCTAATATATCAAGCCCACTGTTATATAATCACTGTGTCAATTAATTTCATTGAGGTTCTCCCTTACTTCTCTGGCCCTCCGTCTTTTCAAGCATGATGTCTTTTTCCAAGGATTAGCCTTCTCAATAACATACTAAAGGTTGGTGAGATGAAGTTTTCTTATCCTACCTCACAAGAAGAACCTTGGCCACATATTTTCCAAGTTGCATTTATTTGTCTTTTTGTCAGTCCATGGAATAGTCAGCATTATTCTCCAACATCACAACTCAAAGACATCAATTTTTCTATTATTTTTATTCATCATCCAACTTCAGGTGCATATTAATTAATTGAAAAGATTAGGATTTAGATCCTTAGCACCTTAGTCTTCAGAATGACATTTTAAGTTGGTCTCTGGCTGCTCTGTTCATCAGCATCATCAAGGACAGTTACAAACTTTATATGATGTGGGTAGCATCCATGTGAGATTCCCAAAAGACTGCACTACAGTCCAGAGATAAGTTGAAGAACTTTAGGAAAAGGGAACATTTTCACTGTAAAGAAAGGACTTCTGGCATAGTGAGTTAACCATCCTGTATAAAGGGAACACTTAAAATCTGAAACTAATACATAACATCATAATTATCAAGAACTGTCTACAGCCTACATAGACACAACAATAGAAATGGCTTAACATAAACTAAGAAGAACTTATGTCACTTTTCAAAAAATGTCAAGAAAGCAGCAGGCAGCTTCAAACATTTTGAAAAACCAAAATAACCCTTCTCAAAAAAAGAAAAAAAAAGCAGAGAATATTGCAGACCCACTAACACCTCAGAAGCAGAAGAAATATATTGACAGAGAGACATATCAACAGCTACAAAAAGGTACAAATAATGAAAGAAAGAATAAAAAACCATAAATAAAGCTAATATCCCAGAGATAGGTTACCAGAAGTAATACATTGAAGTAGAGTTATATGACCAGCTATAGCAAAAGGTGGAAATAAAAGAAGAAAGAATGGAAGCTGTAAATAAAATGAATATTCCAAAGACAGGGAGCTGGACAAATGAAATCAAAGAGGAAGAACATAAACAACTACAAAATAAATTGGAAAAGGTGGAAGACTAGAAATTAAAGAGGTACCAGGTCACAACACAGAGAAGATACAATCAACGCAGTACTAGAAATAACAGAAATGCAAAGAAATTTAGTCCATAATATCAAGACAAAAATGACAAATGTTTTCAAAGTGCTGGAGGGACAAAAAACAGAACAGAGAGACAATGAACTGGAAGACAAGAACCTTTTTGGGAAAATATTAGAAGATAAAAATGGGACAAAGAAGGAAAATGAGGTAATCATTAGAATCAAGTGGGATGACATCAAAAAGAACAATATACACATATAATCAGAAATCCAAAACATGAGGGAGTTAGGGAATGCCCTGAGAAATTTGTGGAAGACGTAGTAAAATAAAACTTCCTAGACATTATGAAGAATGAGGGAATCCATATTTAAGAAGCTCTGAGGACACCAAACATAGATCCTGAAAGAAAAATATCAAGGCATTGTTTTTGTTACGTGCCATCAAGTGGCCTATGACTCATAGCAACTCTGTGTACAATAACTCTGAACCCTAACCTAACTGACACCAATCCATATAACTTAATTGCACAAGTTACTATATCAATGAGATTCATCGGGAGGTCTTCGTCTTCTGTGCTGTCCATCCACCCTTCCAATCATTATATTCTTCTCCAAGAACTTGTCCCTGCCAGCCACATGCCTGAAGTATGTGAGATGAAGCTTCAAAATTCTTGTCTCCAAGGAGAAACTTGATTTCACCCTCTTCAAGACAGATCTATTTATTCTCTTACTGATCTATGATATATTCAATACTCTTCTCCAGGACCACAACTCAAAGGCATAGATTTTTCTTCTGTCATTCTAAATCATTGTCCAGCTCTCTGATGTCTAGCAAGTAATTACAAATACCATAGACTGGATGAGGTGCACTTTGGTCTCTAGATGGACATCATTGCTCTTTAGCGCTTTGAGCAGGTCCCTAGTAGCAGACTTCACAATGCAATTAGCCTTTTGAATTCCTGACTGCTGGTGTCAAGAAGGTTGGTCTTATCTCATTTTGGGTTTGATTTGCATCTTATCAAAACCACAATGAGATATCATTTCACTCCAATAGCAGTGGCAAAGTTTAACAGGACAACAAGCAATAAATGTTGGAGAGGGTGTGGTAAGATAGGAACTCTTACATTGTTGCTGGGGCTGTGCAACCACTCTGGAAGACAGTTTAGCACTTCCTCAAAAAGCTGAACATAGAAATTCCGTGTGACTCAGCTATTGCATTGCTTGGAATATACTCCAAGATCATGAGAACTGAGGCTTAAACAGAAACTCATTTACCAATTTTTATAGCAGCATTATTCACCATTGTAAGAGCATGGAAACAGTCCAGATGTCCAACCACAAACGCATGGATTGAGAAGTTGTGGTACATTCACACTATGGAATACTACACAGCATGCAGGGACAATGATTTGGTAAATTACTACCTAACTTGGGAGGGACTGGAGAGTATTAGACTGAGTGAATTAACTCAGCCCCATAAGGACAAATATTGTATAAAACTATTATTGTAGAATGAGTCTGAGACTCCAAGGTTGTTATTGTTGTTATGTGCCATCGAGTCTTTTGCGACTCATAACGACCCTATGCACAACAGCCCTAAACCCTGCTCTATCTTGCGCCAACCACACTGCCTCTGACAAACCCATCCTGATTACCCCAGTCACTGAATCAATCCATCTCATAGAGGGTCTTCCCCTCCTGCATTGTCCCTCCACCCTCCCAAGCATGATGTCCCTCTCCAAGGACCCGTCCCTCCTGGCAACATGTCCAAAGTATGTCAGACAAAGCCCCAGAATCCTTGCCTCCAAGGAGCAGCCTGGTTTAATCCTCTCCAAGATAAATCTGTTTGTTTTCCTGGCAGTCCAGGGTACATTCAGTACCCTTCTCCAGCACCACAGCTCAAAAGCATCCACTCTCCTTCTGTCCTCCCTAGTCATTGTCCAACTCTCTGATGCATAACAAGCGATTGCAAAGACCATGGCCTGTATCAGGTGCACCTTAGTATCCAGAGAGATGCTGTTGCTCCTGAGTACTTTAGAGAGGTTCCTAACAGCAGACTTTCCCATCGTGATACGCTTTTTGATTTCCTGACTGCTGGTTCCAAGAGTGTTGACTGTGGAGCCGAGCAAACTGAAGCTGTGAACAATCTCAATCTCTTCGTCATCCATCCTGACGCTGCCAATTGGTCCAGTGGTGAGAATCTTTGTCTTCTTGACATTGAGCCTCAGTAGGGGGGTGGAAATAGAGGGGTGAGGATGGGGATGTAGGGTGTTAATCATATGGTTGCACAATTCATTGGGGTGAGGGAGGATCTTTTGTGGAAAACAATGTATTCAAGCTTTGTAAATAAATCAGAATAAAAGAAAAAAAATGTTGATTATGGAGCCGAGCAAGCAGAAATAACAATCTCTATCTCTTCTCCATCTGGCATGGTGCTGCCAATTGGCACAGTGGTGAGAATCTTTGTCTTTGTGAAGTTGAGCTTCAATCCGTATTTACTACAACAATCCTTGACTTCCTGCAACAATCACTTTAGGTTTGCCTCAGTTTTGGCAAGCATGGTTGGATTTGGCTGCACAACGCAGGTTGCTACTTCGTGAGTTGTTGATAAGTGGTCTTCCAAACCTGATTAAGTCTCCAAGATAAAAAATAAAGATAGAATATTAATAACAGAGAAGAAACAGACTCATCTACAAATGAGAAACAATTAGACAAAGTTCTGATTTCTCAGCAGAAATCATGAGAGCAAGAAGACAATGAGATGGCACACGAAGATTGAAAGAAAATAATTGTTGTTGTGTACAGTTGAGTCAGAACTGACCCATAGATGACCCTTCCATGGGTTTTCAGAAGCAGTTAATTATGTGGGAGGAGATTGCCCATCCTTTTCCTAAGGAGCCGCTCTTGGCCTTGAACCTCATGCCCTTGGAATTGCAGTGCAGCTTCTTGCCACTGTTGTTGTTGTTAAGCGTCGTCAAGTTGCAGGCGACTCATAGCAACCCTATGAAGGAGAGTCATCAATGCTTGGGTGCCTTTCATCCTCTCTTCAGGTTCATAGGGTTTCCGGAGGCAAGCTATTATGGAAGTGGATGCCACTCCTCCTTCCAGGCTTGTTTTAATCTGGGACCTCCACCCCACTTCTGTCCGCATTTAAAACAAGCTTGGAAGGAGGAGTGGCATCCACTTCCATAATAGCTTGCCTCCGGAAACCCTATGAACCTGGAGAGAGGATGAAAGGCACCC
>NW_006399785.1:4784953-4798175 GCF_000299155.1 Elephantulus edwardii
AGAGAGATAATAGCTAATGTTAGATGAATCTTAGCTGAAAGCAGAGAATGCCAGAGGACTGTCTATCTGTGTTTCATTGACTATGCAAAGGCACTTGACTGTGTGGATTACAACAAACTGTGGCTAACTGTGAGAAAAATGGGAATCCCAGGACATTTGATTGCACTTTTGCAAAACCTATACTTGGAATTGGAGGTAGTCGTCAAAACAGAGCAAGAAGACAAAATTGGAATGGTGTACACCAGGGACATATCTTGTCTCCATACATTTTCAATCTATATGCAGAACAGATCATCCAGGAGGCTGAGCTGTATGAGGAGGAATGTGACATCAGCATTGAAGGAAAACACACCAACAACCTGTGTTATGCAGATTGCACAACCCTGCTTGCCGAAAGTGAGGAGAACCTGAAGCGCTTGCTGCAGAAGGTCAAGGACTACAGCCTTCAATATAGATTGAAGCTCAACATCAAGAAAACAAAGATTCTCACCACTGTGCCAATTGGCAGCATCATAGTGAATGGTGAAGAGATTGAGATTTTTTTAACAGCTTTGGTTTGCTTGCTTCACAATCAACATTCTTGCTACCAGCAGCCAGGAAATCAAGAGATGCACTTCAGTGGGAAAGCTGGCTGTCAGGGACCTCTCTAGAGTATGGAAGAGCAACAAATGACATCAGTCTGAAGACTTAGATGTACCTGATCCAGGACATAGTCTTCACAATAGTTTGCTAAGCATCAAAGAGTTGGACGATGACTAGGGATAATAGAAAGAGAATTAATGCCTTTGAGCTGTGGTGCTGGAGAAGAGTGTTGAATATACCATGTACTGCCAGGAAAACAAACAGGTCTGTCCTAGAGAGAGTGAAATCAGGTTGCTCCTTGAAGACAAGAACTCTGAGGCTTATTCTGACATAATTTGGACAAGTTGCAAGAAGGAATCAGTCCTTAGAGAGGGACTTCATGCTTAAAAGGGTGGAAAGACTGAGTAAAAGAGGAAGATCCTGGATGAGATGGATTGATACAGTGACTGAGGTAATAAGAGTAGGTGTGTCAGAGACACTAAAGCTGAGACAGGATAGAGCAAGTTTCAGGGCTATTGTACATAGGTTCGCTATGAGTTGCAAGTGACTCAAAGATATATAAGAACAACAAAACAACAATTTATTTATATATACATATGTATATAGATATGTTGTTGTTGTTGTTAAGTGCCGTAGTGTCACAGGCGACTCATAGTGACCCTATAAAGGAGAGTCCTTGACGCTTGGGTGCCTTTTATCCTCTCTCCAGGTTCATAGGATTTCCGGAGGCAAGACACTATGGAAGTGGATGCCACTCCTCCTTCTAAGCTTGTTTTAATTGGGAATCTCCATTCCACTCTCTGTCCACATTGGATAGCCAACCATTAACAACACATTTGATACCTGAGTGTCACCGTGTTCAGCCTCACAGCAACCACAAGTGACCGGGTATGGCAACTTGTACACCAGGGCTATACGACCTAGAGGAATGTCTGAACAAAAACAGTGAAAAGGTAGGCCCGACGGCTGCGGATTAATAGTCACCCACCTTTAGCTTGGTATCATTGCTTTCTGTCCACTGGGCCAGCTGATCTCTCTCTGTGTCGATATTAGTGTCGTCGAGTTGCAGGCGACTCAGAGACCCTATGAAGGTAAACCTGGGAGAACATGGCCACCTTCTCTCTCCTCTTCCCCCTTTGGGCTTAAAGCCCCCTGCTGCCTTAAACCCTAGGCCAAGCCTATCTTGCCTGGATACTGGAGGCAGAGTAGTCCTTAAGGTCCAAAAACGTTTCTGGACGTGTATACATATACATATACATATACATATACATATACATATACATATACATATACATATACATATGCATATACATACATCAGGATTGATGTAAGATCTATCAACAATCTGCATTATGCAGATGACACAACCCTGCTTGCTGAAATTGAAGAGGACCTGAAGTGCTTGCTGCAGAGGGTCAAGGACTGTAGCTGTCAATATGGATTAAGGCTCAATGTAAAGAAGACAAAGATTCTCACCACTGAACCAATTGGCAGCATCAGGATGAATGGTGAAGACATTGAGATTGTTCTCAGCTTTAGTTTGCTTGGCTCCACAATCAACACTCTTGGCACCAGTAGCCAGGCAATTAAAAAAATATATTGTGATTGGAAAGTCTGCTGTTAGGGACTCTCCAAAGTCCTGAAGTGCAATGGTGTCTCTCTGGAGACTAAGGTGCATCTGGTACAGGCCATGGTCTTTGCAATCACTTGTTATGCATCAGAGAGTTGGACAATGATTAAGGAGGACAGAAGGAGAATCAATGCTTTTGAGCTTTGGTGTTGGAGAAGAGTACTGAGGGTACCATGGATAGCTGAGAAAACAAGCAAATTCATCCTGGAGAGGGTTAAACTGGGCTGTTCCTCAGAGGCAAGGATTCTGAGACTTCGTCTGACATACTTTGGTCATGTTGTAAGGAGAGATCAGTCCTTGGAGAAGGACATCATGCTTGGGAGGGTGGAGGGCAGGCGCAAGAGGGAAAGGCCCTCTATGAGGTGGATTGATTCGGTGACTGGGGCAATCGGGATGAGTGTGTCGGAGACAATGAGATTGGCACAGGACAGAGCAGAGTTTAAAGCTGCTGTACATAGGGTTGCTATGAGTTACAAACGACTCGATGGCACATAACAACAACAACATACATATACATATACGTATACGTATACATGTATATATGTACATGTACATATACATGCTTTATATGTTTTCATACAATCATTCCTATACTTTGCATCTCATTCATTCACATTTTGTTTTATGCAATCATTTGTATACATTGTGTTTTGTATAATTATTAATTTCCCCTTCCCCTTCTTCCTTTCTTTTCTCCCCTCACTCTTTTGAACAGTTATACATATTCTATTCTTATAATCAAGCCCTATTTTCCCAGTTACTTCCACTCCTGCACTGAATGAAATAACTGAGTTATAAAATGACAAATAATGCATAAGACATTTACTGTGAGTTTCATTTTCTTCATGTTGGCATATAATCCATATTGAAGGCTGTAATCTTTGATATTTTTCAGCAAGTTCGTCAAGTCACTTTCACTTTCAGAAAACAAGGTTTTATCATTAGCATAATAGAACTTAATAATGAAATTTGCTCTGATCCTGATGCATGATTCTTCTTCACAAAGTCCAGCTTCTAGAATGATTTTTCTCTGCATACAGATTGAAAGGATATAGCTTTGGAGCACACTTTTCTTCCTTTTAAACCATTCAGTGTTCTTTTGCTCTGACAGCAGGTTCTAGGTGGAATTATGTTTCCCATGAGCATAATTAAGAGTTATGGGATTCTCACTTTCTCAATTTCAGTCATAATTTCTGAGATCCATATAGTCAAATACCATTGAATAGTCAGTAAATTACAAATAAGCATCTTTCTGGTAATCTCTGTCAATAATAACTCTGCCAGTTTCTTATAAATTTTACTTGAATTTCTGGCATTTGCCAATGATCTGATCTAGCTAATTTTTTAATAAATAATCTTCAGCAGCATTTCACTTGCCTGTGCTATTAGTGATAATGTTTAGTAGTTTCAACAATCTATTGAACCACTTTTGGGGGGGAAACAGGAAGAGTGTAGCTCTCTTCTGGTCAGTTTGGGAGGTACCCAGCTGTGTTGCATATTTCTTGGAATAGGTTAGTGAGTAAAATCAAGATTATAGCTTCTTGTAGAAGCACGTCACTTGATACTCCATCAATTCCAGGGGCCTTGGCTTTTGCCAATACATTCAGTGCAGATTATACTTCTTTCTTTATTCTTATTGGTTCTTGGTTATATGTTGCTGTTGTTGTTGTTGTGCGTCTTGAGTAAAAATCAACTCATATTTGACCTTCAGAATGTTTTCCGATGCCGTAAATGCCATGGGAGGATATTGTTCATCTTCTCAGTCAGAATAGCTGGTGAATTCGAACAGTGTGGCCTTTGGAATAGTAGCCTAGTTTCTTACCACTAGACTATTTGAGCTCTCTTGATCATATGCTGCTTCCAGAAATGGTTCCATGTCAGTCAATTCTTTTTGGTACCTTGACCTGTGTATTCCCTCCATCTTCTTTTGATGCTTTCTGGCTCATTTATGGTTCTAACCATAGTATCTTTCAGTATTGCAACTTGAGGCTTGAATTTGTTTTTCAGTTTTTTAAGCTTGAGAAATGCCAAGTGAACGTGTGTCTTTTTATCTTTTGACTCCAGCTCTTTTCACATTTTAAATAAGACTTTGCTTTGCCTTTGCACACTCTTCTATGGAATCTTCTCTTCACCTCTTTTACTTTACTTTGTCTTCCCTTTGTCTTGGATTATGGACAGTCTAGTGGAGTTTTCAAATTACCCTAACTGTGAATACCAAAAGGAAGTAAAAATATAAACAAGATAATATATTATTTTTATCTCTTTGATTTTGCTCTTTTTTTTTAAAGACTCTGATTCGATCCTACCCATAAAATTCCCAGTAGCCTCAATCTTGCCAATCATCATGAAGGTGTTACCAGCCTGAGAGTCATTTTATTCATTATATAAAAGATCATGACCAATGGGAGCAGAGTCCACTGCAACTCCAATAACAACAATTATCCTATATAAATGTCAACTTTTCTTCCAATCCCCAAGTTTCTCCCAGAAAAAAAGCTAGCATTGGAAATCTCCACATGTTATCTCTTCTTCCTTCAGCCCATCAGTGGTCTTCAAACATGAAAGGTTATCTTTCATGTGCAAATTTTCAGTTTCTCTGCTGAGAATTATGGAATCTCTGGTAGTATGGTTTAGGACTTTCTTTTCCAAAGCTCCTTGGGATGTTTTAATGCAATCTGTCTCCAAAATGGAATTATCCCTAGATGCCTGACCATTCATGTTTACAATTATTTTCTTATAATTCTTCCGTTAGGCATGTTTCCTGCCTTTGGTGCCTCCTTCTCCCTCCCATAGGAAAGTGGATCTGCTCACACCTGCGGCCACTATATGTATCCTCTGATCCAAAATGCTCTGGAGATTTCCTTAGGGAAAGCTCACTTCCTATCCTTTTGTATTACTCCTATGGGTTTTTGATAACTTTTGGATATTTTAATGGAATATCAACCTGTTCGTACTTACTTATTTTCTCATTATGTACTTTCTCCTCATCTATTAACCTTCCTATCAGAATAGAATAGGAAATAAAGAAGTTTAACAGGGTACATCGTATATTTGCTTCTCCCTATCACCCTTGCATTTTCCTGTTGCAATCTTATAGAGTAAAAACTAATCTACTTTTAATGACTTTCACATTGATGAAGCAAAACCAAATGCCTTCTAAATGTATCCAGATCATGCTAGGTTGCAAAACTCGATGCAAGAGTATTGGGCTAAATTTCAGCCTCTGTCCTTGTCTTTGACCATATGGTTTGGTGCATTTCAAAATTAACAGAACTGTAAGTGAAAGTTAGGAACTTCAGTTTCCCAGCAGATATGCATTTCCTCTTTTTTGTGCAAAGTTAATCAAAGTTTTCTTTTCAAGGAAAGTATATCTCCTTGTCCATCCAAACAATTGTAAGGATATCTGTATGATAGATAATAAAGTCAGAACTCTCACTGGAACTTTGGATGAGAAGAAACTGAGTTCCGCAGTGTTTGTATTAAATGTAGTTTTCTTTTTTGGGCTGATTTCATGTTTGCACACTTTTGTTGTTATTAGGTATAAATCCCCCCTGAACAGCCCTCAAACAATCTCTGCTAATGATGTTAGGCCTATTTTTGCAGTCCTGTTGTTGTTAGGTGCCATCCATTATGACTCATAGTGACCCTATGAATGACAGATCTGAATTCTGTCCTATCTTGTGTTATACTCACTATCTCTGATGCACTTGAGACCATCACCATAGTCACTGTGTCAATTCATCTCAGTGGAGTTGTACCTCTCTTTTGATGACCCTTCACCCTTCCAAGCATGATATCCTTTTTTCCAAGGAATAGCCTCTCCTAGTAAGATGTCCAAAGTTTGAGGGATGAATCTTTGTCATCCTTGCCTCCAAGGAGTACTCCAGCTGCACCTTTTCCTTGATATACTTATTATTTTGTCAATTCATAGGATATTCAGTACTCTTCTTCAATGTTACAACTAAAACGATGAATTCTTCTGTCATCCTTAGTCGTTATCCAGCTTTCAGATGCATAAGAAGTAATTGAAAAGACCATTGCCTGAATCAGACACACCTTAGTTTTTAAACTGACATCACTGCTCTTCAGTATTTTATAGAGATCCCTGACAATAGACTTGGCCAAAGCAGCATGTCCCCTTACTGCTGGTACCAAGGGTGTTGATTGTGGAGGCAAGTAAGATGAACTTGATGTTGCCTATATGTCCAGTGGTAAGAACGTTTACTTTCTTGATGTTGAGATGCATTCCATATTAAAGACTGCATCTTTGATCTTCAACAAGCTTCAGGTCATTCTTTCTTTAAGCAATCTAGGTTGAGTTTTATGCATAGCACAAGTTGTTGATGAGTCTTCCTCTCTGATCTTGATTCCACATTCTTCCTCATAGAGCCTGACTTCATCAATTATTTATTCAGCAAACAGCTTAAATAGGTATACAGAGAAGATACACTCCCGACACACATCTTTCCTGATTAAAAAAAAATAAAATAAAATAAAATACAGTGTTACTTTGTTTAGATAAGAGCTTCTTTGTCTAGGTATAGATTTTGCCTGAGCATAATAAAATGTTCTGGAATTTCTTTTTTTTCTCAATGCCAGCCATAGTTTGTTATGATCCTCACAATCAAATGCCTTTACATAGTCAATGAAACACAAATAGACATTCTTCTGGTATTCTTTACTTTCAGCCAAGATCCATCTGATGTAAGCAATGATATGCCTAGTGTGATAGCCTTTTCTAAACACAGCTTGAAATTGTGGCAGTTTCCTGTCAATATATTGTTCCAGCTGTGTTTGATTGATCTTCAGCAGTATTTTCCTTGCGTGTGATGTTAACAATATTGTTCAATTATTTCCACATTCTATTAGATTGCCTTTCTTGGGAATGAGAACAAATAAGTAAATTCTTTTCAGGGGATGATTGAATCTTATCTTTAACCTTCCTCTTTTCTTCCTAGAGCCTTATTTTTCTGTCAATGTCTTCAGGACACCTTGAACTTTTCCCTTTAGTATTAATTATTTCGCATATAACTTATTGTTCATCAATTGCTTTTGGTACAGTGACTCTGTGTGTTCTTTCGATCTTCTTTTGATACTTCCTGCATCATTCAAGATTTTGTCCATAGAAAACTTCAGCAGTGTAACTCCAGGCTTTTGTTATCTATCTAATCCATCATCTTTTATCTTTGTTCTTGTGGTTGTTGGAACCAGCTCACATCTGACCCTTCACTGGGTTTTCAGAGGCTGTCAAGTGCATGAGAGAAGATTTCTCATCTTTCTCCTGTGAAGGAGCAGGGGGATTCTAACTGTGTGCCTTTGGCAGCACAACTCCTTCCCACTAAGCTACCAGAGCTCCTCCTCACCTGTCTACAGATAGTTTTATTTGGAACAACAGGTAAATAATTATTATTTGTTATGTATGATAAGACAAAAGTGTAATTACCTTCATGAAAGCATTATAAGTATTCCTATGCTTCTCTGTTGGATTCTGGGGCACATACCATCACAGATCATAGTCATTTTGCAGTCAATTCTGATTTTAGTGAACCCATGAGTGCAGAAGTAGAATTGAGAGTTTTTGAAATCTGATTTTTCTCAACAGCAGATGGGTGCATCTTTCTCCCCAAGCAGTTTTGAGTGGATTTGAACCTCCAATCTTTTGTTAAGCAGTCTAATGTAGTAGCCTTTTGTATCACTAATGATGTAAGAGTGTGTGAACATAAAACACATCTGGGTTCCCTGAACACAACACTGAGAGTTTTGTCTGCATTGTTGTGTATGACTTTATTGGTAAGAGGACTGACTTGTAGGGTGGTGTGGCACGGGCCTGTTGTGAATCTCAAAAAGCCTGAATAATTAACCCATGTGTACAAAAGTTCTGGGAAAGTTTGGATGTAATTTCTCATGCTAAAAAGGAAGGAAAAAAAAAATACATGTCTTCAAGAGGTCTGCTCTATAATTAAAGCCGGATGAGAATGTCATTGGTGCGTTTGAGTGAATATTTATTAAGGTTTTGCTACGCACTAGGCTCTCTGTTAAATATAGAGTAAGAGGGAATGCAACGATGGTCCCTGTTCTCACCTCTTTTACTGTCTACTGAGAGAAATGGACAGGGAATCATCACGCCAATATTACAGCAAAGAATGAAGTGTAGGTAGTGGAAGAAACTTTACGGGATTAGAAGCCAGATGAAGCAAATCCAGAAAGAACGAAGCTTGTGTGCCAAGGCTCTGCTGAGCAAAAGAGCTAATATGTCTGAAGGATTGAATGCTGTCAATTGAGACTAACGTCTAGCAAGCAAATAGCTGTGTAGCTGGGCTTATACTTATCTCTGTCTGATGTGGCCACTCGGGAGAGAGGGGAAAGAGAGCACTTTCTCATTTGTAAATGAGAATCATTTTACAAATATTTCCTGTAATTATCCACAGGTCTCAGGACCTGCTGTAGAGCTTGATTCAAACAAGCTGCATATGTGTCCCACTTTTAACCCTCTTTCCACCCTCCCCCCTCACCCCCTTACAGCCGGACCTCTAGCAAGAAGACTGGAGCAAAGCGTTTTGGAAAAGAAAGATGTAGTTGGCAAGTTAGCACATTGCATGATCACTCGATGTCAGGAAGGTTAGTGCTAGAACCTGAAGTCATTTTTCTTTTCATCACTATTTGGACCAGGCTCAAACTGCCACAATTGCTGTGTAAGTATTCTTGTAAGGCAATCAGAAACTACTCAATATCTGGTTCTACAGTAGGAACACTCTGCTCTGGACGTTCTGAGAATCCTACAGTAGCTATCACTGGAATTCTGGTATCAGGGGAATGAGAGTTTTATCACAATTTATTTTATTGCTATAATTCAATCAACGTGGGGGGGGGAAACACATTCAGTTACTTAGCTATATAAATAATTTTTTGTTCTTTGTGGGCCTGGTGGATAGAAAATTATGCTACCAAGTCAAATGTAGGTGATTTTAATCTGCTGCCTTAAGGCCTGGTTTTCATTGTTTTGGGTCAAACATTCTTCTAAGTGGTATAGCACATTGGTCTGCCCATTTGCTGTACAGAGGTAATTCATAGTTTTTGTGATTGTGAATACTGCAACACTGATGTGTCAAATGAGCTAATGATTACCCATGGTGGACTGTGTTTGATGGAGTTCCCTGATTAAAAAAAAAAACAAACTGGGAAACAGGAGTGGCATCCACTTCTGAAATAGCTTGCCTCCAAAATGGCTTACTTCTGGAAACTCTATGAACTTGGAGAAACGATGAAAGTTATAAAAATGTTCAGGTTTTTCATTTACAGGGTCACTAAGAGTTGTCTATGACTTGACACTTGTCACTTAACAACAACAACAACATAAGTAATCTAATTAAGATCTTCCTTCATGCTTATCTCTGGTGACTGGGCTTAGCTGGATTTTGTAGACTTTCTCAGTATGGCACTACTTTGAATAATAATAGATACAAAACAGGAATAGTCTCTGACTTAAGTTCCATTGACCAAAATAATCAACTTCGTATGATGACTTTAAAGAGGTCATTTAAAATGAAAAAAGTAGTCTCAATTTCTGATTCAGAATAGAAATCTATGCTTTTCAAACCCCAAAGCAAATAAAGAATGGGAAAGATCCAATTGCAATCTATTTTCTCTAGAAACAGAAAATAATGTTTTTAAAGGAAGCAGTGTTTTGTTTATAAATATTTTTCTTCATGAGTGTGTTTTTCTTATACTTTCAACTTAGGTCTTTAGTTGGGCTTCAGTGGAGGGAAAAAGAGAAGGTTTTCTGACCTGCTTTTGAGAAATATTTGTTGCAAATATTTTTCAGCATTTCAGCATATTTTCATCTTTTGATAGTTGCTCATGGAGCAACACTTCATAGTTTATGTCTATAAAAGTGAATTATATTTATGAATGGAGACTCTATGGACATGGGGACATACATAGGCACAGAATAAAAATAGCTGCTTAAGAAGACACAATACAGAGTACATTCTTGTATTAATGGATCAGAAATGAAGGATTTCAAAATCTATGATTGGCTGAAAGTCCATCAATGAAATATTTGACTGCTATTGGTGCATATTTTTAGACCAAAAGTCAGTCATTCAAATAGAACAGAAGGATGTTACATGGTTACAAATCAAGAAAAGTCTGCATCAGGACTGTATCCTTACTCCATACCTAGTCAATCAAGCTACATATTGAATTGTGCAAACAATCTTAGTATTTGCACTATATAGAGAAGAACATAGCATCAGGACTGGAGGAAGACTCTTCAACAACCTACTTTATGCAGATAACACAATCTTGCTTGCACCTGCTGCAAAGGATCAAAGCCTATAGACTTCAGCAAAGATTACATCTCAACATCACTAACGTCCTCGCTACTGGGCCAACTGACAATATTATGATAAAGAGAGAAAATATTGACGTTATCAAGGAATTAATTTTATAATTAACACCCATAATAGCAGCAGTCAAGAAAGTAGAAGATGTGTTTTATTAGGCAAATTTGCTGTCATGCATTTCTTTAAGGTACTAAAGATCAAGAATATGAGTTCCAAGACTAAATAAAATGTGTTTGGCCCAAACCATGGTGTTTTGTTTTTTCTTGTTTTCTAAGCATGTGAATGTTGGACAATGAATAGGAAGACCGCAGGGGACTTTATGCCTGCACTGCATAGTGGAGTAGGCTTGGAAGCGGGGGGAGGTTGCATAGCAATGAAAGAGTTCCTACTTTTCCTTTCAAGGAGAAGAGTGAATTGTGGGCAAGGGGGTGGGCAGGGAGAAAAGTGCAACAATGAATGACTGGAAACTGTAAGTCTCTGTAAACTTTCATTAAAACTAATACAAAAAAATTGATGTCTTCAAACAGTGTTGTTGGTGAAGAGTATTGAGGGTGGCATGGACTGCAGAAAGAAACAAACAAATATGGGTTGGAGGATGTGTAAATAGGGATCTCCTTAGATGCAAACATCGTGAAGGTCTGTCTCATGTATCTTGGATATGTTATGAGAAAGCCCCAGTCCTTGGAACGAAGATATCATACTTGGAAAAGGAGAGGGTCTACAAAAGAGAAGAAAGCTCCCAATGAAGTGAATTGACATGGTAACCAAAACTTTAGGCGTTAATGATAAAGATGGCACAAGAAAGAGCAAGGTTACTATTTGTTGTTTATTGTTGTTGTTAATGTGTCATCCAGTCACTTGCGACTCTTAGCGAACCTGTGTAAAACAGCCCTAAACCCTGCTCTATCCTGTGCCAATCACATTACCTCTACCACACCCATCCCAATCACTGCAGTCACTGAATCAGTCCACCTCATAGAGGGTCTTCCCCTCCTGCACTGTCCCTCCACCCTCTCAATCATGATGTCCCTCTCCAAGGACTGAGCCCTCCTTACAACATGTCCAGAGTATGTCAGACAAAGCCTCAGAATCCTTGCCTCCAAGGAGCAGGCTGGTTTGACCCTCTCCAGATAGAATCTGTTAGTTTTCTTAGAAGTCCATGGTACACTACATACTCTTCTCCAGCACCAGAGCTCAAAGGCATCAATTTTCCTTCTATCCTCCTAGTCATTGTCCAACTCTCTGACGCATAACAATTGAAAAGACCATTATCTGTATCAGACGCACCTTAGTCTCCAAGTGACTCCATTGCTCTTCAGTAATTTGGAAAGGTTCCTAAAAGCAGACTTTCCCATCACAATTTGTTGTTATAGTGTCACCATAAATTATAATTGACTCAATGGCATTTAACAATAACAACATGTCCATTATACATAAGTCAAATTAGATAGTTAGTTGATCAAAGATTTTTGTCATTCATTTTATTATATTGGACTCAGAACAGTAGACAGAACCATGAACCATTTTTTTCTGTAAGAGATATCTTCCTCAATCACGTTTGTTTCTGGAGTCTATTGTAAAGGTTTAAATAGTGCTGTATCCCAGGAACCATCTTGCATCTATTTGTCTAATACGATGAAGAATCTTGGAGAATAGATTAGATCCCCTGCACAAGCCAAACCTCTAAACTAAGGGATATTTTTACTGAGTTAGCAGCAAGGAAAGGGAATATCATTTGAAAAGTAGCTTTTTAAAATTAAACATAGATTCCAGATTTACCTTAAAACTTTAAAGTGGAATTTATGCTTCAGTTTTGTTGTTGTTGTTATTGATTTTAAACTTATGTGGGTCCTACCACCTTTATTTCCCCCTCTCTCTGTCTGACCATCAATTTGTACATTTATCTACATCTTCTTGTCCATTTACCCATCTCTCTACTTTCCTGTGATATTTTCCACATACCATGTAGGTTGTTTTAGTATTTTTGTGTTTACCCCTCCAGATCCTGGTTCTGCACTACTCCACTTTGTCTGTTCCATGGAAATCTGAACTCCAAGAACTGAATCCCTTGGCTTCTGGTTTCTAGATAGGGATTTCTCCAGGAATAGTGAGTGGGGCAGATGAGATGACAGAAGAGGAATGTCAATAATCATGCTCTGATTGGGATAACAATCCTCTTCTCTCCTCTTCCTTAGACCATAACTCTTATTTAATGCAGTGGAGACACACTTCTTTACTCTTTGGGTGCAGGAGTGCGATATTCCTCTATTTGTGTTTTAGTATTCCTTTTGGCTTTTCTTAATCATATACATGTCTTAGACAATTAAGTTTTCCTCACTTACTAGGTTTGAATGAATAATACCAAGAAGCTGCACTGCAATCCCAAAGGCACGTGGTTCAAGGCCACCAGCTGCTTTGTGTGAGAAGTATGGGCAATCTTTACCCGTGAGATTAACTGCCTCTGAAAACACACTAGAGGATCTGTTATGGGTCAGTTCCAACTTGACTGTAAACAACTCTCTCTCTCTCTCTCTAGCTCTATCTAGCTCTAGCTCTAGCTCTATCATCTCTATCTCTATCTCTATCTATACCTATCTCTATCTCTATCTCTGTCTCTATCTCTATGTATACCTATCTCTATCTCTATATCTCTATCTCTATCTAT
>NW_006399785.1:4798795-4800457 GCF_000299155.1 Elephantulus edwardii
ATGAAAGAAAGAACTATTTAAAAGGAATATGATTAGGCATTAAGCGTAGGGCAACCTCCCAGAATAAAGGTTCATTGCAAAGAGGACTGGGGTGAGAGAGGACAGGGAGCTATTTGTGCAACAATGAACAAGTATTTTTTTTTAAAGTGAACTGGAGGAGAGGGAAAGGTGAGAAGGGGAGAAATGTGACACAATGAATAAATGAAAATTTAACTTATATGTAAACATTCATGAAAAACTTTGGTAATTAAAACTTGTATTTGAAAATTATATATAAAGAACTGTCCATATTTAAATCAACATGGAAATACTGAACAATCCTCATTATACCCATATTCGTAAGTTTCCTATGTTCAGCTTAGTAAATTAAGTATATAATCAGACTTCCTCTTATCATCTGTGGAAGAGTCTGAGGAGCTCTGAAGTTTCACAAGGTTCTTGAGATTTATGGAGAGGCAAAACATAGCTTGAAGCTTCAAGTCATATAGAATTATGCTCCTTGTGGTTTAAATGTTTCTAAAATCAAACAACTCTTATGTAGAAGTTCTTGGATTTGGGGAAAACAACTGCAGCTGAAATATATATTATATATGGTGTGTGGAATGCATGAGGTTCCCAGGGAGGTGGTTTCATGTAACCACTGAATTGTATGAGAAGTTGCTTCCTTTCCCCCAAAGAAAACAGAATCATCCCAAATACTAACATTATAAAATTCTGGACAACAAAAACAACTTTCATGGTAGCCAAGTCAAATTCATTCCCACAGAATAAACATAACATTTGCTTAAGCTCTGAGCAGTTAAACAAATCCAACTTTAAAGAAAGGAGGTGTTAAATGTTTCTCTTAAAAATATTGCCCAAAACTAGAACGTGGGTGGAATACTTTTGGTTGGTTTTCTTTTCCTTTTTTCCATCTCATATTTTCCCCCTGCTAACCAATTTTGGGTCCTTGGATACTTGAAATTCAATTTTAAATTGTCTTCCACATCATAAAGAATGACAGACACTAAGATAATTCTGGGATCATCCATTTGGGGTTTAAGTGCTTTAGTTAAACAATGAAGTTGAAACAAAACACTTGATTCATTATCATTTTTATTGGCAAGGGAGCTTAGTGCTCTTGAAGACAGACATCCTCTTCTTTCAAAGCCCTAAGCTTTCTGCTTATTCTTCGAAGAGATAGTAAAGCAGAATTAGCACAAAGTTACACTACTCTGGTTTAAGATTGGATGTAAAGAGGAAAATTATCCTTGTGATTTTTTTTTTTTATCTCAGCCATGCACACTATCACAAGGATGCTATTTCGAAAAGCCCTTTTATTTATAAGGAACTAATCAGATCCAAACAATTTCCTTGCCGATGGCCATAATACAAATGCAAATGGGAGGTTACATATTCTAGTGGCTGTAGTATCACATTGCATGGATTAAAATCCTAGCTCTGGCATTTAGCTGCTCTGTAAATTTCGATGAGTTACCTAACCTCTTACTGGCAGAAGAACATACAAATCTGTCTTGCAAGAAATAAAGACAGGATACTCCTTAAAAAGTAAGGATGGTGAGATTTTTTGCATATACTTTAGACCTATTATGATAAGGGACTTATTCCTGGAGAAAAAATACCAGGCTTGTTTAAATAGAGCATGTTGTTGTTGTTGTTGTT
>NW_006399785.1:4802332-4804141 GCF_000299155.1 Elephantulus edwardii
GGACTTCTGGCAGTTCTCTGCTGATATACTGTTCCAGTCGTTTTTGGATAATCTTCACTAGAATCTTGACCCAAAACACAGTGGATTGACAGAATTGCGGCAGCAATGGACTTAAGGACAGCGGTGATTGGGAGGATGGTTCAAGACTGGCACACTTTCTGTTTTATGCATTGTTGTTATGCCTTCGTGTCCACTATGATTCACAGTGACCCTATGAATAAGGGATCTCAACCATGCCCTATTCTATGCCCCTCTCGTTATCTCTGATTCAGGTACTATGCCATTCTATGTTGTTGAGGGGCTTCCTTTCAAAGCTCCATCTTCCACCTCTGTGGGATTTTGTTGTTGTGTATTCTTTGTTTTTTTTTTGTTTTTTTTTTTTTAAAATACTGTTTTACAAAGTTTATAAAATTGTTATACGTTGTTTTTCACACCTGAACTTTCCCCGTTCACTTACCCATCCCTCCCCCACCCATCAAACTGTGTGACCCTATGATTAAGCTCCGTCCTTGGAACATCATACTCATTTTACAATAATGATTTTATACATTATTTTTCCATATGAGATTGAGTGATTTCACTTAGCATAATGCTCTCCAGTCCCTCCCATTTTAGGTAGTAATTTACTAAATTCTGTATGCTACATAATATTTCATTTTAGGAATGTACCAACATTTTCCAATCCATTCCACTGTGGTTGCACATTTGGGCTGTTTCATATAGGTTTGTTTCTGTTCCAAAGTGCCTAAAAACACCACCCGCTCACTCACTGTCTTACATCTTGGTTCAGAAAATGCTTAACTTTCTTACATCTATATAAAATGGATGTACCAACATCTTCTATCTGATATCAGATACCGCTGATTATTTCATGAGTTAATATTTCTGAAGTAGTTAATGCATGCCTGTTGTAAGCCTCATAAAGTTTTGCTTTCTTTTGACAGATAACATTCTTTTTTTTCCTATGCTGCATGGAATTATTTTCCCTGTCCACCATTTTAACTATCGTCTCTCTGAGATGAAAGGTAATTTAAGGCCTGCACTTTCTGTGTGTCAGTCATCGTGCTAGTAACATTATTTTCAATGTTGTTGCTGTAAAGTACTTTCGAGTTAAATTCAATTTAAAGTGACCCTATACCTTGTCTTATCCTATATCCTTGTCTTATCATCTCACACACACACACACTAGAGGCCATTGCCTACTACATTCTTTTAATTGCTTCTCTGAGTATCTTTTCATCAATTGTATATCAACAAAAGAAATCACTTAACACTATTTGATTTCATTATGTAACTGAAACACTAAGTTTGCTTTTACTATATAACCATTTCTTCTTCTTCACCTTACAAAGACCTAGCAAACTCTCACATTTGAAGGAAGAGATAAGTCACCATGTTAATCTACCTGGTCAAAGGTCTGCTCCTTCAGTGACCTTGCATCTTTCCAAGCACTATATCCCACTCCAAGGAACAGACCCTCCTAATAACATGTCAGATGTATGTGAAGTGAAGCCTCATCATCCTTGCTTAGAAGGAGCACTCTGGCTGCCCCCTCTCCCAGAAATATTTGTTTGTGCTTTTGGCAATACATGGAATGTTCAGCACTCTTTTCCAACACCACAGCTCCAAGGCATCAAGACATTCTTCTGTCTTCCTTATTCATTGTGCAGCTCTCAGATTCCTAGAAAATGATCAGAAAGAACATATCAGATGTACTTTAGCCCTTAACTGACATCATTACTCCTCAATAATTTAAAGAGGTCCCTAACTGCAGACTTTCCCAGTGCAATGTATCTCCTTATTTCCTGA
>NW_006399785.1:4805302-4813257 GCF_000299155.1 Elephantulus edwardii
CACAAGGTCTCAGCTCCAATCTGATTTGTACTTCAATGGTCAGACATCCTAAAACTTGGAGAATTTTCTAGGGGATTTAGATTTCTAAGATTCAGAGATTTTTAGAAAGTAAAGTCGTTACAAATTAGTATTTACCTAAAAGTTCATAAATTATAAGCCATTCTGGCAAGTTCAAAGTTTATCAGTGATGAAACTTTCACCTTGGGGAAAATGCAACCAGGGAGCCCCTTGCAATCAATGATAGTGAATTTTCATCTCACGTATTTTGGACATGCAGTTGGGGGGGGGGGTGTCGTCCTCAAAGAAAGACATCATGCTTCAAAAGATCAGGAGTCAGATTAAGAAAGGAAGACCCTCAATCAGATTGATTGATACAATGACTGAAACAAGAGATCTAAGTATATCAGAGATCATGGAGATGGCACAAGATGTCAAATTATTATCTGAGCTGAAGGTGTAGTCAATTCAGTGACACATCAGAGCAACAGCTGTTGCTTAAAACAGATCTTACAGATATAAGACTGATAAAAGAAAAGGTGGAAGATGATAAGTCAACAGATTAATAGATAATAGGTTGATACATCAATAAATTCAGGATTATTTAAACACATTGTATAGCTCGAAACACTTGACATCTTGGGTTTTTCAGCCTGGAAAACTGGTTGAACCATCTAATTAATTGTGTTTGGACCTCAGACCCTTTTGTAACTTCTCTATGATCATGCAGATTAGCTTAAACTGTCTGTTTACTGGAACAGGAAGTGCATCTTTCCTAAATTATCATTAATCTTTTGAAATGAAATTATTTTCAAACATATGGAAACAGTACCTCAATTTTCTATTTACTAATGATTGTATGTTAACTATTCTTTTGAATGTAACTTTAAACTAGCAAAAGTGATATGTGAAATAGATTAATACCTAAACTAAGTATAAAATCTCATTACCAACTTTAGACAGAGAAATAATTTTTGAAAGAATTCTCCCTGCTTTCTCAGATCTGCAACAAAGTGCATTGGAGATTGCAAAGCACAATAACTACCAAAACACCCAAGATGAATGTCATGTGAGTAAAATTGTGGTGGTTTTTATTTTTTATTATTTTTAATACATTTAAGATATTTTAAAGACTTTGTTGTCAAGTGCTGTTGAGCTGATTGAGACTCATGGTGACCCGGTGAGCAACAGCTCTGAACCCTGCTCTATCCTGTGTCAATTTGATTGTCGCTGACACACCTACCACTATTATCTCAGTCACTGAGTCAATCTATCTTGAGTGTCTTCCTCTCTTGCCCTGTCCCTCTACCCTGCCAAGCCCAATGTCCCTCTCCAAAGACTGGTCCCTTCTTGCAACATGCCCAGAGTATGTCAGATGGAGCTTCAGAATATTTGCCTCCAAAGAGGAGCCTGGTTTCGCCTTCTCCAGGACAAATTTGTTTGTTCTCCTGCAAGTCCATGGTATATTCAATATTCTTCTCCAGCACCACACCTCATAGGCATTGATTCTCCTTCCATCATCCCTAGGCATTGTCCAGCTTTCTGATACATAGCATGTAATTGCAAAGACTATGGCCTGGATTAGACACACCTTTGTCTGAAGACTAACATTACCACTCTTCAGTATTCTGGAGAAGTCCCTGAGAGCAGACTTGCCCAATGCAATTTGTCTTTTGACTTCCTGGCTGTTTGTCCCAAGAGTGTTGATTGTGGAGCCAAGCAAACTGAACTGTTAACAATATGAATCTCTTCCATGGCTTTCATGATGCTGCCAATTGGGCCAGTGGTGAGAAATTTTGTGTTCTTGATGTTGTGCTTCAATTCACTGAAGACATTGGTTGTTGTTATTGTTGTTGTTAGGTGCCATCAAGTTGAGTATGACATACCAACCCTATGAACAAAAGATCTGAACCCTGTTCTATCCTGCGCCATTCTTACACTTCCTGATACACAAGAGCCCATTGCAGCAGTCACCATGTCAATCCACCTAGTTGAGGGTCTTCCTCTCCCTCACCAACCTTCCACCCTTCCCAGCACCATGTATTTCTCTAATGAACAGCCCTTCTCTGCCAGAAACATGCCCAAAGTATGTAAAGCAAAGCCTAGTCATTCTTGGCCCAAAAAGCACTCCAGCTGCACTCTTTCTAAGACTTATCTCTGCTTATTTTCTTGGCAATCCATGGGTTGTTCATCATGGTGTTGTTCAACACCACAGCTCAAAGGTGTCAATTCTTTTCCTGTCATTCTTATTCTTTGTTTAACTCTCAGATGCATAGCAAATTATCAGAAAGACTATGGCCTGAATCTGACACATCTTAGTCCTCAAACTGACGTCATTTCTTCTCAATAATTTGGAGAGGTCCCTAACTGTAGATTTTCCCAGTGCAATGTGTCTCCTTATTTCCTGACTGCTGGTACCAAAAGAGTTAATTGTGGATCCAAGCAAGAGGAAGCTGTTGACAGTTTCAATCTCTTCTTCATCTCTATTGGTGCTGCCTATTGGTCCAGTGGTAAGAATCCAGTGGCAAAGAGCTGGAATTGGAGAACAAAAAGGGAAGACCTCACTTTGCATTTCTCAAGCTGGAAAAACTGAAAACGAATTGCTATAAGGAATATATTGAAGGACCCAGAAAACATCAAAAGAAAGTGGAGGGAATATAGAGAATCTCTATATCAAAAAGAACTGCATGACACTGAAATATTTGATGAAGTACCATACAAGCTCTATTATACATAGAGTTTTAGAAAACCTGCTGTTTTGGAAGTGGATGCACAATCCTTCTTCCTGGTCTGTCTTAATTTGAATGCTTTAGAACAGTATCTGATAGACAAGCATTTTACAGAAAGGAACAGATGAAAGATATTTCCCTAATTATAAAAGTAACCAATAGATTCAGTGTTGCTATCTGCCCTTGGCATGTGTGTTTTGAGCCAATTCTTTACCTACTACACCAGCATAGCCTTCCACTCCTGCCTACACAACACCTTATCTCCCTTTATCTAACCCTTGTTAAATAGCTTAAGTCTCAACCCTTCTGATCTTCTATGATTCTGAATACCTGGCACTGCTTCCAGTTTTTTATGCTGTGGATATCTCTTGAGTTTAGGAGTCTCTAAATCCAAATACAAGGTATTAATATTAGGGAAGGCTTCCTGTCTCAGATGGTTCTGAGGAAAAGTACTTCGTCTTGAACTTCTGCTCCAGGATTGACTTCTTGTGACTTAGTGCCTCTTCTCTTCCGTTTGCGCATGCTGCTGACACAGGAGGATAGTTACCCAGGCAAGGGTGAAGTGTCCTCTAGATCTGGTATGTAAGTGTTGTTTTCTTAGCCTGAGGGCCTTAGACATCAGGATTGCAGGAAGACTCATCAACAACCTGCATTATGCAGATGACACAACACTGCTTCTTGAAACTGAGACTGAGGAGGACCTGAAACACTTATTGCAGAGCATCAAGGCTTGCAGCCTTCAATATGCATTGAAGCTCAACATCAAGAAAACAAAGTTTCTTATCGCTGGGCCAATTGGCAGCATCAGGACAGAGGCTGAAGAGATTGAGACTGTTAACAGCTTTACAGTGCTTGGCTCCACAATCAACATTCTTGGTACCAAAAGCCAAGAAATAAAAAAACTAATTGCATTGGGAAAGTCTGCTTTCCAGATTACTCCAGAGTACTGAAGAGCAATGATGTCAGTCTGGAGGTTAAGGTGTGCCTGATCCAGGTCAATAGTCTTCGCAATTACTTGCTATACATCAGAAAGCTGAACAATGACTAGCAATAACAGAAACATAATTGATGCATTTGAGCTGTGGTGCTGGAGAAGAGTACTGAATATATCATGGCCTGCTATGAGAACAAACAGACTTATCCTGGAGAGGGTGACAACACGCTGCTTCTTAGAGGAAAAGATTCTGAGTCTTAGTTTGACATACTTTGGTCATCTAACAAGGAGGTACCAGTCCTTGGAGAGGGACATCATGCTTGGAAGTGTGGAGGGACATAGCAAGAGAGAAGGAGCCTCCATGAGATGGACTGATTCAATGAATGGGGTAATGATAGTATGTCTGTCAGAATCAATAAGGTTGGCACAGGATAGAGCAGGGTTCAGGGCTGTTGTACATAGGATTGCTGTGAGTCACGAGGAACTTGATGGCACATAACAACAACAATAACCATAAAAGCAGGAGCCAACGGTAATGAAGGAGAAGTAGAAGCTGCATTGAAGGAAGTGGCAAAAAATAAGACCCCCAGAATCGATACGATACCAATTGACTTGAGGACATTGGTAGTCCATTAAAAATGAGGAGACATCAACCCTTAGGTAGTCTGCTGGCATGAAATGTTTTAGGATGCATTTGTCATCTCCTTAACCTGTCAGGTTCCCATTGCATTTTCCTCTTTAAAAATTTTTATGCATTGATTTACTGGAAATGAAAATATCCACATTAGTCTGATTCTATGTTTTCACATCTGTCATATTCTGATCTGATGAAAATAAATATGTAAATAGATCATGCATCAATGTAATGTTTTAGCATTCTCATATAGGCATCTAATTCAAATATCCTGGAAAACTACTAGTGTGGATGAATTCTGTGGTAATATCAGCCTTCAAATAAGCACTGGTACTCTACCCTGACTTTTTTTTTTTAGCTTTTATAGTTTGCTTTTATGGTCCCCATTATTTCCAGATGACAGGACATGGTGCTGAAAAGTATGGGAAAATATGGTTAAACTAATGGGTTTCCTGCCGACCAAATCATTCGGAATCATTTAATGCGGCTTCTATATTATCTCACTGTTGATTAAAGCAGAAGCAAATTACAGTACTGGAATCTCTTTAAGAGAAATTATCTGATGAACTGGTTCCCCAAGAGGTGGGGAAATGTGATATGTCTGTGTGCTTGAGATACATCATTTTCAAGTAATGTCTTTCTGAGATACAGACATGAGTGGTAAATTTGTATTCCCAGCGGAGATGTCACTCTGAGCATGGCACATGTATGTCAAGATGTTATCTGAGCTGAAGATTATTTTTCAACGCTCTTAATTTATAATGTCCCAAAGTCCCTGGGTAGATGAGACTTAGAAACATAAATAATTTGGCTTGTTTCCTACTTGCAGGAAGTTTAAAAAAAACGGCTTCTGAGAAAAGAGGGATGTCAGAGGAAAATAGGGAGAAAAGGAAGAAAATGTGTCAGAATTGATAAATTATTAGAGGTAAAAATATATCAATTATAAATGGTAGTGGAGCAGTGACTTAAAAATGTATTTTAAATGATGACGGCTTTATGATTTGGATGTCATTTGCTCAACACAGAGATCCTAATGTTGATTGATGGGCTTATGGATGTCTTTCTTGAGATTTGGCAGACAAAACTGATGTCTATGCATTAAATCAAATACTTCCACATCCTTTACTTCTATTATAACACTCAAAACATCATTCACAGTGATCTGAAAGACTCATATCCTAGAGTTGTGATGAATGAAAGCCACTTATGTTATCCACATTAGATGACTTTTTTTTCCCAAACCTGTTTTTAATACCTTGCCTTCTGAAACTGTGCTGGTGTAATTTCAGACATTACTTTCCCTATCTTTATGTGTTAATATTCCCCTCACATATTTTGACATTTTATTCATCTTCCTTGGAGTGTCATTAATTTAGCTCTGGCATTTTTTTATGACGCCTTATGCATTTTAAACAATAAAGGTAAAAGCTGCTTATACTCACTGTATTGTGTTTCTGTGACTGGGTAAGGAAAAACTAGAAAAGGACATTTGAAGAAAGCTAGCTACACATAGGAGTAAAGAACAATTAATAGATACAACTAAAATGATAGAATTACACAGCTTGTCTCCAAAGTGATACTGGGATAAAGAGCAATATTTAGGTTTATGAGCACTAACCAATATTTTTCATTATTGTGTTCAATTCATGTACATTGTGTCTTATAAACTCTCTATATTGTTTTATATAATCATTCATATACATTCTATTTTATAGAATTCCTTATTAATTTTTGCTTATAATTACTCATGTTTTTTAGTCTCCATTGACTCTTTCCTATTCCTTCACCCTGCTTCCATACACCCACTCTTTTCGTTGTTTTTTTTTTTTTACATTGGTTTGTATGCATACCTTGTATGTTGTTGCTGATGTTATGTGTCGAGTCATTTGCAACCCTTAACAACAGACCTAAACCTTCTCTGTCCTGTGCCAATCTCACTGCCTCTGACACACGCATCCCAATTTCCCCAGTAACTGAATCAATCCACCTCATAGAGGGTCTTCCTCTCCTGCGCTGTCCCTCCACCCTACCAAGCATGATATCCCTCTCCAAGGACTGATACCTCCTTGTAATATGCCCAAAGTATATCAGACGAAGCCTTAGAATCTTTGCCTCTAAGAACCATGTACCTTTGGGTTGGCAGTGTAAGACATTATAACTAGATTATCAGACTTCCCTTGAGAGTAGCATTTATGGATTAAAATAACTGTTAAGAAGTACAATATATCACGTTCATGTAGAGTACTTTCACTGTAACTTAAGTTCCTTAAAAGGAAAGCATTATGCTTTTTTCCCTCTGTATGACTTAAAGACTTTTACTAGGGTTTGTAGATCTCTTGAAAAACAAAAGCCTTTCAAATTTCTCTCCTATGAAAGTAGGAACACAGTGACATAGTCTCTAACAAGTTACACTGTCAGCCCAAAGCCTTTGTGTCTCCAATGGTTTGAAGTTACCAACAGAAAAAGTATGGGTAGGCTTCTACTATTAGATTTATATCTTCAGCAACCCAAGGAAGTTCATTAAGAACAAGAATTCAAGAGTAATAAGATTGATGGTGTAGAGACTCTGTCTTAATAGAAACTATTGAGTTTATTTATTTGGTTATTCATTCATTAATTTGCTTGTTGAGTATCTGTTAAGTTCTGTTGTAGGAGTTCTAGTGGTCTATTGGGTAAAAAATTATACTGCCAATCCAAAGGCAGGCAGTTCAAATCCACCAGTTACTATGAGGCACAAAGAGAGAGAATTATGTCCTAAGTTATTTACAGCCTCTGAATCATGAGTTAGAGAAAGAGAGATGGGGGGGGGCGGGGCAAGAGAGAGAGAGAGAGAGAGACTTTCATGATACATATGTAAAATATATTTGATCAGCTAAATAAATGTATTTCTCAGCTGAAAAAAGCACAGCCAGCATATTTTTAAAGAGATAATACAAAGACTTTTCGATAGGCTTAGAAAACTAGAATTTAGGACATTCTATTGAGAAGACAAAAAAAAATATTACATATATTCTCTATTGCTTAACTGTCCTTGTTAAAAGCTAGCTAGAATACATCTATTGACTTGGAAGCAGTGTCAGTAAACTAAAGTCCATGGGCCAAATCCAGTGCTGTGTGTGTTTACAAATGAAGTTTTATCGGAACACAGACATGATCATTTGTTTTTGTATTATCAATAGCTGCCTGAAAGCTTAAGGCAGTGACCTGTAGCTTGCAAAGTCTAAAATTCTTGGCTCTAACAAGAATAGTGATCTTGGTAAAAGTTTCATTTAAATTACTATTATAAAGCACTGATGTCCTAGTACATAGTTTGTTGTGCTGATACGTTGGCAATTTGAATTTGTCAGCTGCGTAAAAGCAGAAAAATGGAAAGTCTCACCCAGGACGTGGAAAAGGATGGAGGACTGACTAGAAGTGAGGGGGTATTTCTGGGTTTCTGGGTATTTGATCCCCTGTCCTCAAGTCAATTTTCACTCACAGTGACCTTCCATCAGGTTTCTGAGGCAGTAAATATTGTTGTTGTTGTTATGTGCCGTCGAGTCGCCTGCGACTCACAGCGACCCTATGTACAGCAGCCCTAAACTCCACTCTGTCCTGTGCCAATCGCACTGTCTCTGACACTCCCATCCCAATTATCCCAGTCACTGAATCAATCCATCTC
>NW_006399785.1:4815292-4817809 GCF_000299155.1 Elephantulus edwardii
AGGCCATGGTCTTTCCATTTGCTTACTGTGCATCTGGGAACTGGACAATGACTAAAAATGACAGAAGAAGATTTGATGATTTTGAGTGGTGATAACAGTGAACATACTACAGAATGCCAAAAGAACAAGTGCTCTATTCTGGAGAGGGTGAAACCAGATTGTTCTTTGGACTCAAGAATTTTGAAACTCTGTCCCACATATTTTAGGCACGTGCCAGTAGGAGATCATCCTGGGAGAAGGACAAGATCATGCTGGAAGGGTAGACGGCTCAGTGAAGAAAACAAAAATCCTGGATGAGATGGATTGATACCGTGATTGTGTCCATTGAGTTAGATATGTCATAGATCTTTGTCGTTGTCTCACTGAATGTGCTCATATGAAACCTATACTTAGAGAGACCGGTCCTTAGAGAGGGACATCGTGCTTGGGAGGGTGGCGCGGCAGCTCAGGAGGGGAAGGCCCTCTGTGAGGTGGATTGATTCAGTGACTGGGGTAATTGGGATGGGAGTGTCAGAGACAGTGCAATTGGCACAGGACAGAGCAGAGTTTAGGGCTGTTGTACATAGGGTCGCTATGAGTCGCAGGCAACTCGACGGCACATAACAACAACACCAACAACAACATACTTGGATCAAGAGCAGGGTAAGATAAGGTAAGGTTTGGGATCAGGAAAGGTTTGCCTCCAGGATGCATCTTATTTCCATACCTTTTCAGTCTATATGCACAACAGATTATCCAGGAACCTGTGCTCAATGTGGGGTGAGGAGGGATGTGGCATTAGAATTGGAGGAAGACTCATCAACAACCTGTCTTATGCAGATAACACAAGCTTGCTTGCTGAAACTGAAGAGGACATGAGGTATTTGCTGCGGAAGATCAAGAACTTCTGTATGGATTGAATTTCAATATCAAGAAAACAAAGAATCTCATCACTGGGTTAATTGGCTTTTTAATGATGGATGGAGAAGAGATTGAGATTGTTGATAACTTCAGCTTGGTTGGTTCCACATTCAACACTCTTGGCATCGGCAGACAGAAAATAAAAAGATTAATTACATTGGGAAAGTTTGCTGTCAGGGACCTCTCTAGAGTACTGAAAAGCAACAAAGTCAATATGAAGACTAAGGTGCAGCTGATCTAGGTCATGTTCTTTGCAATTACTTACTATATATCCAAGAATTGGACAATTATTAAGGATGATGGAAGGATTGATGCCTCTTCATTGTGGTGCTGGAGAAGAATGTTTAACATACTGTGGATTGCTAGGAGAGCAAACAGGTCTGTCCTGGAGAGTGAAACCATGCTGCTTCCTGGAAGCAAGAATTTTGATTCTCTAGCTCACATTCTTTGGGCTTATGGCCAGAAGGTCCCAGTCTTTGAAAAGGGACAGCATGCTTGGAGAGGTGGAGGAACAGTGCAGTGATGAGATGAGTTGACTCAGTTACTGGCGATATGGGATTAGGTGTGTCAGAGATGATGAGATTGGCCCAAGATAGGATAAGGTTTAGAGCTAATGTACAGAGCCATTATGAGTCATAGGTGATTTATTGGCACATAATAACAACAACAGCAATATATTAGAGGTGATGAGGTTGGTTGAGGATAGAGCAAAGTTCAGAGCCATTGTTCATAAGGTTGCTATGAGTTCATGATTGACTTGAAGGGACATAACAATATTAACAACAACATTGCAATTGGGTCAGAACAAACAAATATTTGACTCACTAGATCATTTCCATGCTGTAATTATCGGAGAGGAGATTGTCTTTTTTTTTTCCACAGAAGTACTTGTACGTTGAGTTAGCACAACTTCTAATAACACCAGAGTATTCTAGGAGCTAGAGAAGGTGATTTACCTAACTTTTGTAAGCCTGCATATATTTATCTAGAAAATGGGAAATGTTGCAAGTATTCAGTTGTTATTACTATTCAATTTCTGGGGAAATTATAGTGTGTTGCTATAATCTATACAATCATTGCATCTTATATAATCTTTCATTTGCATTGTGTTTTATACAGTCACACATTTGCACTATATTTCATATAATTAATTACTATAGATTTATACTGATTATTACTATGTCTTTGAAAGTCCCCATTGAATCTTTCCTACTCCTTCACTGCTTCCCTAACAACTATTAAACTCTGCTACCCCAGTGATTTCTACTTTCACACTTCTCTACACTCTTCCCTTTTTTCTATTTTCTCTTTTCTTCAGCTTCAGTTTGAACTTGTTGTTGTTATGTGCCGTCAAGTCATTTGCGACTCAGAGCGACTCTATGCACAACAGCCCTGAACCATGCTCTATCCTGCCCCAACCGCCTCTGACACACCCATCCCAATTACCCCAGTCACCGAATCAATCCACCTCATAGAGGGTTTTCCCCTCCTGCGCTGTCCCTCCACCCTCCCAAGCATGATGTCCCTCTCCAAGGAACCATCCCTCCTGGAAACATGTCCAAAGTATGTCAGACGAAGCCCCAGAATCCTTGCCTCCAAGGAGTAGCTTGGTTTAAT
>NW_006399785.1:4819572-4827526 GCF_000299155.1 Elephantulus edwardii
GCCTAGTTTTCACAGCTGATATTGAGCTTCTCCAATGGTTCCTTCCACAGATGTAATCGATCTGATTCCTATGCATACCATCAGGTGAAGTCCATGTGTACAACCTGCATTTTTGTCTCTTATAAAATGTATTTGCAATGAATAAGTCATTGATAGTACAAAATTCAATTATTCTATCTCCAGCTTCCTTCCTGTCACCAAGCCCATGTTTTCCAACTACTGATTCTTCTTCTTTCTTCCCAACTTTTGCATTCCAGTCACCTATTATTATCAATGCATCTTGATTGCATGTTCGATCTATCTTCGACTGTAAGAGTTGGTAGGAATCATCTATTTCTTCTTCTTTGGCTCTGGTTGTTGGTGCATATATCTGAGTGATAGTGGTATTCACTGGACTTCCTTGTAAGCGTATGGATATAATCCTGTCACCCACGATGTTGTACTTCAAGATGGATCTAGAAACTACTTTTTTTACTATAAAGGCAACCCCATTTTTCCTTGTCTTTTCATCTCCAGAGTAATATATCATATAGTCATCTAACTCAAAATGCCCCATGCCAGTCCATCTCATCTCTCCAATGCCTAATATGTCAATATTTATGCGTTCCACATGAGTAATTGATGGTCATTGCCACAGTCAGCACCATGACTGCTACTATTGAGCTTCTAAAATGATTCTTTCTGCTGATTCTTGTGCAGCCCATGAGGTCAGGTCCATGAATACAGTTAGCCTTTTGTATTTTTTCAAAAATATATTTGCAATGAATGTATCATTGAATCTATAAAATTCTGTCATTAGAATCACTTGCCACTGGGAAGTAGATAGAATGCTGAGTCCTTGCCAGAGCCCTGAGGCTTGAAACAGAAGGCTGAGGGGAACTGGGAAGACAGCATAGCCAAATGATAGATTTATAAGCTCCTTTTACAGGTAGCTCTGAGAAACTGCACCACAATGTTAAAGGCACATCATTTGAATCCATCAGCTGATCCACAGTAAAAGGATGGACAACTTCCTCTCTTGCAATTTCCTGTCTCTGAAAAGCTGCTGGAGAGGCAGCTAGGGGTTAATTCTGAACAAACAAAAAGAACTGGAAGCCTAGTGGCCTAGTTTGAAGGGAGCTGCCTTGCCAAAACAAAGGTGATATCTCTCTGGCAGTTTGACTCCACCAGCTCATCTACAGGAGAAAAAGAACAAACATCTTTCCTTATTGTTTTACAGCTTGAAGAAAACCACTGGATGGTAAACTCTGTGTCAGTTCTGACCCAATAGCAATGAAGCTTTTTCGTTTTGCTATATTTTGTCCTTTTATAAGGTGACCAATAATATGAGGGAGGTACTTACTCCTTGGAATAACCAGCCATGTAAGTAAAACAGCAGCATTTGCTCAATGATAGACGCTGATGACAAAGAAAGGGAGGATAGAATGAATGATGAAATTGTCATTACAAGGAAGAAATGTGAAAAATATTTTGTTGCTATTACATAACTTGGACATGTTGCAAGGTGGGAACCAGTCCTTGGAGAGGGATGTCATGCTTGGGAGGGTGGAGGACCGAGCAAATGAGGAAGACCCTCGATGAGGTGGATTGATTCAGTGCCAGAGGTGATGGGGTTAGGCATATCAGAGACAATAAGATTGGCACAAGATAGCAGGTTTTAGGGCTATTGTACATAAGGTCGCTATGACTCACAGGCAACTCAACGGAACATAACAACAACAACAATTACGATCAATGTTATAAAACATTTATACATGGTAGGATAAAAGAAATCTGCTTTATTATTTTTTCCTCAATTCATAAATGCGGGCGCACACGCGCGCGCACACACACACACACACACACACACACACACACACACACGAGTGTGGAGATTACCAAACAATATCATCAATAACATACACAAGCAAGAGCCTTCTGAAGATTATCCAAAAATGACCAGAACAGTACATCAGCAGAGAACTGCTAGATATGCAAGCTGGTTTTAGAAGAGGCAGTGGCACTAGAGACATCATAGACAATGTTAGATGAATCCTAGCTAAAAGCAGAAGGTACCAGAGGAATGTCTAACTGTGTTTCATTGACTATGCAGATCATAACATACTGTGACTAAACTTGAGAAGAATAGGAATCTCTGAATAATTAATTGTGCTCATGTGAAAACAATACTTGGATCGGGAAGCAGTAGTCAGAAGAGAACAGGGAAGCACTGCAGGTTTCAGGATTAGGATGCATTCTATCTATACCGTTTCAATGGATATGGAGAACAGATCATTCTGCACTTTATGAGGAGGTCTGTAACATTGGGATTGAAAGGAGACTCATCAACAACCTGTATTATGCAGATGATGCCACCTTGCTTGCTGAAACAGAGGAGGACATGAGGCATATACTTGAGAAGGTCTAGGATGGTGGTGTTCATTATAGATTGAAACCTAACATCAAGTAAACAAAGATTCTCACCACTGTACAAATTGGCACTTCATGATAGATGGAGAAGACATTGAAATTGCTAACAACTTTAGCTTGCTTGATCCTACAATTAACATTCTTGGCACCAGCAATCAGGAAATTAAAAGATAAATTGCATTGGGGAAAGTCTGATGTCAGGGAGTACTGAAGAGCAACAATGTCAGTCTGGAGATCAAGGTGCTCCTGATAAAAGCCATGATTTTTGCAGTTACTTGCTATGTACCAGAGAGCTGGACAATGAATGACTAAGAATGACAGAAGACTCGATGCCTTTGAGTTCTGGTGCTGGAGAAGAGTGTTGAGCATACTGTGGACTGCCTGGACAACAAACAAATCAGTCCTGGAGAGAGTGAAAGCAAGCTGCTTCCTGGAGGCAAGGATTTTGAAGCTCTGTTTCACATACTTTGGACATGTGGCCAGGAGGGACCAGTCCCTGTAGAAGAATATCACACTTGGAAGGGTGGAGGGACAGTGCAAGAGAGAACGATCCAGGATGAGATGAATTGAGTCAGAGACTGGAGAAGTGGGATTGGGTCTGTTGGAGAGGATGAGACTGGCCAGGGATAGGACAGGCTCCAGAGCTTGTTATACATAAGGTCGCTATGAGTGGCAGGTGATTCAATGGCAAATAACAACAACATACGAGAGTGGGAGGCTAACACAGAATGGCAAAGAGTGCAAATACGTTGTTCATACGGTCACTCTGAGTCATATTTGGTTTGATGACACTTAAGAACAATATCACGTATTAAATAATGATCCCTGGTAGTTTAGTGGTGTCTAGTTAAAAGATAGGCAACTTTATGAACAAAGACTGCCTGATATTTACCCTCAGAGCAGTTGGTGGATTCAAGCTCTTGATCTTTCCGTGAACAGCACAATATGTAACCACAAGAAAGCTCCTTATACTGTAATACTTATTTGGAACCAAAGTCAGAGCACTCTTTCCTTTCTTTTTCTTTTTAAAAGTGTTGTGTTAATGTTAAATTTAAAAAATAAATTACTTTTGTTAGGAGATACATCTGGGACATATTTGAAAAGACTGATTTGGGGATAGTTATTACAAAATATTTCCCTACCTTATTCATTCATTGAAGTTGTCAATAACCATTTTACCTGGATCCACAATCAACACCACCAACAGCAGCAGCATTGGGTAAGAGAGAGAGAGAGACAGAGAGAGAGAGAGAGAGAGAGAGAGAGAGAGAGAGAGAGAGAGAGGATATAGCCCTGTCACACACATTTCATGATTTTAAACCATGCAGTGTTCCTTGCTGCCTTTGCTCAATAGCTTCTTGGTCTACATATAGGTTCAATATGACCATTTAAAAAAAAAGAAAGAACAAAAACCAAACTTTTCCCTATTCTATGCCATCTTCATAATCTTCACCATGCTGAAGTCCATTGTAATGTTCATGGTGTCAATCCATCTCATTGAGAGACTTCACTTTTGCTCACCCCTGACTTTGAAGAGTATGACATTCTGTTCCAAGGACTATTCCCTCTTAATATCACACACTGAGCCTGTGAGTTGAAGTTTTACTTTCCTTTGCCTCATCACCTTTTAAGTATTCTCCAGTTAAGGAACAGTTGCTTGCATGATCTTAAGATTGCTCAACAGAAGTAAACCAACAGGATTTAATGCACATTTTACTGACTAAATGTACATAAAGAATGATATAATTGAAGGAAAAAAAAATTCAAGTGGACTCCAACACATAGTGGCATCATGTGCAGCTGAACAGAACATCCAACAGCCGGTTTTCAGTAGAATGTCTCTAGGCCTTTCTTCTGAAGTGGCTCTGTGCAGGCACAAATCTCCAAATCTACTCTTTCTGTATTCCAAAGTGATTAAGTATAAGACACACTTTCTGTGGATATGCCTCTTAACATTACAAAGAAAACATTATTCTCAAATGACATCTTAACAATAAATCTAGGGGTGAGGATTCCAACATATAATCCAAGACACAACTGGATTGATACACAATCCAGTCCAAAAGAGTGTCTTTATTTTTTTCAAAGCTCTTTGGTGTCACTATCGGCTTTTGTTCTCACAACTCGCCAAGAAAATTTATGAGAATCAGGGAAAGTATCAGTTATAAACTGCCGAGAAAGCTGAACCCCCAAAAAGTAAAGATGTGATCAATGTTAAAAAAATAAAAATTGATGAGACATTAATAAAACTTGATCTCAAAAATTTCTCCAAAGTGCTACATAGCAAGAATATCAATTTAAATAGTAGTGTACATGATCATGGTATTTTCAACGACTTCTTGTGAGTATGAAAGTTGGATTATGATTAAGGAAGACCAAAGAACAATTGATAGCTTTGAATTTTGCTGTTGGTGAAGAGTATTGAACATATCATGGACTTCCAAAACAGAAATAAAAAATCAGTCTTAGAATAAGTATAACCAGGATTCTCCTAAAAGGCAAGAGTGGTAAAACTTTGTCTCACATACTTTGAGCATGATAACAGGAGGAATCATTCTTTGAAAAAATACATTATGCTGTAAAAGGTGGGTCAGAGAAACAAAGGAATACCTTCAATGAAATAGATTGACTCAGTAACTATAACAGTGGCTTTAACCATGGTAGAGACAGTGAAGTTGGTCCAGGATGAGACAAGTTTCTTGATCTGTTGTTCATATGGTCACTATGAGTTGTTGAAGTTTTGATGACAGTGAATAACAACAATGCCATTTCTGACCAATTCTGTACAGAATTTTTCTCTACTTTTCAGCCATTCCAATAATTGCATCACGCCCAGGTTAAGTTTCTTTAGTACACAGTATTACCAATTAAGAGCTGTTAAATCAGTCGGAATGATAGATCTTTGTCTCTTCACACAAGCATTACCAACTTGAGCACTACTAAGTTCAACAGTAACTAATAGCAAATGTTGTCAGAGGTTATGGAATTCAGTGACTTGAATGGAAAAATTAGAGCTGAGGTTTAGTTTGAGGTTTAATTTCCTTGAAAATTGTTGGTGGGGATTTTTTGGTTCATAAAATATAAATGTTTACTTGGGTACTACAGGATCATGCGAATTTGGGCTTATCATATTGTTTGCTTTGGAATGGAAACTTAAGAGATGAATTCATTGTTTATTCATATAATCATACCGAATTCTTTCCTGGTCTTTATATTTAAGGGAATTAGAGCCCTTGTTGTTTAACTAAAAAGGCTTGTACTTTAAATGCTTTATATGGTGTGTAAATATGTTGTTACGTGCCATCAAGTCACCTGCCACTCATTGAGACACTATGTAAAACAGCCCCAAACCCTGCTCTATCCTGTGCCAATCTTAATATCTCTGATACACCTACCCCCATTTCCCCAGTCACTGAATCAATCCATCTCTGCAGTAGTCTTCCTTTCTTGTGCTGTCTCTCCATCCTCCCAAGCGTGACATCCATCTAAAAGAACCAATCCCACCTTGCAACATGCTCAAAGTAAGTCAAACAAGCTTCAGAATCCTTGCCTCCAAGGAGGAGCTTGGCTTCACCCTCTCCAGCTCTAATTTGTTTTTTCCCCTAGCAGTCCATGCTATATTCAATACTCTTCTCTAGTACCACAGCTCAAAGGCATCAATTTTCCTTCTATTATGCCTAGTCATTGTCCAGCTTTGCAGTGTAAATATAGCTAATTATGTTTTAACATGTTTTGGAAATATAACAAATACTTTATACTTTAAAACACCATAATTGCATAAATTTTAAACATTTTCATTTATCTTTTACACAGATAAAGGGTAGAAATTATTGATATTTATGAGGAATGGCATTAAAGCATTCTGGAAAATGGGTTCTCGAGAAAAATTTTATACTGTTCAAGAATCTTCATGACCTAGCCTTGGTTTGCTTTGGAATTCCTCTCCAAGTCTTTTTATTCCTGATTAGCACTACTGGCTTGCTTCAGTGGGATCAGTGCATAGGAATGCCAATACTAGTGGCCTCGTCTCCTCTGCCATTTTTCATCTGATTCATTTTCACTGGTGTTTTTTTTTTAAACATTCTCTACTCTTAGTGAAAACTTCTCTTATCCTTTCATGTAGAATTAATTCTCTCTCCATCATACATCTTTCTTATGAATTATTTACCTGCCTGCCTCTTCCGTTAGTGCAATAGTTTTTTTTTTACACCAATAACTATGCCTTATTGGTCTTTGTGTTTTATCTGAGGTGTGTTATAATGAACCCGATTCATAATAGTCACTTTTAAATATATGGTTATTAAATTTATAGTCTTAATTATGATATTTCTGCATTTTAACCCTGAAAGTTTATTAATAATTTGTAAACTTACACACATACTAACTCATAACACACGTGATGGGCTTAGATATGCTGCTTTGCTTTGCCATATTCTTGTAAGCATCTCATAGCTGATACTCCAGTGGATTTCCAGGGACTCTACACTGAATTGCAGAGATTGCCTATCTTTCTCCCTTAGAGCAGCTGGTGAATTTGAGTCATATGCCTTTTGGTTGACAGCACAATCTCTAATCTCTACCACTGGGGACTAGAGATTAGAGGGAGAAATTGAGTAAGGCTAATAACCTCACAAACCTCACTGTCTGGACACATTAATCTAATCTACTTCTTATTTGGGGACAAAAAGTCACATCTTGATTAATACGGCAATCTCTTTTATCCTAATTAGCAAGAAGCAATTTTTCTCTCTGAAGTCTCTCCATGCCTCTCTAACTAATTACTGGTACCCAGAAAGCAAATCTTGCTCAGTTATTTGAAGCCAGAATTCAGACACATGCAGAATTTAGAACTAGAACTAACCCTAGAACATGGTAACAGAGAGGGTAGGAGGGCTTATTGTTATTGCTATTATCACTGTCAAAGTGTAGCTTGTACCAAAGACATGCTTTGCAATGAAGAATCAAAGAAACACCATTTGAGTAACTTCTAACCTTTAAATAGCTTAATTTTTCACTAAAATAGTGAAACTATTCAATTACTCTTTAACCAGGTATGTCATTATAGGACTATGATAGGTATCATTGCTGTACACACCTATTTCTAATCTCACTCCTCTCAAGATTCATAGCGGCCCTTCTCTTCGCCCAAGGAAACATAATCAAATAAATGCGAATAGCAGGAATATTTATCATTTTCTGTAAAAATCCTTGAACAGCTGGTGCACTATTGCTTTGAGAAAAAGGAAGTATGAGATATACCAAATTACAAAGGATCTGTCATCCTAGGTCTTGTCATGAAAAGCACCAAAGCTACGGTCCAAATGTCATGTAACATATGTTGTTGTTGTTATGTGCCGTCGAGTCGTTTCCGACTCAAAGCGACCCTATGCACAACAGCCCTAAACCCTGCTCTATCCTGCGCCAACCACACCTCCTCTGACACACCCATCCCGATTACCCCAGTCACCGAATCAATCCATCTCATAGAGGGTCTTGCCGTCCTGCGCTGTCCCTCCACCCTCCCAAGCATGATGTCCCTCTCCAA
>NW_006399785.1:4830287-4831367 GCF_000299155.1 Elephantulus edwardii
GGAGAATTGTTGCCTGTGAGCTGTGGTGCTGGAGTAGAGTACTGAATGTGTAGTGGACTGCTAGGAAAACAAACAGATTCACCCTAGACAAGGTTAAACCAGGCTGCTCCTTGGAGGCAAGGATTCTGGGGCTTCATCTGATATATTTTGGACATGTTGAAGGAGGGACAAGTCTTTGGAGAGAGACATCATGCTTGGGAGGGTGGAGGGACGGCGCAAGAGTGGAAGACCCCCTATGCGGTGGATTGATTCAGTTACTGGGGTAATCAGGATGGGTGTGTCAGAGGCCATGCAATTGGTACATAACAGAGCAGGGTTTGGGGCTGTTGTACATAGGGTCACCATGAGTCGCAAGCGACTCGACGGCACATAACAACAACAACAGTTTATGTTACCTTGATTTAGGTATTTTTATGAGAATCCCTTACTTTGAACAAGTTCAAATCACTAGAAAAGTATTGAGGATATTTTAGCTCTGATGATGTAGTCTACAGTCAGCTTTGCTGCTAAAGCCAAGGCTACTTCTATCATCAGTTCAAATGCATTAGTGACCACCAGTGAAGAAAATGGGCTTTCTGCTTCCATTGTGATTTACTACCTTAAAACTCAGTGCAAGGTTGCTATGAGTGGAAACCTGCTCAGTGACAGTCAAAGCGATGCAATAAAATGTCACCCAAAACCAAGGTATACTCCATGAAATTAGCACAACGCTGTTCAACCTTAGGTGTCATCAACTGACTACCACTTGTAACAATTCTATAAACAACAGATCTGAACCTTGTCCTATCCTGCATTATCCTCATGTTATCCGTCTTGCTCAAGACTGATGGACTGACACCAATAACTATCATAGTAGGCTAGAGCATGACAGAAATTGTGAATTAGCACAATAGGCACAGTGATTAACTCAATGCCCACCAGTGATCATGAGGCTAGCACAGGATCAAGCAGCATTTTGGTTTGTTATGCTGCTGCCAAGAGCCAGTGTCAGCTCCGTGGCATCTGGAACTAAAAAGAACAGCAGTCAAGGGAGCTCTGGTGGCCTAGTGGCAAGAAGCTGCACTGCAATCTCAGAGGTAT
>NW_006399785.1:4831947-4832547 GCF_000299155.1 Elephantulus edwardii
TGACATCATCATCACGTCATCACAGCATCATGTCATGGCCTCTTCTAAACCAAAATTGAACTTCAAGCAATTCTCTGTATTGTTCTAGCCATTTTGAGAGGGTCTTTAGCAATATGTTGCTTGCATGTGAAACTAATGATATTGTATGATAATTTTCACATTCTGTTGTCTCTCTTTCCTTAGCATTGGGAAACATATAAGGATATCTTCCAGTTTGTCAGCCAGGCAACTGCCCCACGAATGTTCTAGCATAGACTATTCAGCATGACCAGGGCTGAATGGGTCCATTGAAACATGTCAATTGATGTCCCACCAAACCTTTGGGCCTTATTTTTGCCAATACCTTCAGTGTAACCTAAACTCCTTCCTTTGCCATCTTTTTATCTTGATCATATGGTACTTCTTGAAATATTTCAGTGTCAAGCCAATTATTTTAGTTACTATGACTCTGTGTATCCCTTCCATCTTCTTCCTCCCCTTTTAAAAACTTTTGTACTTATTTTCATAGAATGAAAATGCATTGTGTTTAATTCATATGCACTATGTTTCCATACATTCTTTCATTCACATTGTGCTTCATAGATCATTCACATACATTGT
>NW_006399785.1:4833112-4838157 GCF_000299155.1 Elephantulus edwardii
GATTCAACGGCACATAACAACAACAACAACATGCCTCCACTGAATCTTTTGTAATTCCTTCACCCTCCCTCCATCCAGAAAACTATTTGACCCCAAGATTCTCTCCTCACCACCATCTTCTTTTTATGTTTCTTGGCTCATTTAACATTTTCTCCATAGCATTCTCTGTGTTTAAACTCCAGGCTTGAATATTTTTTCTACTTATTTCAGCTTGAGAAATGCTGAGTGCATTCTCTTTTTATTATCCAGCTTCAGCTCTGTCTGTACATTCTGTTATATTTTGTTTTGTGTTCTTGAACTGCCCTTTGAAATCTTCTGTTCATCTCTTTTATTTAGAAATCTCTTTTCTTTGTTTTGCAAGAAGAAGCTGAGACTACTGCAATTTTCATAGTCTTTTCTGACATCCATTCCTTTTCCTCTTTGTAATGAAATGTTTCTCTCTTCATGAATGATGAGCTTGATGTTATCCCACAACTTATCTGGTAAGGGAACACTGTTTGATTTAAAATTAAGAAAGGTATGTCCCAGGGTTGCATCTTTTCTGTTTATTCCATTGTTATGCCAAAAAAATAATTTGAGAAACTTGACTCTTATGATGAAGTAGGTGGCATCAGGATCACCTGCTTTCACTATACAGATGACACAACCTTGCTTACTGAATGTGAGGAGGATTTGAAGTTTTGCTTCAGAAGATCAAAGATTACAGCCTTCATTATGGATTACATCTCCACTTTAAGAAAATAAAACCCTTTACTAAGTGACAAATAGGCAAACATCTTGTATGTATCCACAATTAACACTTCATAGAGGCAGTCAAGAAATCAAAAGACATATTGCCCTGGAAAAGTCCGTTAGCAAGGACTTCTCCAAAGTAATAAGGACCGAGATATCAGTTTGAAGACTAAACTACACCTGATGAAAGTCATTGTCTCTTCAGTTACTTGCTATGGATCTGAGACCTGGATAATGAATAAGAGTAACTGAAGAATAGAAACTTTTGAACTGTGGTGTTTGAGAAGAGCAGCAAATATCCCATGGACTACCAAAATAGCAAACAGATATGTGCTGAAGAAAGTGTAGTTAGAGTACTTCTTGGAGGCAAAGATGAAGTTGTGAATGGAAAGTGGGGCTAGTAGGGGAAAGAGAAGAAAACTCCCAACCAGATGGAAGGTCATAGAAAGTGAATACAGCAATGAGCTGAAAGATGTTAGAGATGGTGAAGACAACACTGGATAGGACATACTTTAAGTCTGTTGTTCATAGGGTCTCTACGAGTTTTAGTCAACTTGACAGCACTTAACAACAACCACTACCACCATATTGTTGTTGTTAGGTGCTGTCAAGCTGAGTACAACCCATAGCAACCCTATAAACAAAAGATATGAACCCAGTCCTGCCCTATGCCACCCTCATACTTCCTGACACACAAGAGCCCATGGCAGCAGTTACCTTGTCAATCGACCTGGTTGAGGATCTTCCTCCCCTTCGTAGACCCTCCACCATTCCAAACATCATGTTTCTCTTCGAGGAATAGTTGTTGTTGTTATGTGTCATTGAGTTGTATGCGACTCATAGCGACTGTATGCACAACAGCCCTAAAACCTGCTCAATCCTGTGACAATCTTATTGTCTCTTATACACTACCCTTGTTACCCCAGTCACTGAATCAATCAATCTCATCAAGTGTCTTCCTCTCTTGCTTTGTCTTTCCACCCTCCCAATCATAGTGTTCCTCTCCAAGGATTGATTTTGCCTTGCAACATGCCCAAAGTATGTCAGCTAAAGCTTCAGAATCCTTGCGTCCAGAGAGCAGCCTGGCTTCACTCTCTCCAGGATGAACTTGTTTAATATCCTAGCAGTCCATGGCATATTCAGTACTCTTCCAGCACCACAGCTCAAAGACATAAATTCTCCTTCTATTATCTTTAGTCATTGCCTGGTCTGATGCATAGCAAGTAATTGCAAAGACCATGCATGGCCTATATCAGTTGCGCATGGAACAGTGCCTCCTAGCAATATGTCCTAAGTAGATGAGGTGAAGCCTCATCATTTTTGCCTCCAAAGAGCATGCTTATTGCACCCTCTCCAAGACATAACTATTCATTCTCTTGGCCATACATGGAATGTTCAGTGCTCTTCTCCAACACCACAGTTCAAAGACATCAGTTCTTTTTCTGTCATCCTTATTCATTTTCCAGATGCATCGCTAGTAATTAGAAAGTCTATGGCTTGAATTAGATGCACCTTAGTCCTCAAACTGACATCACTACTCCTCAATAATTTGGAAAGATCCCTACCTGAAGATTTTCCCAGTGTAATTTGTCTCCTTATTTCTTGACTGATGGTACCAAGGGTAAATTCTTGATCCAAACAAGATGAAGCTGTTGACAGTATCAATCTCCTCTCCATCCATCATGACACTGACTATTGGTCTAGTGGTAAGAAAATTATTTTTCTTGATACTGAGATGCAATCCATACTGAAGGCAGCATTCCTTGATTTTCTGCAACAAGTGCTTCAAATTGTCCTCACTTCCAGCAAGTAAGATTGTGTCATCTGCATAACACAGGTTATTGATGAGTCTTCCTTTAATCCTGAAATCACATTCCTCTTCATAGAGTCCAGCTTCTCTAATAATTTGCTCAGCATATAGATTGATTATGTATGGAGAGAGAATACAAATCTGGAGCACTGCCTTCCAAATTCCAAGCCATGCAGTGCTTCCTTGCTCCATTCACACAACAGCCTCCTGTTTCAGGTATAGATTCCTCATAAGCACAATCAAGTGCTCTGGGATTCCCATTCTTCTCAATGTCAGCCACAACTTGTCATGATCCACACAATCAAATGCACTTGCATAGTCAATAAAACACAAATTGACATTCTTTTGGTATTCCTTACTTGCAGCCAGGATCCATCTGACATTAGCAATGAATATCCCTGGTGCCATGAAGTCTTCTAAATACCACTTGAACAGGCAATTCCTTATCTAATCATTGTTCCAGCCATTTTTGAATGATCTTCAGAAGTATTTTACTTACATGCTTTACCATTTATATTGCCCAATAATTTCCACACTCAGTTGGATCACCGTTCTTGGGAATGGGAACAAATATGGACCTCTTCCAATTTGTTGGCCAGACAGCAGTCCTCCAAATATCCTGGCATAGACTGGTATGTCCATGACTGCATCTATTAATTAAAACAAGTCAATTGGTATTACTTTGATTCCTAGGGCTTTATTTTTTAATGCCTTCAATGTAGTTTCTACTTCCTCTGTCATTACCATTGACTCATGCTCATATGATACTTCCTGAAATTTTTCAGTGTCAGTCAATTCTTTATGGTACATTGACTTCTTTTGATGCTTACTGTGTCATTCAATATATTGCTTATAGCTTCTTTCAAAATTGTGGCATGAGGTTTAAATTAGTTTTTCAATTCTTTAATCTTGAGACATGAAGAGCAAGTTTTTCCATTTTTACTCTCCAATTCCAGCTCTCTGCACATTACAATACTTTGTTTTGTACACCCGAGCTGCCCCTTGAAGTCATCTGCTCAGCTCTTTGACTTTGACATGTTTTCCTTCAGATTTGGCTTTTAGACACTCCAGTGCACTATTTAGAGTCTCTTCTGACATCCATTTTGATATTTTCTTTCTCTATTTTTGCAGGAGCGGCATCCACTTCCGAAATGGCTTGCCTCCGGAAACTCTATGTATGAACAGTGCTCAGGCTGTTGGTTCATAGGGTCGCTATGAGTCGTCTACGACTTGACGGCATCAAACAACAGCAACAACATTTTTGCAATGATCTTTTGCTTTCTTCATTGATAGTATTGTTGATATCATCCCGCAACTCTTGTATTTTTTATCTTCTATCTTCTATTAGTGTTCAATGCCTCAAACTTATTCTTAAGATTATCATGATATTCAGATGGAATTGATTTAAGATTGTATCTTGGTTTCTGTGGGCTTATTTCATTTTCTTTGGCCTCAATTTGTGCTCGCATATGGGTAATTGATGATGTGATCCACAGTCTGCCCCTGGCCTAGTTTTGACTGCCAATATTGAGCTTCTCCAATGATTTCTTCCACAAATGTAGTCAATCTGATTCCTATGCTGCCCATCAGGTGAATTCTATGTCTAAAGTCATATTTTGTGTCTTTTAGGAAAAGGTCTTTGCAATGAATAAATTCAGTCATTCTATTTCCAGCTTCATTTCTATCCCCAAGCCTATATTTTTCAACTACTGTTTCTTCTTCTTTGTTTCCTACTTTTGTATCCCAGTCAACGATTATCAACATGTTCTATTGCATGCTCAGTCAATTTTGAATCGCAAAATTTGATAAAATTTCTCTATTTCTTCCTCTTTGTCATTAGATATATATATTTGATATAAACATATATCAAATATATGTATTTGAGTAATAATTGTGTTAAGAGGTGTACCTTGTATGCATATGGATATTATCATATCACTCACAACATTGTATTTCAGGATAGAACTTGAAACTGACTTTTTGACCATGAATGCAACACCATTTCCCCCATTTTCCATTCCCTGCATTGTATGTTATTTGTTGTTCATTGCCATTGAGTCGAGGACAATTTATAGTGACCCTATGAACAAAAGGCCTGAAGCCTTTCCACAACCTTCATTGTTTCTCCACGTTCATAGAGTTTCCAGAGATATGTGGGTTAGGAAGTGGGTGCCACTCCTATTTCCAAATATCTCTTAACACTGGGAGCACCACCAAACAATGTCCACTATAGGCCGCTGTTTTGGCATTTGACACCCAATGGTACAAGGTTCAGATTCAAAGCAAACCCAGATTATCTTAGTACAGCAAATTGACAATAAGAGGGCTGTACAACTTAAAAGAATGTTCCTTCAAAATGGAATAACAATAATAATAGGCCCTCAGGCCCAATCAACATTTAAATACAAGGGCCCTCAAATTTTCCAGAGTCATGTGGTTTAGAAAGTGTATCCCGGTGAATAGGCCGCTGGGCGCATGAGTGTGCGCTTTTGAGCAGGAGCGC
>NW_006399785.1:4838649-4843229 GCF_000299155.1 Elephantulus edwardii
TGGCACACCCCGGCTCTATCAGACCGATCCTTCAGGCACGTACCACGCCTGGAAGGCAAATGCTATTGGCCGAGGGGCCAAGTCAGTGCGGGAATTCCTTGAGAAGAACTACACGGACGAGGCTATTGAGACGGATGACCTGGCCATCAAGCTGGTCATCAAGGCCCTCCTGGAGGTGGTCCAGTCAGGCGGCAAAAACATCGAGCTGGCAGTCATGCGACGAGACCAGCCCCTCAAGATTTTAAATCCTGAAGAAATTGAAAAATATGTCGCTGAGATTGAAAAGGAGAAAGAAGAAAATGAGAAGAAAAAACAGAAGAAAGCAGCTTCATGATGAGCAGCCCCTGCTGTGAGTTTAACCTCAGCTCGAGCCCTCAGTGAAACGTGGGCCCATTCCAGGACCAGAGTGCAACAATAAACACGTTTTTATAAAAAAAAAAAAAGAAAGTGTATCCCATTCCTGCTTACAAACCTGAATCAATGTGGGAGCCCTACCAAATACTACTTATGATGGAGAGCCAATTACGGTGTTTGACACAACCTATGACAAAGTTATCATATGATTATCTGATTCAAGACGGTCATCGCTGGCCCATCACATCTCACTAATGCCTAGTATGCGGATATTCATGCATTCCATTTCATTGTAACAATTTCCAGTTTTCCAACATTCTTGGTACGTTCATTTCATGTACCAATTATTAAACAATGTTCAGTATTGATTGATGAGGGAGCCTATATCTTGGTGTAGTTTGATCCTGGTGGGTGTTTATGATTTACTTGAAAGCTGGGGGTAAACTGTTTTGGTAGTTCTAACTGTGTTAGCAATCAAATGTAAGCTGGTTAAATGTATCTGATCTCATTTACAGTCATCTTGGGTGAAAATCTTCTTTGTAGGCAAACAAGATCTGATGGGTGTGACTTACATATATTGTATTCAAACAGATGAGGGAAAGAACAGATTAGAAGTGATATATGATTGAGTATTATGGTTAGCACAGGAATCCAGAATTAAGGTTGCATAGAGAAGTGTACTCGGGTGGGGGGTGAGGGGAAGGGACGTGGGAAATGTATACTAATGAAGGAATTTTTTTTTTCTTTTTTTTTCTTTCTTCGGAGGGGGAAGCGAGCTGGTGGGGAGGGGTGGGAAGGGAGAAAATTGCGGCAATGAATGAATGGAAATCCAAAACCTCTGTAAAAAAAATAAATACAGAATTTAAAAAAAAAGTTTAAATAAAAAAAAGTTAATGACGTATTGATTGTGTTTGGCGAGTACATTGTTCTAAGTGGTGTTGTAGCACTTGTCTGTCTGTTTGCTATACTGAGATTACTTGGAGTTGCTGTAATACTGAAATCTGTGCCATTGGTGTGTCAAATTCCAAAAGAATTTCCCATCAAAGATGGTTACTGGTGGAGCTCCCTGATTAAGATACACTAGGAAGCAAAATGGGTCATCTACTCCCTAAGTAAAAGGCTTTTGAAAACCCAATGAACACCACCACATTGTTGTTGATTGCCTTTGAGGTGAGCATAACTCATAACCCTATGGACAAAAGGCCTGAAGACCCTCTATAACTATTGACAATTATCAAAGTTCATAGAGTTTCCGGAGGCATGTTGTTTAGGAAGTCGATGCCACTCCGGTTTTCAAACCTGTCATAGAATGTTATTGATTGAATCACCTGCAATGCATGTTGTTGTTGTTGTTAAGTGCTGTCGAATAGCAGGTGACTCATAGCAACCCTATGAAGGAGAGTCCTCAATGCTTGGGTGTTTCTCATCCTCTCTTCAACTGAAATGAATAGTGACCCTATATACAGCAGCTCTGAACCCTTCTCTGTCCTGAGCCAGTCTCACTAATTCTGACACATCAACCCCATTTCCCCATTTACTGTACCAATCCATCTCATTGGGGGTTTCCCTCTCCTGCACTGTCCATCCACCCTTCTAAGCATGATGTCCTTCTTCTCCAAGGACCAGTCTCTCCTGGCCACATGCCCAAAGTAAGTGAGGCAGAGCTTCAATATCCTTGCCTCCAAGTAGAGACTTGGTTTCTTCCTCTCCAAAATATACCTATTTTTTTTCTTGACAGTCCATGGTATGTTGAAGACCCTTATCCAGCATCACAACTTGAAAGCATTTATTCTTCTGTCATCCTTAGTCATTGCCCAACTTTCTGAAGCATAACAAGTAACTGAGAAGACCATGACCTGGATTAGGTGTACTTAGTATCTAAATTGATATAGTTTATTGCTCTTCAGCACTCTGGAGAGGTCGATGACAGCACATTTTTCCCAATGTAATTATCTTTTGATTTCCTGACTGCTGATATTTGGAGTGTTAATTGTGGATCTGAGCAAGCTGTAATTGCTAACAATCTCACTCTCTTCTCCATCTATTATGGTGCCTACAATTGGCCCAATGGTGAGAATCTTTGTCTTCTTCATGTTGAACTTCAACCCATATTGAAGACTACAGACCTTGACCTTTTACAGAAAGTGCTTCAGGTCTTCTCCAGTTTCAGCAAGCATGGTTGTATCATCTGCATATTGTAAGGTGTTTATGAGTCTCCCTCATATCTCAATGCCACACTCCTCATAAAGCTCTGTTTCCCAAATGATCTGTTCTGCATAAAGACTAAAAAGGTAAGGGGACAGGATGGATCTCTGACACACTTCTTTCCTAATTTTGAACCATGCAGTGTTTCCTTGCTCTGTTTTGAGGACTGCTTCTTGGCCCACATATGTTTCCCATAGACACGATCAAGTGTTCTAAGATTTCTGTTTTCCTCAAGGTTAGCCACAATTTACTGTGATCCACACAGTCAAATGTTACAGTAAGTATCTGTCTGTTTGCTGTATTGAAGTAACTTGGGTTTGCTGTGATGCTGAATGTTGTGCCATATGTCCGTCAAATGTCATAATGGTGAGCCATTGTAGACAGTGTTTGGTGGAGCTCCAAGATTGATTCAGGCTTGGAAACACAAGTGGAATCCATTCCTAAACCATAAGACTCTGGAAACTCTATGAACATAAATAAACAATGATAGTCATAGAACAGGGTTCAGAGTTTGTTGATATGGTCGCTATGAGTTGTACTTGACTTGAAGGCTTTTAACAACAACAATAATAACAACAACAATTTACCATCATAAATGAGAAGTTAAAAGGCTGAACAATCTGCAAGAAGATTTAAGACTCTAGATACAGTCACAGTCACTCTCTGGGGTTGTGAATTAGATATGTTTCTAACTCTATCTTTAAGAATTTGGAGGTCAATTGGAACAGGTGCATATGGTTTTTATTTTGCTCTACTTTAGTGTAAGAAAAAGCTCAAAGCCTTTTCAATGATTTAAAAGCTGCACATTCAGTAAATCTAGGTGACTGTGATGAAAAATTTGTTCAGTAACTTGAAAGTGACAGCAAATATTCATTACATTAAAGCAAGTTACCAAGATGGAGGCATCCATAATTTGGGTACCAACTCTAGTTCTTTAAAAGTCTCTGACTCTCCACAGTACTTTTGATAACTCAGTCTCGTAGAACAGACTAGGTAAAGTGTTATTATGACTTTTCTAACTCCATATTCCAAGAATTCAACCTGTATTCATTTTTTCCTGTGAATATTCAGCTCTGCTCCTGTAGGCCATGTAAATAAAAATCCTATATTAAATGGCAACTAGGGGTTCCTCATAAATTACACATTCAGATGAAAAGGACTATATTTTTCAACTCTTAAAACATTCTTTTTGGCTATATAAGCTTGTTGTTGTTGTTGTTAAGTGCAACTGAGTCATAGTTGACTCATAGAGAACCTATGAATAAAGACCTGAACACTTACATAACTTTGATCGTTTCTCCAAGTTTATAGAGTTTCCTGAGGAAAGCTACTTTGGAAGTGGATCCCACTCCTGCTTCCAAGCTTGTTTAAATCAGGGAGCTCTACCAAACACTGTCCAACACGGGTGACCATTATCACATTTGGCAAATCAGTGTCACAGTGTTTAGCATACAGCAACGGCAAGTTAGTTACCTTGTACAGCAAATGGACATACCTGTGCTATATCACTTAGAAAAATGTTTGAACAAAGACAATTAAAAAATGTTAAGAATCAATCATCTCATATGAAGAGATGATTATTATTAAAAGGGGCTATGATGGTGTAGTTCTTAGGGAGTTTTACTGCTAATCCAAAGGTATCATCAACATCTTTCAAGATAGATAGTCTTCTCTCCCATTAAGGTTTATAACCTCAGAGAGGGTCTTCCCCTCCTGCGCCGTCCCTCCACGCTCCCAAGCATGATGTCCCTCTCCAAGGACCCATCCCTCCTTACAACATGTCCAAAGTATGTCAGACGAAACCCCAGAATCCTTGCCTCCAAGAAGTAACCTGGCTTAACACTCTCCAGGATGAATCTGTTTGTTTTCTTGGCAGTCCGTGGTACATTCAATACTCTTCTCCAGCACCACAAATCAAAGACTTCAATTCTCCTTCTATCCTCCCTAGTCATTGTCCAACTCTCTGATGCATAACAAGTGATTGCAAATACCATGGCCTGTATCAGGTGCACCTTAGTCTC
>NW_006399785.1:4852239-4860870 GCF_000299155.1 Elephantulus edwardii
TTACCTTTTCAATTTCTTCTTTTGTAATAAGGCTGTTCACATGTTCAATTTCAGTTTCTGTTAGTTTACATGGGTTGTGCATTTCTAGGTATTTGTCTGGTATTTGCCTCTCGGTTTTCATATTTGTTTGAGTATAATTTTTCATAATACTCTAATGTTAGCTTATTTATTTTAGTTGGTTCTGTTGTGATGTTGCCTGATTCATCTCTTATTTGCATTATTTGTGTTTTCTCTTTCTTTTCTTTTGTGAGTTTTGCTAACAGTTTGTCGATTTTATTGACCTTTTTTTTTCTTTTTTAAAGAACCAACTCCTAGTTTTGTTGATAGTTTCAATTGTTTTTCGGTTTTCTATTTCTTTATTTCTGCTCTAATTTTATAACTTCTGGTTTTTTTAGCATTTGTCGGGTTTTCTTGCTGTTCTTTTTCAATTTGCTGAAGACGTTGGGTTAGAGAGTCAATGGTCAATTTTTCTTGCCTTTTGATGTGTTTGCTTATTGCTATAAATTGACCTCTGATTATGGCTTTGGCTGTTTCCCAGAGATTTTTGGTAAGTGGTGTTTTCATTGTCATTTGTTTCCAGAAACTTTTTAATTTATTTTTTTTTATTTCTTCTAGTACCCAGTCATGTTCAAGCAAGGAGTTGTTCAGCTTCCAAATTAATGTTTTTTCTCCTTTATCATCCTATTATTCATTTCTAATTTTGTAGCATTATGGTCTGAAAAGATGCTTTGTATTATTTCTATGTTTTTTAATTTATTGATGCTTGTCTTGTGTCCTAGAATGTGACCTATTCTGGAGAATGTTCCATGTACATTGGAGAAGAAGATATAATGTGGTTTTTTTGGGGGTGCATTAGCCCATAAATATCTATGAGGTCAAGTTTGTTTATTGTGTGGTTTAATTCTTGAATATCTTTGTTGAGTTTCTTTCTGGTAGTTCTATCTTTTCTTGAGAGGGGTGTATTGAAGTCTCCAAGCACTATAGTGGTGTTGTCTATTTCCTTTTTCAGTTTTGTTAATGTTTGTTTTATGTATTTTGCAGGTCTTTGATTTGGTGCATGGGTATTTATTATTGTTATGCCCTCTTGTTCTATTGACCCTCTCAGCATTATGTAGTGACCTTCCTTGTCCTTTGTGATGGTTTTTACATTGATATTTATTTTACCAGAGATTAATATCGCTACACCTGCTTTTCTCTGTTTGCCATTTGCTTGGTATATTTTTCCCCACCCTTTTATTTTTAGTCTGTCTTTATCTTCATTTTTCAGGTGTGTCTCTTGTAGACAACATATTGATGGATTTAGGGTTTTTATCCAGTCTGCTACTCTTTTTCTCTTCAGCAGTGTGTTTAAACCATTTACATTCAGTGTGATTATTGAGAGGCAAAGTTTTATTGCCATCATTGTGTTGAGTTCTTTTTTGGTGTTGTTGCTAGTTACTTTGGTCCATGATGATTAATGTGGCATCTCTGTAAGAAGGACATCTCTGAGTCTTTCCTGCAATGCTGGTCTTGTCTTTACAAACTCTCTTAGGTTCTGCTTTTCTGGGAATATCTTGGTCTCTCCTTCATATTTGATGGATAATTTTGCTGGATACAGTATTCTTGGTTGACAGTTGTGTTCTCTGAGTGTTTGAAATATGTCCTTCCACTCTCTTCTTGCCTGCATGATTTCTTTTGAGAAATCGGCACTTAATCTTATCTGCTTTCCCTTATAGGTTACTCTTTGTTCCTCCCTTGCTGCTTTCAGGATTCTCTCCTTATCTTTGGTTCTGGCAAATTTAACTATGATATGCCTTGATGTTTTTCTTTTGGGGTCTAGTCTATATGGTGTTCTCTGAGCTTCTTGTATATATATATTCTCTCATTCTTCATTATGCCTGTGAAGTTTTCCTCTAGTAATTCTTCTACAACTTTTTCAGTGCCTTTACTTGCTTCTTCCTTTTCTGGGGTTCCAGTGATGTGCATGTTATTTCTCTTGATGGTGTCCCACTTTACTCTTAGGTTTTCTTCTTTTTCCTTCCTTTTTGAGCCTGCTTTTTGCTCTAGCAGATCAGTGGTGACAATTTTGTCTTCTATTTCACTGGTTCTGTGTTCCATCTCTTCAACTCTGCTCATGTGTCCTTCCATTATGTTGACAGCATCTGAAACATTGGACCTCATATTTTGGATAGTGGTTTCTTGTTTTTCCAGTGCTGCTGATGCCTTGTTTATTTTATCTACATTCTTCTGGACTGGTGGCTTTTTTTTTTTTTTAGTTCCTGGTTTTTGCTTGTAGTATCCTGTAATTCTTCAAGTTTGTATTTCATCCATTGAAAATATTCAATCATTGTTCTTTTAAATTCTGTGTCAGAAAGTTCCATCAGACTTTCTGGCTTCAGGAAATCAATTTATACTGTGTCACCCTTTGGGGGTGACATTTTGCTTTGTGCTTGTGTATTGTGTGGGACAGCTTGCTTTCTTTGAGACATTGATATGTTCTTGATCTGAAGATAATGCTCTAGAGATCTGTTGGGTAGCTATCCCACTTGTATTTTTCTCTGAGGTTCTTACTCCAGGGAAATTTCAATTCAGAGCCTGTGAGAGGAGCCTCTTGTAGGTAAGACAGGTCAAGGTGCTCTGGATTAAAGGAAGGTTGATTAACCAGACATGTAGACACAGGTGTGGAGCCAAATGGGTGGGGCAATCATAAGGGCAGGTCAACCACTTGGGGGACCTCATTCAGACCTCAGTTGTCTGGGTGTACTTACAATTGGGGTCCCTATTCAAATTCCAGCTGTCCGTCTCCCATCCAGTGGTCTTCATTCACTGATCCATGTTCATTGGTTCTCATGCAGGTGTGCTTGCACAGTGGCCCCTGCCCAGGAAGGATCCTGGGTCCAAGGGGACTCGACAAGACAAAGTCAAATTCCCACCAACCCACTCGCCTCTAGTTGGTCTGCAGTGTCTACAAAAGTTCAGCCAAATTACCATTGGCCCATTCGTTACTTGGCAGTTGGCCTGGTCCAGGAGAGCTCAGCCAAATTCCCACCAGTGGGCACATCCTGGAGTATGCTCCCAGACAATCAGTGGTGCCCAAGGAAACCCAATTAGGATCCTACCAGCCTTTCTCATGGCAGATCAGTCCCACAACAGCTCGATTGCTGACTTCAGATGATGGCTGGGTCCATGGTGTGCCTTTGTGTACTGACTCAGAATCATACTGTCCACGGCTGTTGGTAGGTCTCTGTGCTGCGTGAAAGAGTCTCTAGTGGCCCTGTAGCACCGCCAGGGGTGCAGGGTTGTGGTGAGGCTACCAGGGTGTGCCAGAAGTGTGAGGGCATGGGATGGTGGTGGGGTGGTGTCCATGGACTCGGTGCTGTGGCGGGGGTAGGGGTACAGGGCTTAGGCAGCACTAGGAGTTAGGGGTTACAGTCTGTTCCCAGATATTAAGCTGCCAAGTCACCAGTCCTCAGCAAATAAGACTTCCTGTGCCATTGCCCTTGTGCACTGTCACCCTTGTGCGCCAAGACTCATTTCTTGATCTTCTGCAACAAGTGCTTCAAGCCCTCCTTACCTTCAGCAAGTAAGATTGTGTCATGTGTATAAAGTAGGTTATTGGTGAGTTTCCCTTCAATCCTGATGCTGCACTCCTACAACAACAACAACATACAGATTGGATAGGTATGGAAAGAAAATACAACCCTGAACCACTCCCTTCTCAATTCCAAACCATGCAGTGCTGGCCTGCTCTGTTTGCACAACAGCCTCCTGGTCCAGGTATAGTTTCCACATGAGCACAATCAAGTTCTCTAGGATTCCCATTCTTCTCAATGTCACCCACAACTTGTCATGATCCATACAGTCAAACACCTTTGCACAGTCAATAAAGTACAAATAGACATTCTTCTGGTATTCCTCACTTTTAGTCAGGATCCACTTGACATCAGCAATGATATCCCTGGTGCCATGACCGCTTCTAAATCCTGCTTCAACTTCCGGTAGGTTCTTATCTATGTACTGTTGCAACTATTTTCAATGATCTTCAGCAGTGTTTTGCTAGCATGTGATATCAATGTTATTGTTCAATAATTTCCACATTAAGTACAATCACCTTTATTAGGATTAATAATAAATATTAATCTCTTCCAATCTGTTGACCCGAGAGCCATCCTCCAAATTCTCTGGCATAGACTGGTGAGTGCATCCAAGGCTGCGTCTGTTAATTAAAACAAGTCAATCGGTATTCCATTGTTTTCCTAGGACCTTATTTTTGTGTCAATGCCTTCAATCAACTTCTACTTCTTTCTTCATTACCATGGGCTCCTAATTATATGGTGTTTCCTGAAATTTTTCAGTGTCAAGAAATTCTTTCTGCTATAGTGAGACAGGAGAAAATATTGTTAAACTCTCCTTCTGAATCCTCTCTCAGTAAGAGGATTCTCTTCATCTCTCTTCATCTTGTCCATGAAGAAAAAGAAAACAATCCTATCTCATCTGCTTTTGATAGGTGTTGTCGAGTTGGGTATGACTATAGAGACCATATGAACAACAGATCTGAATCGTGTCCTATCCTGTCACTCTCATCATCTCTGTCACACATGAGCCCATTGCTGCAGTCACTCCATCAATCCATCTCATTGAGGGTTTTCATTATCATCCCTTTCCCCCCCCTTTCTCTTAAAGTGGTGAAACTCACTACCCTTCAACTGAAAATATTACCATTGCTATTTTAAGTAAATTCTGCTTAAGCCTCAGATCCTGAATGGAGAAAGATGTGCAAAACAATTTAATCTTCTGTCAAAACTTTAAACAGAACAAATGCACATTTTTCCTCATGACAGAGCATAAACCCTGATAATCTTAAACACTGTATATACGGTGGATTAAAAAATCATTTGTATTTATCTCAGAATAATATAATTACTTCTTTATTCCTTATCTCCAGGCAGTTTCAAATAACCCACTTAGAATGATATTACTGCCAACTTTTCCTAGTCAGCTAACCACACATATAGATAGCTGTGTTTTGAAAGGATGCTAAAGATAAAGATACTTTTTTTAACATCTGGTTTTATATTAAAGACAAACAGAATTCTCAGCTTTCCTTTTTATGCAGTTTCAATATATTCAGCTCTTTTGTATGAAAATATGAAAAGTGAGATATTTTCCAATCTTTCTAAAATTATTGTTCTAGCAAGCTCTCTATGGCATTTAAATCAATATTTTCATGTACATTTTGAATAAGTACTGTCTTTTTGAATTGTAGATATAGAAGATATCTATGATTTCTTTTTAAATTTACATTTTTAAGATGAGGGTAGGAAGTCAACACTAAAATATTAATTGAGATAGCTTATCTTCATGTAGTATTCTTACTAACTTCAATGTAATACTAGAAAGGCTACTAATAACATGTCATTGTTGTGTACCATCAATTTGAAACTAACTCATAGCTGACCCTTCAGTGACTTTTCAGAGCCAATAAATCAAAAAGGAAGACATTGTCCATCTTTATCTGATGGAGAAGCTAGTAGATTTGAACCACATGCCTTTGAGATTGAAGTGTAGTTTCTTACTATTAGGCCACTAGAGCTTTCTATTTCTATTAATATTAATTAATGTAATTTTTTATTTATTGTTATAATAATTATTGTACTGCTAGCAATTGTCTAGAACTTATGAGACAAGCATTGCAAAATATTTTCTAAGTACAATTACATTTAATCCTTATCACTACACTATGAAATAGGTTTCATCCTTCTCATTTTAGAAAAGATAGAGCCAATGTGTAGTGAAGGATGATGACCTACATCATAAAAGTAGCCACAGTTGCACTGTTCATTGAAAGGCTGTCCTTCTTTGGTGCTTCTAATCCAATAGCACACCCAAGACATTATGGTTGTTTTTTTAGGTGTTTTTGACTCGAGTGCAACTCATAGTGACTATATGAACAACAGACCTGAACCCTTCCCTCTTTTATGCCAACCTCACAGTCTCTGACGCATTTGAGCTCATTGCTGCAGTCACTGTGTCAATTCACCTGATTGAGGGTTTTCCTCTCCTTCTGTATCCTTCCACCTTTCCAAGCATGTCTTTCTCCAAGAAATAGGCTTTCCTAACAACATGCACTGAGTGTGAAAAACGAAGCTACAAATTCTTTTCATGCTAATTTTCTCATTTTAATTTTTTTTACTCTCTCTGCTTTCTATTCATTTCTTAATAATTAATTATTAAAAGTCTAGGTAAATGTCACTGTTCCTTCCTAAACTTTAACACGTATGCTCCTATTCCTTGTTATAGTTTGTTTCTGAGGCCCTTTACTATCATCAGCCACTCTTTTTGGGGGCACACATCCCTGAAAACATTGAACTTTCTCAGGTATATACGATTCATATCTTCAGATGGAAAGAAAGTTATATTTTGGGGAAGAAAGGGAGAATATCTTTTTGGTTAGAAACTGGGTACAAAGAGAAGAGAGTAAAGAATTCAAGATGAAAATATTAGCACAAGAAGAATTCAAAGATTCATCTCACATGCTTTGTGCATTTTGCTAGGAAAGGTTATTTGCTGGAGAAGGATATCATGCTTGGAAAGATATCCAAGGAATAAAGATGGGCAGTCATCTCCGATTGCAATTTACAGCTTGAGAATGATAATGGTGCTTACTATGAGTTGAAACTGACTTTACAGAAATGAATTTGAGTTTGAATCTTTTTTCTAAGCTTATTCTTTCCAAAACATTGTTCTTTTCTGAGTTTGTTGTACTTATCTCTTCATTTTGTGGTTCATATATAATACTGTTTGGTAGTGAAAAGAACATCTTGTTTTAATTCATTAGTTCTTCCTTTTCAATCCCTTCTCTACTTTATACCTGCTGAGGGATTTGGGGAGTTTTTATGAAATCTTCTGGGTCTTCTGTTCTTAATGAATATAGAACATATGTTCAAGAGGCAATGGTGATGAAAGAAGAAGTTTAAGCTGCTCTGAAAGAATTGGGGGAAAAAATAAATTGATGGACTATCAATTAACTTATTTCTAGAAACAGTGCTTACTAGGTTGTGCTAAACCATCTGCAGGACAACTACCTTGGCAACTGATTGAAAGAGATCCATATTTATTCCAGTTCCAAAAAGAGGTGTTCCTACAGAGTATGGAAGTTATCAAACAGTATTATTAATATGACATACAAGCAAAAACCTGCTAAAGATTATTATAAATAATTAAATAATTGGAGTAGCACATTGACAGAGATCTAGCAGAATTCACGCAGGCTTAGAAGAGGCCATGGCAATAAGGACATCATTGCCATTGTCAGATGTGTCTTATCTGAAAGCAGTGAATGTCAGAAGCATATCTGCTTGTGATTAACTGATGATGCAAAGACATTTATTTGACTGTGTGAATCACAGCAAATTGTCCCTTTTTGTTTTCCCATTGAGAAGAATGGAATGCCAGAATACTTGCTTCTGCTCATGCAAAACCTGTAATTTGATAAGAAAGTAGTTGTCTGAACAGACCAAGGAAACGCCACATTGTTCAAAATCAAGAAAGGGGTGTGTCAGAGATATATGCTTTCTCCATACTTGTTCAATCTATATGCAGAACAGATCATTCAAGAGACTGAACTTTATGAGGAGGACTATAGCATCAGGTTGGAGGAATACTCATCAACAACCTCTGTTAAGCAGATGACATAACTTTGCTTTTTGAAACTGAAACCTTGCTTGGAGAACCTGAAACATTTGTTGCAGAAGGTCAAGGACTGCAATCTTCCATATGGATTGAAGCTCAACATCAAGAAAACAAAGATTCTCACCACTGGACCAATTAGCAGCACCATGATAGATGGAGATTTTTAATAATTTCAGCTTGCCTAGATTCACAATCAACACTCCTGGCACCAGCAGTCAGGGAATCAAAAGGCAGGTTGCATCAGGAAAGTCTGTTGTCAGGAACCTCTTCAGAGTGCCGAAGAATGAGGATGTCAATCTAGAGGCTATTATTAGAAAGCTAGACGATGACTAAGGATGACAAAAGAAGAATCAAAGACAGAAGGTGTCTTTGAGTTGTGGTGCTGGAGATGCATGGACTGCCAAGAGAGCAAGCAAGTCTGTTCTGTAGAGGGTGAAATCAAGTTGTTCCTTGGAGGCAAGAAATTTTAAGTTATGTCTCACATACTTGGGCATGTTGTCAGGGAGGACCAGTTCTTGGCGAAGGACATCATGCCTGGAAAGACCCTTTAAGAAATGGATTGACACAATTACTGGGGTAATATGGTGAGTGTGTCAGAGACAGAGAGATTGGCTTAGGATAGCACAGGGTTCAGCGCTATTGTGCATAGGGTCACTATTAGTCACAGGTGACTTGATGGCATGTAAGAACAGCAAGAATGACAAAGAATATACTATTTGATCTTTTTACTAAATTAAATAATGTGTAATGGCCTTATAGTGCAGTATTTAGGACTTAAAAATGAAGTAATTATTATTACAATTGTAAATTTTACCTTAAATTTTTTTAATTTATCAAGGATTTCTTACTTCACTGAAGTCTTTAGAAAAATAGGAGTATTCCATGCTAGCATTCTCTTCTTTTTGTGACTAACTCTTAGTAATTGTAATTATATAATTTTTCTTTTTTAAAAAAGAATTA
>NW_006399785.1:4860970-4866441 GCF_000299155.1 Elephantulus edwardii
AAATACCATGGCCTGTATCAGGTGCACCTTAGTCTCCAGAGAGACACCGTTGCTCCTGAGTACTTTAGAGAGGTCCCTAACAGCAGACTTTCCTAGTATGTTAATATTCATTCGTTCCATTTCCTCCTTAACAATGCTGAGGAAAATATCTCAGGTCCAAAGGGGCAAATCCTTCATAAGCCTACTACTGTAATAATAGGATCAAGTTGGGCATTTCCAGGGAAAGAGTGGGAACAGAATGGATATTTAATGAAGACAGCACTAGGACCGGTGAAAGGAAAGACAAGCCAAAAAAATGGGTGATTAGAAACCATGTGTGTAACAATCAATAGATTTACAAGGAGTGTTGGGAGGAGGGGGATCTAAGCAAATATTTATGAATGAATTAATCTAATCTCTTTGCAAACTTTCACTAAAAGAAAGTATCTAAAAGGGATTTTTTTAAACAAAGCAAAAAAAATCTATTAAGTTTTTGAATTGCAATGGAAAAGGCACGTTTATGGATTTGAAAGGACTGACATTTTTTATAACATTAAGTTTTGTATATATATGACTTAGAAGCAGGAGTGGCATCCACTTCCTTACAACCTGTCTCTGGAAACTCTATGAACTTTGATAAATGACAGTAGTTATAGAAAGGCTTCAGGACTTTTGTTCATAGGGTCACTATGAGTCATGCTTGACTTGATGACAATCAACAACAAAAACATGTAAATGGCTACAACTGTTCATATATTCAATGATTTGTTTTAGGCTTTTCAGGGATAGTATACCATTTTAAGTATTATATTTAGGTATTGTAAATTTGTGTTTCAATTATAAGTGGAACATTTTTCAAATTCCGTTCTAATTGAATGATAGTATAAGAAAAAAACCCTATAGATTTTGTATATTTATTAAACACAAACACCTTTTAAAGCTAAATACTCAGTTTCATCATTGTCAAATAAGAAAATTGCATTTTTAAAGCATTTATACTTATTGTTTACTTTTCTTGTCTTAGTGTATTAGTCCATATCTCTCTATCAAAATAATTGGTGTCAAAAGGGACCCCTTATTTTAAATAAAATTGCTTCATAATTTGACTAATTACTATATTACATAAAATAAATTTATAATTTTTCATGTTTGTGTTTCCTCTATTTGTCTTTTACTTATAGCATTGTTAATAAATAATTATCCATTAAAAAGGGAAAAGACTTTAGAGAAGTAACTACATAATAAAATATTTAGTAATAATTGTGCTTACTTCAATAATAAGAAACACAAATTAAATAAAACTTTATAAAAAGAGTACTGCATTGTCTGGGAAGGTTCCTGACATAGTGACGTTTTTACTGTGCTTTAGGAAATATGCATTGAAAATGGCTATAGAACACTCTTCTGACAGAGAAGATGGAATGTGCAAAATTCCTGAAACAGGAAAGACCTTAGTGTCCTGGAAGCCACTTAAGGGATAGGAGTACAGTATATTTTTTTGAGCTGGTACAGATCAAGTTCTGCAGAATATCAGAAGTTCTAATAAATATTTTATTATTAATCCAAGACTATAGAAAATCACCATAAATTTCTGCTTTTATAAGTTCATTTTGGACATCACATGGGGTTTCTTAAGCTCAAGAGGATAAGGCAGGCGAGGCCAAGAGACAGTTTCTGGAAGGTAACGGAACTCCCTGTTCTGGCATTTAATTACTATGGATTAACACTACTGTGTAGCTTCATCACTTGGGATCCCTTTAAGCTCAAGAAAGAGGCCATAATGAGCCATGATTTCTGAAGAGTAATAGCCATCCTGCTTCAGGCTAAGAGAGGAGCACAAATATACATGCCCTTCGCAAAACATTGCCATACCTTAGGTCACTATGTAGTTACAACCTACCTAATACCTACTCAGAAAAGATTCACATGATGTCAAGAAAGTAACAGTCTACCTTAGTCATCCTGAAAAAAACAAATACCCTTCTCCTAAATGAGCCAACACAGTGACTACCCAAGAGATAGCACATTAGAAGAAATATGTTTATGTGTAGTTATTTGAAAAGCTACAGAAGATGATGCAAATGATGGGAGAAACAATGGAAGCAAATACCCCAGAGACAGCTATCTAGAAGAACAAACAAACAAACAAAAAACCGTTGAGGATCAACTTGAATAGGTATGGATGAAAATGCAGAAGATGGAAGAAAGAATTGACAGGATAGGTAAAGAAGTACACAAACTTAAAAAAATCATCACAAGACAGAGAGGGTACAGCCAACACAGTACTGGGAATAACAAAAAAGTATGAAAATGTAATCCAGAATATTAAGACCAAATTAGCAGGAGTGAGTGTCCAACATGCTGGTGGGAGAAAAGAGTAGAACTGAAGAGATGGAAAATAGAGTCAATGAACTGGAAGATAAGAGCCTCACTAGAACCATAGTAGAAGGCAAACTAGAGATGAGAAGTAAAAAAAAAAAAAAATAGAATCACATTCGATGACATCAAAATGAACATCATGTGCATGATTGGAATTCCAGAATATTAGAGAAGCAGGAAGTCACTGAGAACATTGTAGAAGTACTAGAAAAAAATACTTCCCAGGTATTTTGAAGAATGGGGAAAATCCACATTCAAGAAAGACAGTGAATAGACTAGACGAAAAAATAAAATCATCAAGATACATCACAGTCAAATTCTCCATATAATAAGGATAGAATAATGAAAGCAGTGCGAGAAAAAGAATCACCTACAATTGGGAAACAATTAGCTTAAGTTCTGATTTCTCAGCAGAAAGCATGGGATGGCATACACAAAAAAATTAAAAGAAAACAATTGCCAGCCAAGGGTCCTATACACAGCAAAGCTTTCCATCAAATATGAAGGAGAAATTAGATTCTTTGGAAAAAAAGAAAGAATTTAAGGCATTTATGAAAACAAGAGCAAAACCAATAGAAATTTTAAATGCCGTGCTTTACATGGAGACATTAACGGAAAGTGGATGGGCCATAATAACCAGAAACAACAGAAAAAGAAATACAGCAAAAATTCAACAGTAGAAGCTGTTCTGACAACAATCACACTTAATATAAATGGATTAAAAGTGCAAATTTAGAGAATAAGTAAAAGAATGGATAAAAAAAATCCCAAACCACATCAACTTGTTGCCTACAGGAGACACATTCTAAAAAAGAAGAGAAATACTCAAAACCAAAGGCTAGGGGGAAAAAATATATATATATACCAAGCAAATGGTGGCCAAAAATTAAAGCAGGAGTGACAATAATAATCTCTCATAAAATATACTTCAGAATCAAAACTACCATAAAAGATAAGGAAGGGCATTACATACTGTTAAAGGCACAGTATGTCAAGAAGACATCACCTTGACCAACATTTGCACACCAAATGATAGATCTGCATTGTTGTTGTTGTTGTTGATTGCCTTCGAGTTGAGCACAACTCATAGTGACCCTATGAACAAAAGGCCTGAAGACCCTCTACAACTATCGATTTATCAAAGTTTCCAGAGGCATGTTGTTTAGGAAGTGGAGGCTACTCCTGCTGCAAAATGCATAAAACAACAGTTAACAGAAGTGAAGAAAGAAATATACAGCACTACCAAAGTGGTAGGAGATTTCAACAAACTACTATCACCAAAGGATAGGTCAACAGAAACGCAACAAAGATGCAGAAGATTTTCACTACACATTCAGCCAACTCAACCTTGTTGATCTATTCAGGTTTGTTGTTTTTAGGTCAATGAGTCGAATAAGACTCACAGCGACCCTATGAATAAATGACTTGAACCTCATCCTGCCCTGCACCATCTTCACACTTATCAACACACAAGAGCCCATTGCATCAGTCAGCTTGTTAATCCACCTGGTTGAGGGGCTTCTTAACCAAATCTGAGATGCAGCTATGACTGGCCTCAGGGCGCAGCTCATAGCAATAGGCCCACACGTGATAAAGGAAAAAAGGGAAAAAAAATCAATTATCTAACCCAACACTTTCATCAAATAGAAAAAGAAAATAATCTAATTGTACAGTCTCTAGAAGAAAGTAAATTACAAGGACAAGAGCTGAAATCCATGAGCTAGAAAAAGAAAAACAACTGAACCCATCAATGTGATTAGGAATTGGTTTTTCAAAAGTGTCAGTGAAATTGACAAACTACTGGCAAACTTCACAAAACACAATTTATAAAAAGAGAAAACACAGACGACTCAATTTTGAAATGATATAGATGACATCACAACAGAACCTGATGAAATTAAATCGATAATATCTGAATATTATAAAAAGTTTTACTAATAAATTTGAAAACCTAAGGAAATGGACAAATTCCTTAAAACTCATGCCTTACCCAGATTGACAAGGACAGATATAGAACTCTTGAACAGATTCATCACAAAAGAAGAAACTGAGCAGGTCATAAAAAGATTTTCCCATAAGAAAAGTCCTAGAACAGATGGCTTCACAGCTGAATTCTACCAAACATTCAGAGACGATCTATCACCAATTCTATTTAAATTATTTTTAAAAATTGAAAAAAACCCACCAAGGAACACTCCTAGAGACATTCTATAAAACAAACCTAAACCTAATACCAAAACCAGGCAAGGATATTACAAAAAAAAAAAACCAAAAAAAAAAAAAACAAACCAAAACTGCAGACCACCATTTCTCATGAATATAGATTAAGAATCCTTAACAAAATCCTAGCCAATCTAATCTAAAAACACATAAAAAATAATCCATAATGACTAAGATTCATAACAGATGAACAAAAATGATTCAACATAAGTAAAACAATCATTTAAATTCACCACATTAATTGAAAAAACACACATAACAACAACAAACCCCCCAAGAACCATGAAATTTAGCAACTGATGCAGAAAAGTCATTTACCAAATTCCAACAATAAAGACACTCAGCAAAACTGGAATAGAAGTAAATTTCTTTGACATAATGAAAAGTATATATGCAAAACCAAGATCCAATATAATTCTCAATGGAGAAAGACTAAAAACATTTTCCTTTTGAACAGGGATCAGACAAGGATGTCCATTGTCACAACTTCTATGCAATATTGTATTGGAAGTGATTGCTAGGGCAATACAACAAAAGAAGGAAATAAGTTATCCAGATCAGCAAAGAGATGATTAAACTATCACTATATGCAATGATATAATTGTGTATACAGAAAACCCCGAGAAGTGAACAAAAAACCTGTTAGAGTTAATAGGCTATTTTAGTAGAGTGACAGGATTGAAGACCAAATGCAAAATTCAGTGGGATTCCTTTACAGGAACAAAGAAAACTCAGAGAAGGAAACCAAGACAACAATACTATTTACAGTATTGTTGTTAGGTCCAGCACAACTCATAGTGACCCTATAAAACAAAAGATCTAAACCCTGTTTTATCCTGCACCATCCTCACACACAAGAGCTTATTGCAGCAGTCACTATGTCAGTCCACTGG
>NW_006399785.1:4876651-4882571 GCF_000299155.1 Elephantulus edwardii
AATTATCACTGTTCATGAATTAATTAATTGCAAATTTAAGTAATATATAACATAGCATTTATTAAGTTATCATTTAATGTACAATTTTTTGTACAGTAGTATTAACTACTAAGAGAGTCATATATTGATAAATCTAAGAATGATAATTCAATACAATGAACAAACAGTGCAATTGAATAGATGTCCAATAAGGTCTTACATATGGAAGAATGAGTAAATAGATTTTGTTCTGGATGAAAAAAAGTATGATATTTCTGTGTGGCTGAAGATATAAATCATATATACCTGAGAAACCAACATGATTTCATGGATGAATGCCTCAGAAATAATAGCTAAATAAATTAATAGCCAGAAAGAGACTCAGAAATAAACTAACAGTGAACTAGAGCAGGTATGTTAAAGTTTTGGAAATAACAGTGATATTGAATGAGATTCTTAATAATGAACAGTTAGGAATTGAGTAGAAATAAGAGAAAGTAAGGCATTAAAGATGAAAGAATTAACATGAGAAGGATTAGGATCTATTTAAATTTCTAGAACAATGAATGAGACAACAAATTTGTTAAAAATTGAGGGCATTGATATAGGGAGGATATTGTTGTTATGTGCTATCAAGTCACCTGTGACTCATAGCGATTCTATGCACAAAACAGCTCTGAAATCTGCCCTATGTTGAGCCAATCTTATTGTCTTTGACACATCTACACTGTTAATCCAGTTACTATGTAAATCAATCTCATCCAGGGTCTTCCTCTTCCACGCTGTCCCTCCACCCTCCATCCATGCATGATGTATTTTTCCAAGGATTGAACTCTCCTGGTGATGTGCCCAAAGTATGTGAGATGAATCTTCAAAATTCTTGCCTCCAAGGAAGAAGTTAATTTTCACCACGCTTTCCATTAGGGATTTCTAAGCTTTGCATCAGGGAAATCTGCTATCAGGGAACTTTCCAAAGGACTAAAAGAAGACTAGTGTCTAGACTGAGTGTCAGTGTAGACACTCAGAGGTACCTGACTCAACTTTTAGTCTTTGCAATTACTTGACATACATCAGAGAGCTGGACAATGATTAAGGATGACAGAAGAAGAGTCAATGCCTTTGTGTTGTGGTTCTGGGAAAAAGTATTGAAAATACAATGGAACACCAAGAGAACAAACAGGTCTGTCTTGGAGAGGGTGAAATTAAGCTACTCCTTGGATGCAAGGAGTAGGGAGAATAGCAAGTGTAAAATTTTGTGTAAAGCTTGAGACTGTGTTGGGTGCCTTTACCTGCTGGCTGAGGAATTTGGGCGATTTAATAGTCAAAGTCTACTGGATCTTGGCCAAAAGCAGATAGTACCAGAGAAATCGTATGTGTTACACTAACTATGCAAAGGAATTTGACTTTATGACCCACAACAACAAGTTGTGGCTAATATTGAGGAGAATGGGAACCCCAGAACATCTTCTGACTGTGCTTCCGCAAAACCTATACTTGGAACAGGAAGCAGTCCTCAAAACAGTGCAGGAAAAATTTAGAAGTAGTTTAAAATCAGGAATGGAGTGCATTAGGGATGCATCCTGTTTCCATACCTTTTCAATCTCTATGCCCAACAGATCATTTGAGAGGCTAGACTTTATGAGGAGGAATGTGACTTGAAGAGTCAAGACTGGAGGAAGACTCATCTGCAACCTGTACTATGCAAATGACACATTTCTGTTTGCTGAAAATGAAAAGGACCAGAAGCGTTTGCTGCAGCAGGTCAAGGACTGAAGATTTCAATATGGATTGAAACTCAACATCAAGAAAACTAATATTCTCACCACTGGAGCAATTGGGAGCATTGGAATAGATGTAGAAGAGATTGAGATTTTTAACAATTTCAGCTCGCTAGGTTCTACAGACAGCACTCTTGGCCCCAAAGGTCAGGAAATCAAAAGATGAATTGTTTTTGAAAAATCTACTATCAGGCAACTCTCCAAAGTTCTTAAGAACAAGAATGTCAGTCTAGAGACTAAAGTGCACCTAACGCAGGGCACGGTCTTAACAATTACTTGCTTATACATCAGAAAGCTGGGCAATTACCAAGAATGACAGAGGAAGAACTAATATATTTGAGTTGTGGTGTTGGAGAAAAGTATTGAACATACCATGTACTGCTAAAAGAACAAGAATCTGTCCTTGAGAAAGTGAAACCAACATGCTCTTTGGTGCCAAGAATTTTGAGACTCTGTCTTACATCCTTTGAGTACGTAGCCAGGAGGCACCAGTCTTTGCAGAAGGATTATCGTGCTTGGAATGGTTGAGGAGAGGAAGATTTTCCATAAGATGTTAACAAAAAAACTGGGGTAATGAGGGTAGATGTATCAGAGACAGCGAGATTGGCACAGGATAGAGTAGAGTTCAGTGTTACAGGGTCACAATGAGTTGTAGTTGACCCAAGTCATTAAGACGATAGATGTTGTGGTTGTTGTTAAGCGTCCTTTAGTTGAGCATGACCCTATGAAGACCAGATCGTAACCTGGTCCTATCCTGCACCATCTTTTAACTTTCAGGCATACTCAAGCCCATTGCAGCAGTAATGTCAATCTATCTGGTTCAGGGTCTTCCACTCTTCTACCAACCCTTCACCTTTCCAAGCATGTTGTTTTTCTTCATTGAGTAGCCCCTCATAACAACATGCTCAAATACGTGAGATGACACTTCATCTTTGCCTCCAAGAAGCACTCTGATTGTGCTTACTCTAAGACATATCTGTTATTTTGGTAGGACATGGGATATTTAGTACTCATCCTTCTTTATTGTCCAGCTCTCAGTTGCATAGCAGATAATTGGACATCTCTTGGCCTGAATCCGGCAAACATTAGTCTTCAAACTGAAATCAATGTTCCTCAGAAATTTGGATATGTCCCTGACAGTAAACTTTGCTGTTGTTGTTGTTAAGCGTCATCAAGTCGAAGGCAACCCATAGTGACCCTATGAATGAAAGACCTGAACACTTTTATAACTCTCATCCTTTTTCCAGGTTCATAGGGTTTCTGGAGGCAAGTTATTTTAGAAGTGGATTCCACTCCTGCTTCTAAGCTTGTTTGACTCGGGGAGCTCCACCAAACACTGTCCACTATGGGTAAACATTATCACATTTGACACATCAGTCTCACGGTGTTCAGCTTCACAGCAACCATAAGTTACCTCTGTACGGAAAGTGGACAGACCAGGGCTATATGACCTAGAAGAATGTTTGACCAAAAATGATCAAAAACAGGCCTGAGAGCTGTGGATTAAAGTCATCCAGCTGTGGCTTGGTAACATCAATTTCTGTCCACTAGGTGAACTGAACTCTCTATGTTGTTGTTGGTAAGTACCATCAAGTCATAGGTAACACATAGTGACCCTGTGAACGAAAGACATGAACACTTGTAGACAGTAAACTTTACCAATGAAATAAGTCTCCTGACATCATGACTGCTTGTATCAATTGTGTTGATTGAGAATAAAAGTGAGATGAAATAATTACCAATTTCAATCTTTTCTTCATCTATCATGATGTCGCTTATCATTGAGAGGCAAGGATTATTGCTTATACCAAAAAGAATTGACTGACACAGAAGAATTTCATGAAACAGCATATGATCAATAGGCAGTGGTGATAAAAGAGGGCGTGCAAGCTGCTTCAGCTGAAGGAATTGGCAAAAAACAAGACCATACGAATAAATGGAATGCCAACTGATATATTTTAGCAAACAGTTGCTGCTCCAGACATGTGCACCATATTATACCAAGAACTCTAGCCAACTGTCTGAAAGAGATCTATATTTATTCTCATTCCAAAAAGAAAGTGACCTGATAGAGTATGTAAAATATCAAACAATATAAGTAATATTACATACAAACAAGATCCTGCAGAAGATTTTTCAAAAGTGACTACAACAGTACACCAACAGAGAACTACAAGATGTGCAAGCTGGGTTTAGAAGAGGCTGTGGCACTAGGGACATCATAACAAAAATTAGATGGCTCTTGGATGAAAGGAGAGTATCAGAATGATGTCTATCTATGTTTCATTGACCATGCAAAGGTATTTGACTGTGTGGATCATAACAAATTGTGGATAATCTTGAGAAGAATGGAAATACCATAACAATTAATTGTACTAATGTGAAATCTATACTTGGACCAGGAAGTAGTAGAAATAACAGAGCAGGGAAACACTGTATGATTCAAGAGCAGGAAAGATGTGCATCAGAGATGCATCTTATCTCCATACCTTTTCAATCTATATGCAGAACTCATCAATTGGAAGGCTAGATTTTATGAGGAGGAATGTAATATTAGGATTGGAGGAAGACTCATCAACAACCTGCATTATGCAGCTGACAGAACCTTGCTTGCTGAAACTGAGGAATGACCTGAAGTACTTGCTGCAGAAGGTCAAGCATTATAGTCTTTACTATGGATTAAAGCCAAACAAAGAAAATCAAGAAAACAAAGATTCTTACCACTGGACAAATTGGAAGCCTCATGACAGATGGAGGAGAGAGTGAGATTGTTAACTTCAGCTCATTTATTTCTACAATTAACAGTCTTGGCTCCAGCAGTCAGGGAATTTAAAGATTAATTTTATTGAGAAAGTCTGCTGTCAGGGACCTCTCTAGAGTACTGAAGAGCAGTGATGTCAGTCTGGAGACTAAGGTTTGCCTGATACTGGCCATGGTCTTTGCTATTACTTGCTATGCATCTTGTAGAAGAAGGATTGTTATCTTTGAGTTGTGGTGCTGGAAAGGAGTGCTGAACATACCGTGGACTGCCAGGAAAACAAACAGATCTGTCCTAGAGAGGATAAAACCAAGTTGCTGCCTGGAGGCAAGGATTGTGAAGCTGTGTCTCATAAACTATAGGCACACAATTAGGAGGTTTCAGTCCTTGGAAAAAGACATCATGCTTGGAAGAGTAGAGGGACAGTGTAACAGAGGAAGGCTACGGATGAGGTGGATTGACACAGTAACTGGTGTAACAGGGATAAAACGTGAGATTGGCTTAGGATAGGCAGAGTTCAGAGCTAATGTACGTATAGGGTCTCTAGCAACTTAATGACACATAATAAGAACAATGACAATGTAAAAATGCAATTTATTTCGAAAGCTGTCGTCTTTGATCTAATGCAACAAATGCTTCAAGTCTTCCTCACTTTCAACAAACAAAATTGTGTCACCTGCATAACACAGGTTGTTCATAAGTTTACTCTCATCCTGATGTCCCATTCTTCTTCATATAGTCTAGCTCCTAGAATTAGTTCCTCAGTAGACATGTAGTATAGATATGGTGAAAGAATACAACCCTGACCTACAGTTTCTTAATTTTAAAACATGTTTTGTTACTTTGCTCTGTTTGGACAATAGTTGTTGGTTGTGTATAGGTGTCATATTTATTTTATTTGTATAGATAATAAAAATTGTTTATATGATTGATAAGAAAGTGAATTGCAGAACACATAGTTGTTCTTTGGTGAAACTTATAAAAAGAGTAAGAAATGGTTTTTAGAACAGTTCAAAGGAAGACTTCATGGTTTAAAATCAGAAAAGTTGCGTGTCAGGGTTGTATCCTTTCTCCATACCTATTTAATCTCTAGATTGAGTAAACCATTCCAGAAGATGAACTGTATGAAGGAAAATATGGCATTAGAACCAGAGAAAGACTCATTAGCAACCTGTGTTATGCAGATGACAGAACCTTGCTTGCAGATAGTAGATCACTAACAACAAGCCTTCAATATGGCTTACTCTTCAACATCAAAGACACAAAAATCTTCACCATTGGACCAATAGGTACCTTCATGATAGGTGGAAAAAAAAGATTGAATTTGCCAAAGATTTCAATTTACTGGGATCCACACTCATCATCTATAGTGGCAGCAGTCAAGAAATCAAAAGAAATGTTTCAT
>NW_006399785.1:4884266-4886387 GCF_000299155.1 Elephantulus edwardii
ATTCAATTATCAACAATTTTATTGTATTGATGTCAAAGCCAATGTGAAGAAATCAAGCTATGCACTAGGAAAATATATTCATTCCAAAAGTCATCCAAGGATATCACTTTGATGAGTAAGATGTGCTTAACTATGTAAAATAGTCATAGGATTTTAAATCACCTCATATTTTACAAAACTAAATGATTATAAAGAAAGAAGAATTGCCACCTTTATTTGTGGTGTTGGTGATGAGTATTAAATCTGTGATGTTAATTAGAACAAACAAGTGAGTCTTCGAGGAAATACTACCATGTGGTTTTTAGATACATGCTATTGTTATGTGCTTTTGAGTCAGCCCTATGGACGTTTCTGGACTTTGCCCTATCCTGTTTCATCCTCATGAACTTTGATTTGCTCCAGTCCACGATTACAGTTACTGTAATCATGATTACAGCAACTGATTATAGTAACTTTAATCATGGGCTAGAACAATCAGTCTTTTTGAGGGTCATCTTGTTTTACTCTAACTCCAACTTTCTCGATATTATGCCTTTATCCAAGGACTAATCCCTCCTGATAACTTGCCCAAAGTATGTGAGATAAATTTCACTATCTTTGCCTTTAAAGCACAGGGTGTAAAAATCTTGTCTTGCTCCCCTTGAAGAAATCTTCAGGAAAGGTAAATAGCTAGAAAAAGACATGAAGTTGAGTAAAATCAAGAGCCCACAAAGACAGCAGATACTTCATGAGATGGGTTGATCTAATAGTTTCAACAATACAGCAAATACACCAAAGACCATGAGAATGTTAGGCTGAACAATGTTCTATTCTGTTCATAAGAAAATGAGTGGGACTCAATTCAGTGGTACCTAACATGAAGATTAATAGAGTGTTTTCAAAGAATTGGGGACAACATTTAAAACCATGATCAAGGGGTCTTTATCTGTCTTTAGAGTATGAACCATGAGAAATAAGTATACAGTCATTGGAGTCTAAGAAATCTGCAATAAGTGAGAAAAGATGATCATAGAATAAATTCCCATGTTCTTTCCAGCTCTTGCTGTAGCTTATTAATATTAATCATGCACATTCTAAATATTACATTTTTCAAATATCCGTAAAGTTTTCACATTGAATTAGACTCTTCATGTGATAGCTGGTTGTTTTATATCCTTAGGCAATGTGTTTAACTTTCATGTCACAATTTCTTTTTCTGAGGGCCAGAAATTTTAACATATCACACTACCTTTCAAGAAGCACTACTTCAGCAACTTTTAAGTATTGGTATGATTGTGAATGAAGAGAGAAAATGCAGTATGTATATGTTCCCTCCATTCATTTTATAACCGTTGCTTGGTGAAAGATAGTTGTGGGTGAATGAATTTTCTGTATTGAATTTATCAGTTTGATAATCTGAAAAGGTAAATGAATAATAAGGTTAATTGGTTCAATTTCTCTGGCAAGTCAACTTTAACAATGTTGAGAATGGATCTGGTTTGTGAAGTTATTTGATGCCAAACATTCTCTGCTAACATGGTGCTTTCTGAAATTTGATAACCATAACAGATTTCTTTCAGTGGTTAAATGAGGTAATTTATGCCAACACAGTTTCAGAGGGATATACTGGAGAGAAAGAATATAAGAGAAGATGCTTCACGGGTGATTGGGTATTATTGTACATAATCTCCTGTTAGCAATGATTGGAAAAGAATGACATAAGAACCATTTGCAAACAAGGAAGGACATTCAGAAATGTATGTTTGCTGCCAGCAACTATACCATGTCAGGATACAATGCAAGCTCATGTAAATTTTGTCCCATTGAAAATTAAGATCTAATATATGTGGATAAAAATGGATGAAAATTTGGCACAGTCTAAGGAACATAGGCATAAAAGGGTAAAACAATCAAGATTGAAGGGATGGATAATAATACAAAAAAAACCCCACAGTAATTTAAAGACTAGGATTCATATTTTTAGCAATATTAGTGTTTTACAAATAGACTGGAAGTAAAAATTCATTAAAATAAAGAACATCATATGGCAAAGAACCAGTCTACTCAGAAAACATAGCAATTTGTCTAGCTTGACTACATAGGACCCCAGAAGCTCAAGCAACAGAAAGGACCTGGGGATGT
>NW_006399785.1:4887572-4889491 GCF_000299155.1 Elephantulus edwardii
AAAAAAATGTGGAATAAAACTTCCCAGGTGTTTTGAAGAATGGGGAAATCTACATTCAAGAAGCACAAAGAATACCGAATAGGCTAGAGCCAAAAAAACCCCGAAACATATCATAGTCAGATTCTCCAAATTAAAAGATAAGGATAGACTTTTAAGAGCAACAAGAGAAAAACAAAGAGTTCGCTACAAAGGGGAAATAATTAGATTAAATTCTGATTTCTCAGCAGAAACCACTCAAGCTAGAAGTCAATGGGATGCCATATACAGAAAGTTGAAAGATAATAATTGTCATCCCAGGATCCTATATCCAGCAAAGCTTTCCATCAAACATGAAGGGGAGATTAGATTTTTTACAGAAAAGAAGGACCTTAAGGAATTTGTGAAAACAAGACCAAAAATACAAGAAATTTAAAGTGAAGTCCTTTACACAGAAATAGCAAAGGAAAGTGCATGGACCATCGCAACCATAAACAACAGAAAAAGAAACACAACAAAATGGCAAAAGTAAAAACTGGCCTGACAATATGGACATTTAATGTGAATGGACTCAATGCCCCCATGAGAGAAAAAATAGTAGCAGAATGGATTTAAAAAAAAAAAAAAGTCCATCAATATGTTCCTACAACAGCCACACCAAAAAAGGAAGAGAAAGATAGACTCCAACAGGGTGATAAAGAAACCTACTGTCTGGGAACAAACATTTGGTAATACCATCTTAGAGAAGAGTCTTACAAAGAAAGTTTATAGAATACTCCTGGCCCTCCACAAGAGAAAGACAGATAACCCAATTACAAAATGGGAAAAAGATATGGAAAGATTTTCACAGAATACATTGGAATGGCAAACAGACGCATGAAGAAATGCTCAAAATCACCGGCAATAAAATAGATTCAAATCAAAACCACGATGAGGTATCATCTCACTCCAGTAACAGTGGTAAAGGTAAAGTTTAACAGGACTGCAAGTAACAAATGTGAGATGGATGCAGTGAGATAGGGACTTTTCTACATTCCTAGTGGGACTGTAAAATGTTAAGTATTCTGGAAGGTAATCTGGTGCTTCCTCCAAAAGCTGAACATAGAAATTCCATATGACCTAGTTATCCCACTACTTGGAAAATACCCTTAGAAAATGAGAACTGAAGCCCAAATGGAGATTTATACGGCAATCTTCATAGCAGCATTTTTCACCATCGCAAGAACGTGGAAGCAGGCCAAATGTCCAAACACAAATAAATGGACTGATAAATTATGGTACATTCATAAAATGGAATAGTAAGCAGCATGCAGGAACAATGAGATTGGAAATAATTACCTAACTTGGGAGAGACTGGAGAGCGTTATTCTGAGTGAACCAACTCCATCCCACAAAGACAAATATTGTATAAAATCATTAAAGCAGGATGAGTATAAGGATCCAAAGACGGTGAGCGAAGGTGGAGGCAGAGTGGTGAGGATGTGCCGGGGGAGGGAGAATTAATCATGGAATTGTATAATTTGATGGGGAGGAAATTGGGAGAATCTGTTCTCAAAAACAATGTATTTGAATTTTGTAAATAAACTAGTATAAAAAGACAAAATAGAAGAACAGAAATAAAATATTTGATATAGGTAAAATAAACAATTTTTTTAAAAAAAGAAAACATAGCAATTACACAAATCAACAGAGTGTGAAAACTACAGAACAATATCATTGATTTCACATGCAAGCAAGATTCTACAGAAGATTATCCAACAACTGGAAAAGCACATCAGCAGAGAATTGCCAGAAGTCCAGGCTGGGTTTAGAAGGGGTCGTGGTACTAGGGATATTGTAGCTGATATTAGATGGATCTTAGCTGAAAGCAGGGAATACCAGAAGAATGTCTATCTGTGTTTCATTGATTATGCAAAGGTGTTAGACTGTGATGACCATAATAA
>NW_006399785.1:4890216-4919776 GCF_000299155.1 Elephantulus edwardii
GCCATGGTCTTTGCAATCACTTGTTATGCATCAGAGAGTTGGATAATGACTAGGGAGGATAGAAGGAGAATTGAAGTCTTTGATTTGTGGTGCTGGAGAAGAGTATTGAATGTACCACGGACTGCCAAGAAAACAAACAGATTCTTCCTGGAGAGGGTTAAGCCAGGTTACTTCTTGGAGGCAAGGATTCTGGGGTTTCGTCTGACATACTTTGGACATGTTGTAAGGAGGGATGTGTCCTTGGAGAGGGACATCATGCTTGGGAGCGTGGAGGGACGGTGCAGGAGGGGAAGACCCTCTCAGGTGGATTGATTCAGTGACTGGGATAATCGGGATGGGTGTGTCAGAGGCACTGCAGTTGGCACAGGATAGAGCAGGGTCTAGGGCTGTTGTACATAGGGTTGCTATGAGTCACAAACGACTTGATGGCACATAACAACAGCAACAACAACATCATACCTGACATGAGAATCATGGACATTTATATAGAAATCTCTTGTAGAACAAAGGAATCAAATTCAGTAGACTAATATTTAACCAGTTCGACCTAACGCATACCTAGACCATAACCAGGTAACAGCACCTCAATATATGCTCTACACCATTGCACACTGATCATTCTATGGTATAAACTAGTTTTAGTTTTAATGGAAATACAGTGAAAAACCAGTGAGTTGTAGAAAAAGTTAACACTAGCCAAAATATAGTAAAATCTTTGGGACATAGGGAATGTAATACTCAGCAGGAAATTCAAAGACTTAATACAATGCCATTGTTGGACTTTTTATTATGTTGACCTGTATGATTTCTATTATGTTGCAATTTGTGCTTATGATGCAAAAAACATTGACTAAAATGACTTTATTTTTAGTTTACATCAAGATAGAAGCCAAATTGCACATACAGTAGTTAAGAGTTAATATAAATGGAATGCCAGTTTCACTTAAGAATGTAATTGATGAAGAAATAAAATTTATTTTATTAAAACTTTAAAAAAGAGATCTAGAATTACTAGAACTGCTAATATAACCGACAAATAAATATTTTAAAATAACGAATCCGTCTCAGTGCATGCTCATTTAATTGAACTGAATATATTTATTCACCTAAATGGTAAGAATATATTTCTCATTAGAGAGCTCTGGTGGCCTAGTGTTGGAAGCTGAGTTGAAATTCCAAAGGCATGCAGTTTGAATTCACCAGAAGGCTGGGGAATCTCATCTCTTGTGATTTATTACCTCTGAAAACCTGCTGGAGGGTCAACTATGACACAATTCTGATGTGTCAGCACACAAAAGCATTTTTGTGCTTGGAATTAGACCTATACATATTAAGAAACAGATGGCCTCCAACCTCCCAAAGCTTACTGAGTCAAACAGCTATGTCCAATGAGCACATTATAACATAATGAAAGCTATTAAAAAGTCAGAGAGAAAAATTATTCGGTTCAAAACGGAAAATGAGCTCTGGTGACCTAATGGCAAAGAGTTACACCGACAACCCAAGGTATATAGTTCAAATCCACCCGCTACTCTGTGGAAGGAAGATGTTCAGTCTCCTCTAGTGTCTATAACTACTTCTAAAATCCCATAGAAGATCAAATATAGATCAGTTCCAACTCAACAATACACAACAAGAACAGAAGGTGTAATTATTACAATCTAGATGCTTAAGGAAGAGGCAAAGTAGATCACATATATGATGACCTTCTAATCAGTCATGTTTTTGTTGTGGTTATGTGCTGTTGAGATGGTTCTGAAATTCAGGTGGGATAGACTCAAAGTTATATTTTGGTTCTCATGGATTCGGTTTAATTTTCCTCAGCGTCAGATTGAACTTGAATATGAGTAGTTGGTGGTCTGTTCCACAATCAGCTCTAGGCCTAGTTTTCACAGCTGATATTGAGTTTCTCCAGCGGTTCCTTCCGCAGATGTAATCAATCTGATTCCTATGCATACCATAAGGTGAGATCCATGTGTATAACCTGTGTTTATGTCTCTTAAAAAATGTGTTTGTGATGAATAAGTCATTGTGCAAAATTCGTTCATTATCTCTCCAGTTCCATTTCTGTCTCCGAGACCACGTTTTCCGACTACTGATTCTTCTCTGTTCCCAACTTTTGCATTCCAGTCACCCACTGTTATTAATGCATCTTGATTGCATGTTCGATCGATCTCCAATTGTAAAAGTTGGTAGAAATCTTATATTTCCTCTTCTTTGGCTCTAGTTGTTGGTGCATATATCTAAATGATAGTGGTATTCACTGGACTTCTTTGTATGCACATAGATATTATCCTGTCACTCACAATACTGAACTTCAGACGGATCTAGAAATAGCTTTTCTAACTATGAAAGCAACCCCATTTTTTCATCACCTTTTCATCTCCAGAGTAGTATATCATATGATCATCTGATTCAAAATGCTCCATTCCGGGCCATCTTATCTCACCAGTGCCTAGTATGTCAATATTTATGCGTTCCATTTCTTCCTTAACAATATCTAATTTTCCCAAATTCATGGTTCTCACATTCCATGTCCCAATCACTAGTGTCTGCTTACAACTGTTCCTCTTCCTTTGTATTTCCATACTCAGTTTCCCTTTCTGTCATTCTAGGTGTGTTCTGTTGTACATATGGTTTTCAGAGGCCTGCTGTTTTGGAAGTGGATGGCCAATCCTTCTTCCTAGTGTATGTCAATCTGAATATTAAGATCTAGAGAAGTATGCAACAGATAAGCATTTTACAGAAAAAGTGAAAATAAGTACCAAAGGAATGTCTATCTGTGCGTCATTGATTATGCAAAGGCCTTTGACTGTGTGGACCATAACAAACTGTGGCTGACTCTGAGAAGAATGGGAATCCCAGAACACTTCATCGTGCTAATGTAAAACGTATACTTGAACCAAGAGGCAGTCGTCAGAACAGAGCAAGGAAACACTGCATGGTTCAAAATTGGGAAATGCATATGCCAGGGATGTGTCCTATCTCCATACTTTTTCACCCTGTATGCACAACATATCATCCAGGAGGCTGGGCTCTATGAGGAGAAATGTGGCATCAGGATTGGTGGAAGATCTATTAACAATCTGCATTATGCGGATGACACAACCCTGCTTGCTGAAATTGAGGAGGACATGAAGCATTTGCTGCTGAGGATCAAGGACTGCAGCCTTCAACATGGATTGAGGCTCAATGTCAAGAAGACAAAGATTCTCACCACTGGACCAATTGGTAGCATCAGGATGGATGGCGAAGAGATTGAGATTGTTCACAGCTTCAGTCTGCTTGGCTCCACACTTAACACTCTTGGCACCAGGAGCCAGGAAGTTAAAAGATGTATTCCGATGGGAAAGTCTGCTGTTAGGGACCTCTCCAAAGTATTCAAGATCAATAATGTGTCTTTGGAGACTAAGGTGAGCCTGGTACAGGCCATGGTCTTTACAATCACTTGTTATGCATCAGAGAACTGGACAATAACCAGGGAGGATAGAAGGATAGTTGATGCTTTTGAGCTTTGGTGTTGGAGAAGAGTGCTGAGAGTGTCATGGACTGCCAAGAAAACTAACAGATTCATCCTGGAGAGGGTTAAATTGGGCTGCTTCTTGGAGGCAAGGATTCTGAGGCTTCGTCTGACATACTTTGGTTATGTTGCAAGGAGGTACAGGTCCTTGGAGAGACACATCATGCTTGGGTTGGTGGAGGGCAGGTGCAGGAAGGGAAGGTCCTCCAGGAGATGGATTGATTCAGTGACTGGTGCAATCGGGATGAGTGTGTCAGAGGCAATGAGATTGACACAGGGCAGAGCAGAGTTTAGAGCTGTTGTACATAGGGTCGCTATGAGTTGCAAGCGACTCCATGGCACATAACAACAACAACAACAACAGTGTGCTGCTGAGTCACTTGCGACTCAAAGTGACCCTATGTACAATAGCCCTAAACCCTGCTCTTTCCTGTGCCAATATCACTGTCTCTGATACACCTACCTCCATTACCCCAGTCACTGAATCAATCCACCTCATATAGGGTCTTCCTATCCTGTACTGTCCCTCCAACCTCCCAAGCATGATGTACTTGCAACATGTCCGAAGTATGCCAGATGAAGTTTCAGAATCTTTGCCTCCAACAAGTAGCCTGGTTTAACCCTCTCCTGGATGAAAATGTTCATTTTCTTAGCAGTCCATGGTATATTCAGTACTCTTCTGCCAACACCAGAGCTCAAACGCATCAATTCTCCTTCTATCCTTTCTAGTCATTGTCCAACTCTCTGATACATAGCAAGTGATTGAAAAGACCATGGCCTATATCAGGTGCACCTTAGTCTCCAGAGTGACACCTTTGCTCTTTATTACTTTGGAGAGGTGCCTAACAACAGACTTTCCCAATACAATGTGTCTTTTAATTTCCTGGCTGCTGGAGCCAAGAGTGTTGACTGTGAAGCTAAGCAAACAAAAGTTGGTAACAATCTCAATCCCTTTACTTTCCATCCTGATTCGGCAAATTGGCCCAGTGGTGAGAATCTTTATCTTCTTGATATTGAGTCTCAATCCATGATTAAGACTGCAATCCTTGAACTTCTGCTACAAGTGCTTAACGTCCTCCTCAATTTCAGCAAGCAGGATTGTGTGTAGCACAGATTGTTGAGGAGTCTTTCACCAATCCTGATGCCATATTTCTCAGTAAGACAATTAAAAAATGACATTTCTAGAAAAAGGAATGGATGGGTAAAAAGTTATACAGCCTTAAAAATGAGCCTATTTTACCATGAAGTGATGTTTGTGATAATTTCATAATTCAGAAAAATGGGAGTCCATTCAGAATCCAAGGTGAAAGTGGTTTAAGAATCTCCTCTTGTTACCAGGACATAGATGTTGATCCTACTGAAACAGTAAAACTATCAAAATAAATATGATGATATAAAAAAAAGATTCCTAACATTCATATTGCAGTGGCTGAATCATTAAATCATTTTAAGAATTAACTGGGGAAACAGAGAAAGCCTTATTAATGAGTACAAAGACCATCATCTCCAAACAGTGTTTTCGAATTGCGTGTTTCTCGCTAATGAGATGGTGGGAATTCCTAATATTTTACCTGTGAATGTGTCCATATTCCAAAATAGGATATTAAAAGTTAACAAGAAGTCCATCTTGAGAAGTGTACTTGATAATACTTCATGATTGTTATGCTCACAAAAGAAAAGATATGAAGAAATAGAACACAGTGGAATAGAAATCCAGTATTGTTTAAAACCTTACAAACCTAGAGGTATGGAATAGTAAATGCATTTAAGAACAAGAAGTAAAACTAAACTCTATTTGCACTATGTTGTTGTTGTTTTTCTTATAAATACATACCTATGGGACATCATGCTTAGAAAAGTCCGTGAAAGAGAGAAAAAAACCTCAAGGAGGTGGGTTGACAGAGTGAGTGCAGCAATGGGTACAAGTATATCAGAGATGATGAGGATGGCTCCAGATAGGATAAAGTTCTGTTGTTCTGAGAATCACTGGGAGTCATACTCGACTTGATGAAACAACAGCAACATGTTCTAGGTAAGTAGATAACTTTATTTAGAATTCTAGCATACAGGAAAATGAGAAAATATAATTCTATCTTTAAAGCCACTGTCCTGAGCTTGGGAGGCATAGTCTGAAGCATCTTGTGCCGTGAACAAAATGCTAACTGCCTCTGGTGATTGCAATTCACCAGTGGTTCCTTGGGAGAAAGAAGGATAGTCTTTGGTCATTAAGATTTAGAACTTTAGAAACTTGATGTAAGGACACAAAAAGTCATGCTTAGAATATTTTCAGTTCTGAGACATCTATAACATGGTTGTTATTTTGATGTTATATATTGTCAAGTCAGAACTGACCCATAACTAATCCTCCAATGAGTTTTCAAAGCAATCAATACTCTCTCCTAAACTACTCAACCTGTACGCTAAGCAAATTACTTGAGAAACAGGGCTCAGTGAAGAAGAAAGTGGCATCAGGAACAGAGCAAAACTTATCAATACAATTATCAAGACATTATGCAGTTGATAAACTTTGTCTGATAAAAGTGAGGAGGACCTGAAGTGCTTACTGCAGAAAGTCAAAGAAAATAGCCTTCAATATGGATTGCAACTCAGAGTCAAGAAAACAAAAAGTATTACAAGACTGATAGGCAACATCATGATAGATGTAGAAAACATTAAAACTGTCAAAAATTTCATCATACACACTCAACTCTCTAGTTACTGTTGTTGTTGTTATGTGCCAACAATTGTCTTGAAACACATAGCAACTCAATGTACAACTCTGAACCATGCTCTCTCTTGAGCCAATTTTATTGACTCTGACACATACCCACATTACCACACTGAGTCAATCCATTTCATCCAAGTTCTTCCTCTCACTCACTGTCCCTCCACTCTTCCAAGCATAATGTTCTTCTCCAAGGACAAGTCCCTTCTTGCAACATGCCCAAAGTATATTTGATGGAGCTTCAAAATCCTTGCCTCCAAGGAGCAGCCTCATTTCACCCTCTCCAGGTTGAACCTGTTTGTTCTCTTAGCATTCCATGTTATATTCAATACTCTTCTCCAGCACCACAACTCAATGACATATAAGCACGATCAAGTGCTCTGGGGTTCCGATTCTTCTCAAAGTCAGCCACAGTTTGTTGTGACCCACACAGTCGAATGCACTTGCATAGTCAATGAAACACAGATATTCCTTTAGTACTCTCTGCTTCCAGCTAAAATCCATCTAACATTGGCTATAATATCCCTGGCGCCATGGCTTCTTCTACATCCACATCTGGAGTTTCTCGATGTGCTGTTCAAGTGATTTTTGGATAATTGTCAGCAGATCTTGTTTGCATGATATTGTTTGATCTTTTTCACACTTTGTCAGGTCACCTTTTATAGGAATTGGAAGAAATATGGATCTCTTCCAGTCAGTAGGTCAGGTAATGGGAAACCTTTGCCATCAAACCAGAGGGGATGGAAGGTTCCAGAGGAAGAAGGAGAGGGAACAGAGCTGGGTGATGACAGGGCACGGTGAGAGTGGGAACATAACATATGCATGAAGGTTGGGCCTCTGGGACCACCAGTTGATCTGTTATTTGTATATTATCCTTAGCTCTTTTAGGTAAAATGATTATTGCTCTAAAACTAACCCAAATAAACCATTTAGCAAGAAGGATTAGTCATCCACTTCCAAAATAAAAGGGTTTAAAAAAAACAAACAACAAAAACCCTTATTTACAACAGAACACAATTCTATTAGTCTAGCAGACAGATATGGCACCAGAGGCTGAGCCTTTATGTTGGAAATAATGAAGGAGGAGGAACCGTTGCAAACAGACCATAATGATTGGAATGAGGAATGTGAGAAGTACGAATGTAGGGAAATTAGAGATTGATAAAGAAGAAATGGAACCCCAAAATATTGACATTTTCGACATTGGGTACAATAATATACATTATCCAGATGACACAACCTTTCTTGCTGAAACTGAGGAGGACCTAAAGTGCTTGCTGCAGAAGGTCAAGGATTGCAGCCTTCAATATGTATTGAAGCTCAACATCAAGAAAACAGAAATTCTCACCATTGGACCGATTGGCAGCATCATGATAGACAGTGAAGAGATTGATATTGTTAACAGCTTTAGTTTGCTTGGCTCCACAATCAACACTCTTGCTACCAGCAACCAGGAAATTAAAAGAAGAATTACATTGGGAAAGTCTGCTGTCACTGACCTCTCCAAAGTACTGAAGAGCAATGATGTCAGTCTGGAGACTAAGGTTCACCTGATCCAGGCCATATTCTTTGCAATTACTTGTTATGAATCAGAGAACTGGACAATGACAAAGATGATAGAAGGAGAATTGATGCCTTAGATCTGTGGTGTTGGTGAAGAGTATTGAAGACACCATGGACGGCTAAGAGAACAAACAGATTCATCCTAGAGAGGGTAAAATCAGGCTGCTCCTTGGAGGCAAGGATTCTGAAGCTTTGTCTGACCTACTTTGAACATGTTGCAAGGAGGGACCAGTTGTAGGAGAGATGAAGACTCTTGATGAGATGCATTGATTCAGTGACAGGGGTAATAGGGGTAGTTGTGTCAGAGACAGTAAGACTGGCACACTATAGAACAGAATTTAGGACTGTTATACATAAGGTCAGTATGAGTCACAGATGACTTGATGGCACATAATAACAACAAATAAAATAGATTGACATGGGATATTTTAATCAGACAATGTTCTGATCTACTGTGCTGGTGATGAAAGGTGAAGAAAAAACTGGGTTACATTCATTCAGGATAAAATAGACCATTTCTTGATCCATCTTGAAATGCAACGTTGTGACAGAATTTAAGGAAGACTTGTTCATACAACTATCATTAAAATTTATGAACCAACATTAAGAGCCAAGTGGAAGAAATATATAACTTCTATCAACTGTTGTAATCAGAAATAGATAGAACATGCAATCAAAATATAACAGGTGATATAATAATGGGTGATTTGAATACAAAAGTTGAGAACTAGGAAGGAGGATCAGTAATCAGGAAATATGGACTCAGTAACAGAAATGAGGCTGGAGACATAATGATTTATTCATTGCAAATAACTTTCATAATAAACACAGATGATGACTATACACAAGGACTTCAACTGATGTCCTATACATGAATCAGATAAATTACACATGTAGGAAAAACCATTGGAGAAATTAAATACTTGCTGGGAAACCTAGGTCAGGTGCCGATTGTGGATGAAATCATCAGCTAATTGTATGCAAGTTCAAATTGAAGTTGAAGAAAATCTTATTAAATTCACAAGAACCAAAGTTCAACCTTGAGTCTATCCTTCCTGAACTCAAACCATCTCAGGAACAGGTTTGAGACCTTGAATACTGAGAAACAAAGACCAGAAGAGTTGTGGGAGAATATCAATAATGTCATCTATGAAGAATATAGAAGATCATTGGAGAGATGGAGGAAGAAGAAAAAAAACAAAATGAATATGAGAAAATACTTTGAATATCCCACTGGATCACCAAGAAGCCAAATCAAAGGGAAGAAATCACGATGTCAATGAGCTAAATCGAAGAGTTCAAAGGGCAGCATGAGAAGACAAAACGAAGTATTATAATGAAATGTTCGAAGAGCTGGAGTTGGAAAATCAAAAGGGATCAACTCAACATTTCTTAAAGCTGTAGGAACTGAAGAACAAATTTAATCCTTGAGGTGCAATACTTAAGAATACTTAAGGACACTGTGAGTAGAATGTTGAATGACCCAGGAAGCATGAAAAGAAGGAGTACTCAGAGTCAGTATAAAAAAAAAAAGAAGCTGACAGAAGAATTTCATGAAACAACATAATCAAGTTCTATGATGAGGAAGGAGGAAGTTCAAGATGTTCTGAAGGTATTGGTAAAAAAACAAGGCGCAAGGAATTGATGGAATACCAGTTGACATCTTTTACCAAATAGACACTGCCTTGATACACTCACAAGTTGTGCCAAGGAATCTGGAGGACAACCACCTGGCCATCTCTTTATATTAGAAGTAAGGAAATAAGGAACCTTATTGCACAAGGAAAATCTGCAGTCAGAGGCTTGTCCAATTTACAGAGGATCCATGGTGTTAACTTGAGGACTGAGATGTGCTTGATTCAGGCAGTACTCTTTTCAATAATTTGCCACTGAGACCTGAATAAGTATAATAGAAAAAAAATTATAACCTTTAGCTATTGTATGGAGAAGAGTACTGAATATCTATCTCATGGACTGTTAAAAGAACAGAAAATGTTTTGGAGAAGGTGCAGCCAGAATGTTCTTTGGAAGCAAAGATGATAAAGCTTTGTATGACGTGCTTTTAGCATGTTGCTAAAAGGCTGTTCCTTGGAGAGGGACATCATGCTTGGAAAGGTGGTTGTTTTTATGTGTTGTCAAGTTGCTTGAGATTTATAGCAACCTTATGTACAACAGCTCTGAACTCTGTTTTATCCTGAGCCAACTTTATTGTCTCTGACACACCCTCATTACTCCAGTCACTGAATCAATCCATTTCACCAAGGGTGTTCCTCTCTTCCACTGTCCCTCCACCCTCCCAAGCATGAGTCCCTCTCCAAGGATTAGTTCCTCCTTGCAACATACCCAAAGTGTATCCAAATCCTTGCTTTCACAAAGCAGCCTGGTTTCACCCTTTCTACAATAAACCTGTTTGTTCTCATAGCAGTCCACGGTATATTCAATACTCTTCTCCAGCACTACAGCTCAAAGGCATCAATCCTTCTATCATCACTAAAGGTAAAGATTGACAAAATAGAGGAAGGCCCTCCTCCATATCGGTTGACACAGAGGCTGCAGCATGTATGTTAGAAATAATGAGAAAGGCACAGAATCAAACAGAGTTTAGGTCTGTTGTTCATACAGTTAAAGTGGGTTGTATTCAACTCAGTGGTACCAAAAGCATCAGGTTTTTACATGGTTGTTATGTACTGTAAAATTGGAACTGATCTCTAATTGACTCTTTAGCTAGTTTTCAGAGGCAATAAATCACCTGGGAGTAGATCGCCATCTTTTTCCTATGGAGCTTCAGGTTGATTTGAACAATGTGCCTTCGAGTTGGTAGCACGGCTCCATATCATTACTTCATCAGATCTCTTTTGATTGATGCCAACTAATATTTTCAACAAATACATTGCAACATTAGATGTGCTCATCACTCTGTGTCAGGAAAATTGGAGGACAGCTGCCTGGCCTACTCATTGTTCCCACTTCTAAGAAAGGTTTTCAAATACAGTGTGGAAATTATTAAACAGTATCCTTATTATTACATGCAAGTGAAATCATACTAAGAATCATCCCAAAACAGTACAATAGCAAGGAAGTCCCAGACGTTCAACCTGGGCTTAGGAGAGACCATCAGACCTGGATATCACTGTTGATCTTAGATGGACCCTCACTGAAAGCAGAACTGCCAGAAGTGGGTGCCTGTTTGTGTTTTATTGACTACACAAAGGCAATTGACTTAGTGGATTTTAACAAACTATGAGCAACATTGAGAAGAGCAGGAAACCCAGAACTCTTAATTGTGCTCATATGAAATCTATACCTAGACTGAACAGAGCAAGGGTTGCATAGTTTAGAATCAAGATGGTTGTGTGTCAAGGTTGTATCCCTTTTCCATGTTCTCCATGTTTTTGTTAGATGCTCTTGAGTCAAGTAAGATTCATAGTGACCCTATGAATAACAGATCTGAAATCTATCCTACCACGTGCCTTCCTCACACTTCCTGACACACTAGAACCCACCGCGGCTGTCACTGTGTCAATCCACCTGGTTGAGCATCTTCTCTTTTGTCAGCCCTCTGTCTTTCCAAGCATCGTGTTCCTCTTCAAGGAATAGACCCTCCTAGAAACTTACCTGAAGTGTGTGAGGCAAAGCTTTATCATTTTTGCCTCCTCAGAGCACTCTGGCTCTATATTCTCTAAGACATATTTGTTCGTTTTTATGGGGTCATGGAATATTCAGTGCACTGCAACTCCACAGCTCAAAGGTGTCAATTCGTCTGTCATCCTTTTTCATTTTCCAGCTACTAGATTAATAGAAATTGATTGGAAAGACCATGACCTGAGCCACATGTACCCCTTATTCCTTAAACTTACGTCATTATTCCTCAATAGTTTGGACAGGTTCACAACTGCAATTTTCCAGCACAATACATCTTCTGATCTCCTGACTGCTCTTATTAAAGGTATTGATTGTGGTCCAAGGAAGATGAAGTTGTTGATAGTTTCAATCTTTTTTCCATCTAGCATGATGTTTTCTTTTGGTCTAGTGTTAAGAATTTTTGTTTTCTTAATGTTGAGATACCATCCGTTTTGAATACTGAACTCTTTGATTCTCTGCAACAAGTTCTTCTCCAAGTCCTCTGCACTTTCAGCAAGTAAAGTTTTGTCCTCTGCATAATGCAGGTTATTAATGAGTCCAGCTTCTCAAATAATTTGCTCAGCATACAAATTGAATAGGTAGGGAGAGAGAATACAAAACTAACACACTCACTTAGTTTTAAACTATGTCATGTTCCCCTGGTCTGTTCACACAACAACCTCTTGATCTAGGTATATATAAGTTTTTCATCAGCACTAGTAATTGTTCTGGGATTCCAATTCTTCTCAATGTTAGCCATAACTCTTTATGGTCCACACAAATACCCTTGCATTGTCAATATAACATTAACAGACATTTTTTCTTGTTTTGTTTACTTTCAGCCAGAATCCATTTGACATCAGTAATGATATACCTGGTGCTATGGCCTCTTCTAAAGCCTTCTGGAACTTCTGGCAGTTCTAGCCATTTTTTTTTATTATCTTCAATGGTTTTCAATGATCTCCCTTCTCCATACCTAGTCAGTATTCATGTAGAGCAAATATTTGTCAAGCTGTACTCTATGAAAAGAAATGTGGCATCAAAAATGAAAGAAGACTCACAAACAGCCTAGATGACACAATCTTGCTCACAAAAACTTGAAAAGGACTTGAAGAGCTTCCTGCAAATGATCAAAGACTACATACAGCCTTCAATATGGATTGCATCTCAGCAGCAATAAATCAAAGATCTTCACCATTGTACCAATAGCCAGTGTCTGGGAAGATGGAGAAAAAAAATTAAATTTGCTAATGATTTCACCCTACTTAGATCCACGATCAACCTAGGCACCAACATTCAAAAAAATCAAGAAATGAATTGCTTTGGGAAAATCTTCTGTTAAGGACCTCTCCACAACATTAAAGAGAAATTATTTTAGTCTATATACTAAGGTATTCCTGATGAGAACAGGATAATGACTTAGGATGACAGAAGAGTAATCAATGCCTCTGAGTTGTGGTGCTGGAGAAGGGTACTGAACATACTGTGAGCTGCCAAAAGAAAAAATAAGTCTATAATGGAGAGGGTGATAACACTTTACTCCTTAGAGGCAAGAATTTTTGAAACTACATATCAGTCTGTTGGACATTTTGTAAGGCGGGGCCAGTCTCTGGAGAAGGACGCCATGCTTGCAAGGGTCAAGAGTCAACACAAGAGAGGAAAACTCTGAATGGAAGGAATTGACACAGTGATTGTGGCAATTAGGGTCAGGTGTGTCAGAGGTGATGCGGTTGGCTCAGGATAGGGCAAGGTTTAGAGCTGTTGTTCATTAGGTCATTATGAAATATTGTCATTTCGATGGCACATAACAACAATGACAAGACATCAGTGCTCCTTATTCATTTTGTAGTTATACGTACTGTTAACTATGAATCATAGAAACCCTGTGAATAATGTATCTGAGCCCTACCTGTGCCATCCTAATCATCTCTGATACTCTATAGCTGATTGCTCTAGTACCTATGTTAATCTAGCTTGTCTAGTAGATTTTTTGAATACTAACTGGATCACCATGGAGTAAAAGTTTCAGTGGGTTTTCGGGAAAAGACGTCGAAGAAGAAAGACTGGCTATTCACTTCTGAAATAGCAAGCTCCAGAAAACTCAATGAATACTAAGTACAGTAGCACCTATTTCTACATGTGGTATATATTTTATGACTCTCAGTAAATGCCTGAAACAGCAAATAGCACCACACTATATGTACACTTTATCTCTCCCTTGGTACCAGCAGTCAGGAAATCAGGAGATGTGTTGCACTATGAAAGTCTGTAGTTATGGACTTCTCCCAACTATTAAAGATTAATGATGTCAGTTTGAGAACTAATGTGGGTCTGATTCAGGCCAGGATTTTTCCAATCCCTTGCTATGCTGGACAATGAATAGATGGCAGAAGAAGAATTGGTGCCTTTGAGCTATGGTATTGGAGAAGAGTACTAAACATCTCACGGAATGCCAAAAGAACAAACAAATATGTGCTGGAGAAAGGATAGCCAGAGTACTTTTGGGAGGCAAAGATGATGAGACGTAGCCTCAAATACTTCAGGTATGTTGCTAGAAGGAGCTATCCTTTGGAAAGGGACATGATGCTTGGAAAGGTCGAGGGTTGATGAAGGAGAGGAAGATCCTTGGCCTTGTGGTGGTCTGCCACAACGAACTTTAATGTGTCAGGAAGTGTGTAAAAATGGCTCAAGATGAAACCAGGTTCAGATCTTTTGTTTGTTCGGTCACTGTGAGTCATGCTCAATTCAATGACAACTAACAACATAATATGGTAAAGTTAAATTTAGAAATTAGCTCAGTAATAAATAGAATAATAAGATAAGGTTATTTGAACTTAATAATTGTGATTTTTTTCGGTGTTGTTGTTGTGTACTGTTGAGTTGGAACTGACCCATAGCAGATCCTCTAGCTGGTTTTTAGAGGCAAATAACTGCACATAAGGAGATTGCCCATCTTTCTCCTGTGGAGCAGCTGGTGGTGACCAATCACGTGCCTTCAGGATTACAGCACAGCTTCTTGTCACTATGCCACTTTTTTACTAAAGTGTGCCTGATACAGGCCATGGTCTTTGCAATTACTTACTATGCATCAAAAGCTGGACAATGACTAGGGAGGATAGAAGAAGAATTGATGCCTTTGTGCTGTGATGCTGGAGAAGAGTACTGACTATAACATGGCCTGTTAGGAGAACAAAAAGTTCTTCCTAGAGAGGCTGAAGCCAGGTGATTCTTTGGGGGGCAAGGATTCTGAAGCTTTGTCCGACATACTTTGAACTTGTTCCAAGGTGGGATCAGTCCTTGGAGAGGGACGCCAAGCTTGGGAAGGTGTAGGGACATCTCAAGAGAGGAAGACCCTTGATCAGATGGATTGATTCAGTGACTGAGGTAATGGCGGTAGGTTTATCAGAGACAAGATTGGCACAGAATAGAGCAGGGTTTAGGTCTGTCGAACACAGGGTTGCTATGAGTTGCAGATGACTTGATGGCACATAACAACAACAATCATTGTGAAACCACACCAGTAGATGTGAAAACCCTGATAGCTACTGAGTGGCTCAAGTGGAAATAGGGTGATTATATTGAAGAAAGAAATGCTTCAAATACCTGATTATTTTCTTGCACAGTCTAAAATAGAGCACAAATATATGAACTTATGGCCCAATGGGTAAAGAGTTGGACTGTCACCCAAAACCATGTGGTTGCATCAACCAGCTGCTCCATGCAATAAAGATGGGCAATCTTTTCCCATGTGCTGTACAGTCTTTGAAAACTCACTGACTGAAGGACAAGCTATGAATTGGTTCCAAGTTGTCAGCACATAACAACAAGGACAACATGAATAGCATATTTCCTAGTTTTTCATTTAGTATTTTGAGACTGTAGTTCCATACAGATAAGAGAAAGTGTAGAAAGTGAAATCGTGGAAAAGGTGGGATTATTTCAATCACACAGAAAATAGATTCTTGTACTTCACCCAGGATATGTGATTTTAGTTATTAATAATAAATTCTCTAATCATTCTCATGCAGAGATGATGGAAAGGATTTAGCTGATAATTCATTGACATAACGCAGAATAGAAGACTCTCTTAGTGATGCTCAGAACTGAAGCATAATGGAACACAGCATGCTTTCGGAGTCATTCCTCTTTGCTTTATAATTTTGAGGTCTGTGTGAAAGTACAAGACACATACTCCCTTAAGATGTACATGAGACAATGAAACTTGCAAAATCTGTAACAAACTCTTTGCATCAAGAGGAACCATCAACAATGCATTAGTTGAAGCAGTGGTCATAAGCCTTGTAACCCTTTTCCATTACCTGGTGGCTACATTCATCCTGATTTGACAGTGGAACAGTACTACACAGTCCAAATTCTATAATTGAGAAACATGAGAACTGTCCTTTAGTCATAAGCCAGTCTCAAAAATACATGAGATAGGCTCAAGAAACACTGCTTGAATTTTCCAGAAACATTAAAAACAACGACAACAGCAAAAGCTCCCCCACTCAAACCAATCAAATTGAAAATCAAATTGAAACAAACTAACTCTAAAAGGCAATATTAGGCTTAGAAAACTCTGTGTATTAACTCTTCAACTGGAAGGTGAATTCCTTGTATCACATAATGGCATAAGGTTTGGATTTTTTCCTTTTCATTTTTGTCGATGATTACACACATTTATGTACAGTTACACAGAGCAGTATACCCTCCCAACACCAACATAATTTATTTACTGTTATTCAATTCTCCCTATCTCCTCTTACCAGATCTATCACTTAGTGTGACTGGGACTCACTGAAGATAAAGAGAAAGGATTATACCCCCTTATCCTTTTGAAGAACAAATTTAAGATTGATGAATGAATTCTGAGTCATGCCAATGATTACTTAGATAATCTAGGTAAGAATCCCTTGGTAAAAATGAGAAATAGAGTAGTTTTCATACAACTGGGAGAAGAATATAGAATGCACCATGGACTGCTAAGAAAATAAACAGGTTCATCCTGGAGAGGGTTAAACCAGGCGGCTCTTTGGAGACAAGGATTCTGAGGCTTCGTCTGACATACTTTGGACATGTTGTAAGGATGGACTGGTCCTTGGAGAGGGACATCATGCTTGGGAAGGTGGAGGGCCAGCACAGGATAGGAAGGCCCTCTATGAGGTGGATTGATTCTGTGACTGGGATAATCAGGATGGGTGTATAGGAGACAGTGTGATTGGCACAGGACAAAGCAGAATTTAGCGCTGTCGTACATAGGGTTGCCATGAGTCGCAAGTGACTTGGTGGCACACAACAACAACAACTATATTTCTACAACAAATAGCCCAACCATAAGCCCTAACAAATTATCTTGGATAAAACTACCTTCCTTTCCTTCAGAATGTTTTAACAGCAAGTGACTGAATATGTTCAACTCATGAAAAATTCTGAAGGAGCTGATATTTAAGAAGTGAGAGAAAAATGTTAACATCTTAGCCAGAATTCAAGTGATTGTTGTAGGTTAGGTGTAGTTAAGTAGAGGATGATTCATAGTGACTCTGTGAACAGCCAAACGTACCCTGTCCTATCCTGTGCCATCTCTGACACATTAGAGCCCATTGCTGAAGTCATCATGTCAATCCATCTCATGAGAGGTCTTCCTCTCCTTTGATGACCCTCCATCTTTTCAAGTATGACATCTGTTTCTCAGGAATAGCCTTGCCTGGCTACATGTCCAAAGCTTGATAGACAAAGCTAAGCCATGTTTACTTCCAAAGAGCTCTCTGGCTTCACTTTTCACGAGACAGATCTGTTTATTTTTTTCAGCAGTCTATGTGATATTCAGTACTCTTCTCCAACACCACAACCCCAAACCATCAATTCTTCTGACATCCTTACTCATTGTCCAGCTCTCTGATGCATAGCAGGTAATTGAGAAGAACATGTCTTCAAACAGACATCATTGCTGTTCAACATTTTGGAGAGGTAACTGATAGCAGACTTGCCCAATGTAAAACGCATCTTCTGATTTCCTGACTTCTGGTACCAAGGGTGTTGATTGTTGATCTAAACAAGGTAAAACAATTGACAACTTCAATCCTTGCTCCATCTTTATAATATTGACTGTTGGTGTGATGAGAAGTATACACCTACAGAATCATCTAGATCAAGAAGCTGTTGTGTGATTGAAACAAGGGAACACTCATAATTTAAAATCAGGAAGGGTGTATATGTCAGGGTTATATTCTTTTTCTATACCCAATCAATCTATATGTTGAGCAAGTAATTTGTGGTGCCGGATTCTATGAAGAAGAATGTGGCATCAGTCTTACAGGAAGACTCATCAACAACTAATGTTATGCAGAGGACACAACTTTGCTTGTTGAAGTGAAGAGGCTATAGAATACTTCCTTGTAGAAGATCAAAGACTGCAACCTTCTATATGGATTATATAGAAAGTGATTAACAAAACAACTATGAGATATCATCTCACTCAAGTAAGAACAGCAAAATTTAACAGAACAGCAAACATCAAATGCTGGCGAGGTTGTGGAGAAACTGGAACCCTTCCTTATTCACTGTTGGTGGGAGTATAAAATGGTGCAACCACTGTGGAAGGCGGTATGGCTCTTTCTCAAAAACTTGCAAATAGAAATACCATTTGACCCAGCAAATCCACTACTGGTAATTTACCCTAAAATAACCATAACTGCCACCTAAGCAGAAATATGCACATCCATGTTTATTGTGGCTTTGTTCACAATAGCAAAGAGCTGGAAACAATCCAAGCACCCCTCAACAAACGAATGGATAGAGAAGCTCTGGTATATCCACACAATGAAATACTATGCAGCATTGGAAAACAAGAAACTCATGAATTATTATGCAAAATGGGTGACCCTGGAGGACATTATGCTGACTGAAATATCTCAGTCACAAAAGGACAAATATTGCATAAATCCACTGTTGTAAAATGAGACTGGTATCAGGGTTGAGGGAAGACAGAAATGGAGGGGAGGAATGATGTATATTGTATTGAAACAGATGAGGGAGAGAACTGTTTAAAAGGGGCATATGAATGGGTATTCTTGTCATTACAGAAGTCCAGAGTGAAGGCTGCATAGTGGAGTGGACTTGGTGGGGAGGGATTGCATAACAATGAAAGTGCTTTTCTTCTCAAGGAGAAGAGTGAATTTTGGGGAAGGGAGTGAGAGGAAAAATGCAACAATGAATGACTGGAAATCCAAAAAAAAAAGGAAAGAGAAAAGAAAGAAAGTGATTAGCTAGTATCAAAAGGTGAAATCTGGGATGATGCAACTGGTAGTTTAATGCATGGAATAATTTCTTCAAAAGGAAGACCAATGAGCTTAACCAAACCAAGTACTGTTGTTATGTGTCCTGAAGTCAGAACTAACTCCTAGTTGAATCCCCAGTGAATTTTCACTGACTAAATAGCACAACAAGAGATTGCCCATCTTTCTTCTGAAGAGAAATTGATGGCTATGAACCACCTGCCTTTGAGATGGCAGGGCAACTTCTTATCCACTAGGTCACCATAGCTAGTCAGAGGACCAACTGACTGGTGAGAACAAAAGAAAAGAATGACTAAAAGGTGAGACCAAAAGCGCAGTGATCCAGTTACCGAAACCAAGTTAAAGTACAAGATTGGAGCTGGGAGCATGTAAGAATAAATGGAACTATGAGCTGAAGATTCAGAAAGAAGCCAAAGATTGGAGGAGGAAGGAAAAAAATTAAAAAAGACCTTTTTAAAACATATAAAATGGAAAATAACCTCATTTAATTTACTAAAAATGTTAAGTAGGTGTGGGAAAGCTAATGGATAAAAAGGTTAATACATAAAACAAATCAGTGTTTTCTATAGTGGCAACAAATCATTGGAGAGTAAAATTTTGAAGATACAATTTATGGTAACATCAATTAAATAAACTGCTAAAACTCAATGTTTTAAAACTATGAATGATTTCAAAAAGTGAAAGGTTGAATATTAGTAGAGACAACCACAAAGAACAGATATAAAAAAAAATTGCATCATCAGATAAAATGACTCATTATAAAGTTAGTATAAAAAAAATTATGGTGCTTGCATAACTATAGACAAATCAATTAATAAGATACAATGTATAGTAATTTGATTTGCAGCCACAGCAATACTGTATTGAAGTGTGGAAAGATACTGTTTCATTATTAAATCATGTTGGATCATTCAGATATTAAAATTTAAAAATTTTAAGCCTTCTTTTATAAACTAAAAATTGAAAATAAGTAATAGATCTTTTAAAAGATGAAAATAATAACAATAGAACTTTTAGATGAAAACTGTCATAACTTTGACAGTAGAAAAAGGAATTTTTAATAGATGTAAAAGCATTAATTATAACTGGCAATTTATCAAGCAGTATGTCACATTTTTTTCTCTTTCCCTGGATGTATATTCTATTTTAAGAAAAATTTCTTTTTAAATTATAAAAGAATAAAGCAAGTTTCAAGGTTTGTTTACAAATACGTGTATTTCCATTTTTAGAAATGTGTCAGGAAGTGTGAAGATGGCATAGGATAGGACAGGGTTCAGATCTGTTGTTCATAGGGTCATTATAGTTGTATTTGACTCAATAGCATCTAACAACTACATCAAGAACAGAGGAGAAAGAATTTAAAGCTAAATTATATACTTAGCAAAATTAAGAAGACTCAGTGGATAAATAAAGTACAATTCTGTAAAAAGAAGAACCAGATTCCTTCCATTGTATGACACCAAGGTTATAATAGAACTAACAATGAGGTGAGATATATATGTATGTGTAAATATATATATAATCACACTAAAAAGATTTTAATTTCGTTTAGAGAACTACATAGAGAGAATAGCCTGAATACACATCCTTTAATCTAAAACTTTCCAATGTGCTTAAAGACTTATAAGTTTGGTTGTTACATGTCATTGAGTCAAGAATGACTTAAAATAATCCTCTGAATGATAGATCTGAACCTCGTTTTATTCTGTGTCATCTTCATCAACTCTGAGATACTGGAGCCCATTACTGTGAGGACTGTGTCAATCAGCTTCATTGAGAATCGTCCTTTCTTTCTTCCTCCACCTTTCCAAGCATGATACCACCTTTCAAGGAATGGACTCTCCTAGCAAAATGCCAAAAATATGTGAGCTGAATGCTCCCTGTCCTTGTTTCAAAGAACATTCTGGCTGCATTTTTTCCAAGACTGTAGTACATTTTTTTCCAATCTGTTCATTTTTTTTTTTTACAATCCAAGGGATATTCAGTGCTTTTCTCTAATACCATGATTCAAAGTCATCAATTCTTCTTTTGTCTTAATTCATTGTTCAATTCTCAGATGCATTGCAAGTGATTGAAAAGAGCAGGATCTGAATCAGTTACACCTCAGACTTTAAATTGACATCATTGCTCTTAGATATTTTAGAGAGCACAATTTAGAGCATTTGAGGGTGCTAACACAAAGTCTATACCAAGACCAAGTAGCTGTTGTCCAAGTGGAAAAAATGGAGGAGGTTGAAAATGTCAACAGCTTCATCTTGCTTGGATCCACAATTAACATCCTCTGTACTAGCAATCATGAAATAAAGAGACATATTGCACTGGGCAATTCTACAGTTAGGGACTTCTCCAAATAACTGAGGAGCAATTATATTGGTTTGAGGACTAAGGTATGTCTGATTCAGGCCATGATCTTTCTTATTACTTGCTATGAATCTGAGAGTTAGACAATGAATAAGGATGATTGAAAAAGAATTCATGCCTTTGATCTGTGGTGTTGGAGAAGAGCACTGAACAACCCATGGACAGTCAAAAGAGCAAGTGTGTCTTGGAGATGGTGCAGCTGGAATGCTCTTCGGAGGCAAGAATGATGAGGCTTTTTTTACACACTTTGAACATGTTGTTAGGAGGTGCTATTCCTTGGAGAAGGACATGAAGTTGTAAAGGGTGGAGGGTTGGTAAAGGAGAGGAAGATCCTTTGCCTGGTGGATTGATACAAATGACTACTGCAATTGGCTCTTGTGTGTCAGGAAGCGTGAGGATGGTGCAGGACAAAGCAGTGTTCAGATCTTTTGTTCGTAGGGTGACTGTGAGTCATACTCAACTCAACGGATGCTGAAAACAACAACAGCAACAACAACAACAACAGGAAGGAATTAGGGCTTGAGACAGTCAAAGATGGGTTTGTGAGACACACAATAGGAAAAATTGAAAGAAACTTCTACCTAAGTAGGTGATCTGTGATGGGATAGGCCATGAAATGTAGGGTGGCTAACCAGAAGGCTGTTTATCTGGTGGTTTGGATCCTCCAGGGACTCCTCAGGAAAACGACGGAGAGTGTCTTCCACTTTCACACACTTAGCGGAGGGGGTTATGAGTTGGAATTGATATTATGGCATAAAGTTGTTTGAGTAACCAAATGACTTAAAGCTTGGCTATTTCTAAGTCTCAAAAGAGAGATAGAGAAGTACCTTAAATATATTGTAGGTTCTGTACCAGAACACAACAGTAAAGCAGATATTGCAATAAAGTTAGTCACATGAATTTTTGGTTTCCCAGGGAATAAAAAAGTTAGGCTTATATTACACGGAATCTATTTGTGTTCAATAGCAATACAAAAATATATTCAGTATTGTAAAAAGTAGCAGAATGTGTGACACCAGTACACAAAGAGCTATTAGGAAAAAGATGATGATATTCTTGTTCAATACAGGGCTGTCTAAAATCCTCAATTAAAAAAAAGCAAAACAAAAATCTGTGATGCACAATAAAGCGTTTCAGATAAAACCAGGTAAGCCTGTGCATTAATAACTCTGGCAGTTGAAGCAACGGCATTTAAGAAGTGTGTGGGAATAATATTTTGTTTCTATCCTTGAAACCTCTCCTTACTTTATCTTGTCAACTCCAAAATAAAATTAGAAATAAATGGAAAGCTTATAAGTAGTAGTAAAATTCACCTTCAGGAAAAATAACAAGCCAGTGACTTTAAGGTTAAAAAATCTAGACCAGTGTAACAAAAATGGTACAACCACTATGGAAGGCTGTTTGGCGCTTCCTCAAAAATTTGCAAATAGAAATACATTTGACCCAGCAATTCCACTACTGGAAATGTACTCTAAAGAAACCATAACTGCCACCCAAGCAGATATATGCATACCCATGTTTATTGTGGCCTTTTTCGCAATAGGAAAGAGCTGGAAACAACCCAAGGGCCCATCAACAAATGAATGGATAAAGAAGCTCTGGTATATTCACATAATGGAATATTATGCAGCATTAAAAAACAAGAAACTCATGAATTATTATGCAGAATGGATGACCCTGGAGGACATTATGTTGACTGAAATATCTCAGTCAAAAAAGGACATATATTGCATAGGGCCACTGTTGTAAAATGGGTCTGACATCAGGGTTGAGGGAAGACAGAAAAGGAGAGGAGGATTGATGTATACTGCATTGAAACATATGAGGGAGAAACTGTTTAAAAGGGGCATATGAATGGGTATTATTGTCATTAAAGAAGTTCAAAGTGAAGGCTGCATAGTGGAGTGGACTTGCGGGGGAGGGATTGTATAACATTGAAAGAGTTTTTCTTTTCAAGGAGAAAAGTGAATTGGTGGTGGAGGGAGAAAAGTGCAACAATGAATGACTGGAAACCATAAGACTTTGTAAACTTTCATTAAAATTAAAAATAATAATAATTAAAAAACCCTTGTCACTATGTGTCTTTTGCTGTTATTAAATGTCATGGGACTGATTATGACTCACAACTACTCTATAAAAACCAGATCTGAGCCTTGCCCTACCTGTGCCGTCCTCATCAGCTCTGATAAACTTGAATCCATTAATATGTTTGCTATGTCAGTAAGTCTCTTTGAGAGTCTTCATCTCCTTCACTTACCCTCTACTTTCCCAAGCATGATGTCTTTTATCGCAGACCAACCTTTCCTAACAACATACAAGTTGTTAAGATTATAAGATGAAGTTTGAGCATCTTTGCCTTCAAGGAGCATTCTAGTTTTGACTTCTGAAAGAGATACTTATTATGTTTACAGTTCATGGGATATTCAGTACTCTTATCTAGAACTAAAATTCAAAGGTATAATTCTTGTTTTGTCACCATTCATTGTCCAACTTTCAGATGCACAGAGAGGAATGGAAAAGACCATAGGCTAGAACAGGCACATCTGTCTTCAAATTGATGTTGTTGCTTTTTAGCATCACGCAGAGGCACTTGACAGCAGATTTTCCCAGTGAAACAACAAGTCTTTATAGTACCAAGGGTGTTGATTGTGAATCCAAGTTAGATATCATTATTGGCAGCTTCAACATTTTCTTCATCTGTTATGATGTTATTTTCCCTGTGGTGAAGATTCTGGTTTTTTTTTTTTTTTATGGTGAGGGGCAATCCATTTTGACAAGAATAGTCTTTGAACTTTGAACTTTCTTTCAAGCTCTCTTCCCTTTCAGCAAGGACGTTTATATTATTTGCATAGGGTCCTCTAGTGGTTTAGTACTGCCAGCTCAAAGGTATAGAGTTTGAATCCATCTGCTGCTCCATAGGAAACAGATGAGCAACCTCCCCGGTGATGTAAAGCCTCTGAATATCCACTGGATTGTTTGCTATGAGTCGGTTCTACCTTCTGAATTAATGGCATATAAAAAACATGTGTTTGTAAACTTATTACATCTTCATTTCATATCTGAGAATTATTAGTTTATAATCTTTATCCACATAACTATGTTTTTACTGTAATGGTTTCCTTTTTGTTGTTGTTGTTAAGTGCCGTCAAGTTGTAGATGACTCATAGTGACCCTATGAATGAAAGACCTAAATACTTGTATAACTTTCATCATTTCTCCAAGTTCATAGGGTTTCCAGAGGCAAGCTATTTCGCAAGTGGATGCCACTTCTGCTTCCAAGCTTGTTTTAGTCTGAGAGATTCACCAAACACTGCACACCATGAGAACCATTATCACATTTGACACATTATTACTACATGTTAGTTCAAATGCCACCATTGTGGACAGGCTTTAGCAGATCCTCCAGACCAAGGGAAGCTCCAGTGGTCTATTAATAAGGAGTGGCATTGCTATTCTAAAAGTATGAAGTTCAGATCCACCAAGTGCTCCTTGGAAGAAAGATGAGCAATCTCCTCCCAAGAGATTCATTGCCTCTGAAAACAAACTGGAGGGTCAGCGGTGGCTCAATTCAAACTCAAAGGTATGTGACAAAAACAGCTAGACTAAGAGAAACTAGGAAAAAAGTGCATGGTTATCTACTTTCAAAAATTAACCAAGACTCACTCTGTGAGTTACAACAGCATATGATCTGATAATATGGTGGAAGGACACTATATCCACAAAGATAGATTCAAACATAGCAATGATTATGAAGATGAGGCAGGACCAGGCACTCTTAACATTGCATTATATAGTGGTATGTATAAAAAGTTTTGGTGGCCTACTGGGAAGAATCTGCGTTGTAATCCCAGAGGCACATGGTTCAAATCCAATCTACTAAATAGGCAATCTCTCATTTGACTAATTGTTTGTGAAAACTTCCTGGAGAGTTATCTATGAGCAAATTCCAACTCAATGGCACAAAACAACAATGAGAACAATAAATAGACTGAGGAGGACTAGGAACAAACTTGAATAAAGTTAATAATGGACCAAATCTTAACCCGGGTGAGGAGTTTCAATTCAGAAGTGAAATTATGTGCCGAGTTAAATCAGTAGAGGTCACAGAAGTCTTCCTTTTGGATGAAGCAGTAATGATGAGAATGAGGTCAGCAAGGGAATGATCAAGCTAGACGATTTGAAAACAATTAGATTGTTTAGTGTCAGAGCACGCTGGACAGCATCTAACAACAATAAGGTGGGTGAGGTGGTCTACCTCACAGAGCAGATCTTCTTCCGAAACTGTGGCTGGAGTAATGGAAACTTAGAATACTTTTAATTCATTATCAGTAATATTTATGTGTAAGTGTAGCCATGTATATAGAGTTTATACATTTGATAGAGCAAATTTTATATTTGTAAATTTTTAAATGAGAAAAAGAAGCTGTTAAACTTTTTACCCCATCACATACATTTAGCACATGTGTTTAAGAAGGAAACAAAGCCTACTTTTTTTCTGTTTAATAAAAAAATGTAATATGATCTGATTTGGAAGTAATAATTTATAATAAAATGCATTATACCTTGTCTTTATTTTAATAATATTGGTGTGCACCATCAAGATAGATACTAAATATTTATTTTAATATTTTAGGATTCCAATATCCATAAGATTATTGTGAGGTTACTATGCATTTTGAAACAAAAATAAATTTTTAAAAATTTAGGCCACTGGTTTCTGTAAGAGAATTCTGGGACCACTGAAGTTAAAGCTCTTGTTTGCTAATGGAAGAGTTGTTGATTTGAACCTACAAATTCTCTCCAAGGAAGAAATATGTGTCAATTAACTTTTATAAATAGCACATCTTTGAAAACCATATGACAGAGTTTTAGACTGTTCTTTTAAGTCTACAGTTGACATACAGTTAATTGACTATGGAAAATGTTTCTATTCTAAAACATAGCATTGCAGTCCAGTTGATTCCAACTCATGGAAACCTTCCAAAGCGATCAGTCTTTGAGAGAAGAAGCTAACTCATCTTTCATCTGAGGAATGGTTTGTGGAATTCCAATCACCAACATTTCAATTAGTAAATCCAACGTGTAACACATTGCATATATAAATTGAAATTCTTAATGAAAACTTACTTTTTCCCTAAAAATAGATAAGCTGCTGATAATCTCTTGAGATTTTGGTAAGTCTGCAAGAGGACACCCCATTGATCTGTCAATTGTCTATACCATGGTGGTTTTCAGGTTGTTATGATGATGAAAGCAGTACCAGTAACATGTCAAATACTAGCCAGCTTATCCATGGTGGACAAAAGGCATCATCATGATTGTTTGTTGTTGTTGTTGTTATGTGCCGTCGAGTAGCTTGCGACTCATAGCGACCCTATGTACAACAACCCTAAACCCTGCTCTATCCTGTGCCAATCGCACTGCCTCTGACACACCTACCCCGATTACCTCAGTGCCTGAATCAATCCACCTCATAGAGGGTCGTCCTTTCCTGCATCGTCCCTCCAACCTCCCAAGCATGATATCCTTCTCTAAGGACCCATCCCTCCTTACAACATGTCCAAAGTATGTCAGACGAAGCCTCAGAATCCTTGCCTCCAAGGAGTCGCCTGTTTTAACCCTTTCCAGGATTATAGAAAGAGAAAAGATTGAAGCTATTAATGATTTAATATTACTTGAAGCCAAAATCAGCAGTCGTACTAGCCACAGCCAAGAAATCAGTGGGGACCTGAAAAGAAGGAGAAGTCAGCATAGATCAATAGTGATTAATTTGATAATACACAATGTATGAGAATGACTATATGAAACAAAGTGTAAAGGAATGTGTGAAACACAGGTATGCAAATTTTGTATGCAAATCAATATAAAATAAAAATAAATGTTGAAAAAGAAAAGTATTAATAAGAAAAAAAAGAAATCAAAAGACCTGCTGCATTTTGAAAGTCTGCTGTCAAGGACCTCTCAAAAGTGCTAAAGACCAACAATGCCAGTTCAAAGACAAATGCACCTGGTCCAAACCATAGTGTATTCAATTGTTTCCTATTTTTCCTCTATGTCCTGAAAATTGGACAATGAGTAAAGAAGAATGAGGAAGACTCAATGCCTTTGGATTGTGATATTGGCAAAGAGTATTGAATACATCCTGGGCTGCCCAAACAAACAAATCTACTTTGGAGGAAATACAACAAGAGTGTTTATTAGAGACAAGAATGGTGAAAACTGGCTTCGCATACTTGGGTCTATGGTCCGTAGAAGAAAACATCATTCTGAGAAAGAAGGACTCATCGAAAGTGAACAAGATCTTCAACAGAATGCGTTGACATAGTAACTGCAAAGGGTTTCAGCATGATGACGGTAAAGAGGATGGTTCAGAATACTTATTTATTAGTGTCATCAAGATTGGTAGCCAACTTGGTGGTACCTTATAATCACAGTAACAAAATAACATAGTTTTACTTAGTTTATTCTTCAAAGTTGGAAAAGAATGTGAATGTACTTATTATTAACTGATTGATATTTTTCTATGTAAGATATTTTACTACTAAATTATTAAAAGAATCACTGTCTGAATATTCCGTATGTGTGTTAATTGTGAAAGGACAGGTAATCTTTTTAATCCGACATCACTTTGATGGATTTTCATTTCAGTTGCCCCTCAACCCAGGGAATGTTAGGTTTAATGCCACTAGTAAGCTCTTTAATTATTAAACTAGTTGTCAATCTTTTTCTCATCCATCAGTTCGACTTCCCATATATTATGGTCCGCATAAGACATTGCCCTAAATTTTAGAGCAGTTTTTCCAACTCAACTTCTCTTTTCTGTGAGAAACACCTATGTTTGTATTGATAAAAGGTTCATTCTTGGATGGTAATTCCTTTTGAGCTACCATATTACAGTAAAAAAATCAACAAAAACAACAACAACACAACTTCAGTGCTTAAAAGCCTTGAACTAAGCTTTATATATAATAAGATTTACCTCGGGAGATACTAAATAAACATACTGAATGTTGTTTCAAAAAAGCATCATTGAAAAGATGAAGGCGTAGGAAATCCTGTGTCATTCCCTCTGAACTCTTGATTCTGGGCTTTTGTTTTCTCCTCTTTTGAGCTCCTTGAGGATGTTGCTAATAGTAACAGAAAAAAGAAGAGACGTGGAATTTGTACTTGTTGTAGCCTTTTCTACAATGATGGCTTATCTAGACGGCAGAATGTGAGACTCACTGTTTATACTCTATTATAATCAGTAATGCCCAATGAGACTTTAATTACTTTAATTTTTGTTCTAAATATGGAGTCTATGATGTGTGCCAGGAGAAATTTCTTGGAAAATAATACTAAAATACTCAGCTTTTGATTTTGCAAACATGTCTCTTGTTTAATGGTTCATTGGCTGAAATGTTAGTGAATTATATATTTTGTTATCTTCAGTTTCATCATAATTTTTTTCTGCAGGGGACTAGCTGAATAAATGTATTAACTATACAAGTCATAATCCAATAAAAGTTAAATGAAGCTTGTTAAAATATTACTTTACAAAATTCCTGCTTAAAAATTGGGAAGGCGTTTTTGTATTTTTTTGCTGCTAATAAAGTACACCAAAATGCATGACAAATTAGACAAGAGGAAGTAGAAATTTAAGTCTACTGTGGGGTTTGGGTTTTTTTTTCCCCTTTGAAAGATGATAGAATCTTTGTGTTATTTAATATTTTACCTTATTTATTATTTCAATCTGTTGTTCAAATTTCACTATGAATTGTCACCATTGACTTGACTATTCATAACAGCAACACATTAAAATAAAAATTTCATCATAATAATTTATTGTAAGGACAGTAAAAATGTTTGAGAGTTGTCAACACAAGTTGATTAAGATCAAATTAAGTCATAGTTACATCAAATCAAAATCATTTTTTAAACCCTTGTCACAATTGGATTTTATAGAATCCAGAAAACTATTTTCTATTTATTATAAGTTCATTCTTTTGAGAACTGTGTTAAAATAAGGATAAAGGGGAAAAATGACAGACTATAATCAGAAGACATTTTAGAGAGTATCTTCCATGCAGAATAAAATGCACTTTATATATAATCTTTTGTCCCATCCTCCAATGACTCAGGTAATCACTTATCCAGGATCTGCCTAGACAAATGTTTCTCTTTTCAAAATAAAAACAATACAATAAATTATCTTTTGTGTACTATGTTATTCATGAAGCACGATGTTCTTGATATTGGTGGGTGGTGTAATAGGTGTCAGTGGTTAAAATTCTTATCATTGTAGAATAATAATCCGTTACCTGATGATGCCACATTTGTCTATCCATTGTTGTCTTTTTAAATTGATTTTAATGAAAGTTTGCAGACTTTGGATTTCCATTCATTTGTTGTTGCACTTTTCTCCCTGCCCATCACCCCCTCCTCAATTTGCTCTTCTCTTTGAAAAGTAAAAGAAAAATTCTTTCATTCTTATAC
>NW_006399785.1:4922756-4925384 GCF_000299155.1 Elephantulus edwardii
AAGAACAAACATGTAAGTCTTGGAGATGGTACAGCCAAATTGCTCTTTAGAGGCTTAATCTCACATACTTTCAGAATGTTGCAGCTGTTGTGTGCTATTGATTGCCATTGAGTCAGGCACAACTCATAGTGACCTCATTAACAAAGGACCTGAACCACAACCATTGCCATTTATCAACAATCACAGAGTTTCCAGAGGTATGCTGTTTAGGAAGTTGATGCCACTCCTGCTTCCAAAGCATATTGCTAGAATGAACTATTCTTTGGAGAGGAACATGATGTTAGCAAGAGTAGAGGGTCAGTGAAGGAGAGGAAGACACTCAACCAGGTGGAATGCCACAATGGGCTCTTGAGTGTCAGGAAGTGTGAGGATGGCGTAGGACAGAACAGTGTTCAGATCTTTTCTTCATAGGGTCATTATGAGTCATACTCAACTCAATAGCACCCAACAACAACAACAACCACCTAACTCATTGTATTGAAAACGGTAGATTTATATAAAGTTTTGAACTGGTAAGTTAAAATCTGCCAATTTTGTTTTTTAAACATAGCTATAGTAACTATTTTGTAACACTGTTGTTGTTTTTGTTGTTGTTTGTAACACCATTGTTGTTGTTATTATTTGCCATTGAGTCAACTATGACTCATAGTGACTCTATGTGCATAATAGCTTTGAACCCTGCTCTGTCCTTAGCCAGTTTTCAATCTTTGGAACACCTGCCCTCATTACTTCAGTTACTGTGTCAATCCATATCATCCTGGGTCTTCCTTTCCTGCATCATCCCTCCACCCATCCAAGCATGATGTCCTCCAAAGTGAAGTCCCTCCTAACTACATGCCCAAAGTATGTGAGATAGGGTCTCAAAATTCTTGTGTCCAAAGACTAGCTTGGTTTCACCCTCACTACAATAGACCTGTAAGTTCTCTTGACAGTCCATGGTATGGTCAATATTCTTCTCCAGCACCACAATTTCAAAGCATCAATTCTTCTGTTATCCTTAGTCATTGTCCAGCTCTCTGATACATAATGCCTTAGTCTCTGACTGAAATTCTTGCTTTTAAGACCTCTGGAGAGTTCCCTGATGGCAAAATGCTCATGATTCTATGCCAGGAAATTTGGAGGCAAGAATACACAGATATTTGTTCTCCTTCCCAAGAAAGGCACTCCAAACAGAATGTGGAAACTATTGAACATTATCATTAATATCACATACAACCCAAATACTTGTAAATATCATTTAAAAATGGCTTAGTCAGTACACAGAGAACTTCCTGAAGTTCAAATAAGATTTAAAAGAGGCTGTGGAAACAGAAATAACATTGCTGAAGTCAGATAGATCCTGGCTGAAAGCAAAGAATACCAGAAATATGTCTATTTGTGTTTTACTGACTATACAAAGACACATACACCTTATAATAAGTTGCTATTATCAAACGATGTGAAGTTAACTACAACTCATAAAGACCTTTTGAATAATAGATCTGTGCCTTTCCCTATCATGCACCATGCTAATGGTCTTTGTCATTTACGACCCCTTTTAGTAGTGAATGCTAAACCATCTTCTTAAGGGTTTTCTTTCTATCTTTGACCTATCCTTGTCTTAAAGGACACTTGGTAACACTTACTTCATGATAGATTAGTTTGTTATTTCAATAGAACATTGTATATCTAACACTCTTCTCCAAAACCACAATAAAAAAAGGCATTGATCCTTTTTCCAGTATCACTGTTTGTTGTCCAACTTTCTGATGCCTAGGAAGCAATAGAAAATACCAAGACATAGATTAATCATATAATAGTCTTTAAAATGATGTACAATATCAAAACCAAGCAAAAATACTATCAATAAAGAAGACTACAGACCAATATCTCTCATGAGTATAGATGCAAAAATCGTTAACAAAATCCTAGCCAGTAGAATCCAAAAGCACATCAGAAAAATAATTCACCATGACCAGATGGGATTCATAACAAGTATGCAAGGATGGTTCAACATAAGAAAAACCATCAGTGTAATTCACTATATTAACAAAGTAAATAACTAAAACCATATTATCTCAGCAATTGATGCAGAAAAGTCATTTGACAAAATCCAACACCCCTTCATGATAATTGGAATTCAGCATAATTGGAATAAAAGGGAATTTTCTCAAAGTAGTGAAAAGTAAATATGCAAAACCAAGAGCAAACATCATTCTCAATGGAGAAAGACTAAAAGCATTTTCTTTGCTTTTAGTCCTTCCAGACAAGGATGCCCACTGTATTTAATATTGCATTTAATATTGTATTGCAAGTACTTGCTAGGGCAATAGGACAAGAGAAGGCAATAAAAGGCATTCAGATTGGCAAAGAAAATGGTTAAACTGTCTCTATATGCAGGTGATATGACAGTATACACAGAAAAACCTGAAGACTCAACAACAACAACAACAGAACCCTGTAAGAATTAGTCAGCCAATTTAGTAGAGTGTCAGAGTATAAGATCAATATCTAAAATTAGTAGGACTCCTCTACAGTAACAAAGAGAACTTAGATATCAATAAGGCAATACTATTTACAATAGCCAACCACACATTGAGATACTTGGCATTGAACCAAACTAGAGATACAAAAGTCTTTTTTTTTTTT
>NW_006399785.1:4925794-4928172 GCF_000299155.1 Elephantulus edwardii
TTTTAAAAAAGTTCCCTGAACCTTTGATTCTGAACACAAAGATCATGTAACAAGCAAAAACTGTTTCATTGTAGAAAAAAAAACCCATATTTGGCTCCATGTCCAAATTCCACTACATTGTTCATTTACCAAAGCCAGAATTATAATAAAGACAGGAGTATGTACTTACTATTAGCCTATTAAACAACACAAGAAAACTAGAGATCCAGGGGTTGAAAAACCTAAAAACTTCAGTATCAGCTGTAAAACTTTCTAAAACTGTAGCAAATCATGTCCTAAAGTATAGAATGAAGAGAGTTTAGTTCTGAATTGAGGTGCCCACCTGCAAGTTATTTTAAGCTTTCCCAAGATGGAAAAGAAAACATAAAAAAGCAATTTAAAAAAATACAACTTTCCTCAAATTTCCTATAAAAAGAGTTCTGTGGTTGAATCATCCCTCTAACTCCAAACAAAACCTTCTCTTTGGCACCGTTTTGAATAAACTTTGAATATACCAAGGATGAAAAGAAATAAACAAAAGAAGATAAAAGAGAACTTTAAAATATATCCTCTATAGAAAGAGATGACATTATTTCAGCTATTTATTTCAAAATTTGTAAAAAATATTGTTCACACTCATGAGTCAAGATGCTCACTGTGCAAAATGCAAGCTACTTGAGGCATAGTTTGTAAATCCACATTCATTCTCTCTCTCTCTCTCTCTGTCTCCCTCCCCTTCCCTCTCTCTCTCTCTCCCCCTCCTCTTCCCTCCCTCTTTCTCCCTCTCTTCCCCTTTCTCCTCCTCTCTCCCTCCCTCTCCCCTTTCTCTCTCTCCCTCTCCTTCCCTCTCTCTCCCTCTCTCCTCCTCTCTCCCTCTCTTTCCATCCCTCTCCCTCCCTCTCTCTCCCCCTCTGTGTTTGTATGTGGCTTAGAAAAAGGAACAAGATTAGGCAATGGAAAGTTCTTTTAAAGATTGAGTGAAAGGAAGATAGAGGACAAATCTAGTGAGAAAAGTTCATGAGGTACTCAAATGTGACTCTTGATACCTAGTAATCAGTTATTGCTAAAGTGACAATGCAATCACAGTGCAAAAGCTAATTTAAAATCATTCTTCTATCACGAGGATGAGGCATCTCAAAATTATTCAGGAACAGTAGTTATCCTGGGGACAAGTTTTCACAGGATCTCATTACATCTTTCACTAAACAGTAAAAACTATATTTTGGACTGTAAAGGTTTCAGGACCATCTTATTCATAAGTGGCTTTCGAATCAATCCGTAATCATAGCAACCCCATGTGCAATGGATCGAAAGCCTGGCTAATCCTGCCTTGACTCAGTTGTAACGTAGACTTTTCAGATTGATATGTGAAGAAACTGAGGGACCGGATATGACTTGTAAGGCCTGTTCCAGTGAGCTTTCTGTCATCACCATTCCCTAGGGGAGCACTCTTGGAGAGTCACTAACAGCATCTACTTGCCAAATGTCTTGGATATTTCCCCAGCTTACGCTCTACATATCCCTTATCACAGTTATTTTCCCCTCCTCTTTGTGATCACTCCACCCTTGCTTTCCTCTTCCGTATCAGCCCATTTACTTCATATCTGTCTTATATCATCCACATTTGTATCTTTGCTTTCTGCATACAAATAGAAAACAAGCTTCAGTCCTGGTCATGGCATGTGTGTGTTTGTGTGTGTGTCTATGTGAGGGTGTGTGTGTATGTTTGCTTTTGAAAAAAATTGATCTATGCACTTTCTACATACTTACATCCTGTCTCATAATATACTCTCCTCAATCTCTGTTTTACTTACTTACTTCTTTGAACTTCAATCACATATATTCCATTGTCCCTTTCTATTGGTATAAAAATATTTGTTGTTTTTGTTACAACAAGCACGACTCACAGTGACACTGTGAACAAAAGATCTGAATCCTGTCTTGTGCTATTCTCATAATCACTGACACACGTGAACCCATTGTTGCAATCACCATATGAGTTCATCTTGTTGAGGATTCTTCTTTTTTTTTGCTGAACCTTGACATCTCTAAGCATGATGTCCCTTTCCAAGACACTCTAGTTTCACTTTGTATTTGTCCTTTTGGCAGTCAATGGAACATTCAGCATTCTCCTACAACACCACAACTTATTCTGTCATCCTCATTCATTGTACAACTTTCAGATTATCTTAATCAGGTGCAACTTAGTCTTCAAATGGACATAATTGTTCTTCAGTATTTCAGTGATGTCCTTGACAATAGATTTGTTAGTACATCTATTAATTAGGACAGGGATGCCAAGCATGTTAAATGTGGATCCAAGTAAGAGGAAATTGTGGATAGTTTCAATCCTTTTTCTATCGTGACATTGCCTACTGATCCAGTGTTAAATACCTTTG
>NW_006399785.1:4928668-4959064 GCF_000299155.1 Elephantulus edwardii
GATCCTGATGCCACAGTCTTCTTGTTCTTGTCCAGCTTCTCAAATGATTTGCTCAGCACACAGATTTTGTGGATACGGAGACATGATACAGCCCTGATGTAGACCTTTCCTAATTTTTAACCATAATTAATTATGATTTTAAACCTGAGTTTAAAGTGCTGTCTTGTTCTGTTCTAACACCTGTTTCTGAGTCTATGTATAGAGTGTGTATTAGCACAATTTAATATTCTGAGGTTCCCATTCTTCCCAATGTTAGTTACAATTTGTTATAATTCATGATTAAAAGATTCTGCATAATCAATTAAAAAAATAAGCACATTTCTTCTAGTTTCTGACTTCAGCCAAGATCCATGTGACATCAGCTTTATATACCTTGCTTCATGGCCTCTTCTGAATCTAGTTTGAATTTCTTGCAGTTCCGTATTGATATAATGTTTCCAACTGTTTTTCAATACTCTTCAGAAAGATTTTACTCGATTTGATATTGATATTGTTAGATAGTTTCCACATTCTGTTAAATCACTTTTTATTAGAATGGGAACAAATACAAATCTCTTCCAGTCAGTTGGCAATTTCTTCATTGGTGAACACATTTAAAGTTGGATCTATTACCTAAAACATCTCAATCACTCTTCCATTATTTTTTTGTAATACTTTCAAATCAACTTGACCTTCTTCTCTCACTACTATAGGTCCTTGATCATTTGCTACTTTCTGAAATATTTAGTGGTTAACTAATTGTTTTTGCTACTGCGACTCTGTATATGCCTCCTATCTTTGTTTGATATTTCCTGCATCATTCAAGACATTGCCCATAAGATATTTCAATGCTGCAGCCTGGGGTTTGAATTTGTTTTTCAGTTCTTCGAACTTGAGAAATATATAGCATGGTTTTCCATTTTGGTTTCCTAACTCAGTTCCTGTACATTTAATTATAATGCTTTGTATTCTTAGACTGTTTCTTCAAATCTTTCATTCAACTATCTTACCTCAGCATTCTTTTCCCTAGTTTTGGCTTTTGTTTCCCCTTTTTGGTGCAAGTTTCAGTGTTTCTTCAGAAGAAGGAAGGAAGGAAGGAGGGAGGGAGGGAGGGAGGGAGGGAAGGAAGGAAGGAAGGAAGGAAGGAAAACTCTCACAACTTCACAAATTAGTGATATCATGATAGATGGAGGGAAAAAAATGAATGTGTCAAGGATTTTATGTTCTTGAATCCACAATCAACACCCTTGGTAGCAGCAATCAAGGACTTTAAAATGTATTTTATTGGAGAAATGTGCCATCAAGGGCTTACTCAAAATGCTAAAGATCATAAATGTAATTTTCTATATTATTGTACTATTTTAATTATAAATTTGGAATACATTGTTTTCCAGACAAGATCCTTCTAATTTCCCTCACCCCACCCATCAGATTGTACAAGATTAATCCCCCCCCACTCCCCACCCCAAACATCCTCATCCCTCTGCTTCCACCCTCCACTTCCCCTTGAATTGTCATACTCATTCTGCAATAACAGTTTTATACAATATTTGTCCTTGTGTGACTGAGTTAGTTCACTCAGCTTAACGGTCCCCAGTCCCTCTCAACTTAGGTAGTAACTAACAAAATCATTGCTTCTGTATGCTGTGTAGTATTCCATTGTAGGAATGTACCATAATTTATCAATCTATCCTATTTTGGTTGGACATCTGGGCTGTTAACCATGTTTTTGTGATATTGAATAATGCTGGTATGAACATTGGTGTACAAGTCTCCACTTGAGTCTCAGTTCTCATTTTCTTGGGGTATATTTTAAGCAGTGGAATAGCTCGGTCGTATGGAATTTCTATGTTCAGCTTCTTGAGGAAGGGCCAAACTACATTATTGAGTTGTTATACCATTTTACAATCCCATCAATAAAGCATAAGGGTTCCTATCTCGCCACATCCTCTCCAACACTTATTACGTGCTGTGCTGTTAAACTTTGCTACACTTACTGGAATGAGATGGTATCTCAGTGTGGTTTTGATTTACATCTTTCTTATTGTCAATGATTTGGAACATTTCTTCATGTGTCTGTTGGCCATCTGAATATCTTCCTCTGTGAAAATTCTTTCCATGATAACCAATTGGGTTATCATTCTTTTTCTTGTGGAGGCCCAGGAATATTCTATAAACTTTTCTAATGAGACTTTTGTCTGAAAAGGCATTGCCAAATGTTCCAACTTAGTGGGTTTTCTTTTCACCCTGTTGGAAAAAGGTTTTGTGATGTGCACAGGGTTTTATTCTTTAAAGGTCCCCTTCAACAATTTTCTCTTCTTCATATTGTGCATTTCTGGTTGACAGTCTCTTTATACCACAGACTAGGACTTCTAGGCTTGATCCCAGTTTGTCTTTTAGGAATTGTAAGGTTTCTTTGTTGAATGATGCTGTTAGTTGTTGTTTTTAGGTGCCTCCAAGACAAACCTCAGAAACACTATGAGCAAAATATCTGAATCCTGTTCTATCCTGTGTCATCCTCACACTTCTTGACACACAAGAACACATTAAGGCAATTACCATGTCAGTGCACCTGGTTAAGAGTCTTCATCTCCTTTTCCAACTCTCCACCCTTCTCAGCATCATGTCCTTCTCCGAGGAATAGGCCTCCTTAGGAACATGTTCAAAGTATGTGAGGTGAAGCCTCATCATTCTTGCCTCCAAAGAGCACTTCGGCTGCACATCTCGAAAACATATCTGTCTGTTCTGCTGACTGTCCTTGGGATATTCACTGCTCTTTTCCAACATCACAGCTCAAAGGTATCAATTCTTCTGTCAATCAGTGTCATTCAATCAATTCATTGTCCAACTCTCAGATGCATAACAAGTAATCAGAAAGACCATGGCCTGAATCAGACACATCTTAGTCCTCAAACTGACATCATGACTCCTCAGTAATTTGCAGAGGCTCCTAACTACCGATTTTCACAGTGCAGTGCATATCCATATATCTTGACTGCTGGTACCATGTGGGTTAATTTTAGATCCAAGCAACATGAAGCTGTTGAATAATGCTACATCTCTTTATATTAAGTCTTGGCTATAAAACAGTGTTCAAATGAAAGAATATGCAACTGAAGGCAAAAAAAGAAGACAGAGGTTGTGTCAGGATTTTTGGGTGCTGGCTTGCCCATAATGAGCATGCTTTTGTCTAAGTAATTGAAAATATTTTGACATTAGGTTCTTCATCATTAAATTTAGAGGTTGAAACTAGGGATGGCAAAGTTCTTCTTTTTAAAAATTGCATGAGGTGGTATAAAATTGACTCTCGCATTTTTCTAAAATATTAACTTTATAAAAACAGTCAGTAGAAAAATAATCATTAAAATTAGCATATCTTCTTTGTTGTTGTTGTTGTTATGTGTTGTTGACCCTATGTACAACAGCTCTAAACTCTGCTCTGTCCTGTGCCAATCTCATTGCCCCCAACACACTCATCTCTATTGCCCCAGTCACCAAATCAATCCATCTCCCAGAGGGCCTTCCCCTCCTGCGCCTGCCCTCCACCCTCCCAAGCATGATTTCCCTCTCCAAGGACAGGTATCTCCTTACAACATGACCAAAATATGTCAGACGAAGTCTCAGAATCCTTGCCTCTAAGGAGCAGCCTGGTTTAACCCTCTTGACTCTATCTACCCTGTTCCACTCCTAGAATTCCAAGTCCTTTTTTCCAAATCTCAAGTTTAACGGGTTATCGTTCCAGACATTTTAAAATGAATTATATATGAATATAATTTTAAAATTACACTGGAGCTCAGAGAAAGAAAAGCAGAGGGAAGAATTCAAGATACTAAAGAGTTGAATAGAAGATTTCAAAAGGCAGCACAGGACGACAAAGTAAAATAATACCATGAAATGTGTAAGGAGATGGAGTCAGAAAATCAAAAGGGCCGAACTCGCTCAGCATTTCTTAAGCTCAAGGAACTGAAGAAAAAATTAAACCTCGAGTGCTATAATCAAGGAGGGAATTGTGTACCAATGAAGGAGTTTGTCTTTTGCTTGTCAAGGAGAGGCGTGAGCTGGGGATGGGGGTGGGGTGGGTGGGGAGAAAAGTGCAACAATAAATGAATGGAATTCCAAAATCTCTGTAGATGTTCATTGAAATTAATAATAATAATAGAAAACAAAAGCTATAAAATAAGCTCTAGAGGGGGAAAAGAGGGTGATTTCCACACTTCCTTATTTTCCATCTCTTTCCCCATTTCCCTACCCCTCTTGGACATTTATACACATCTTACTAGTGATCCTTCTAATTATACATTTATGTTCTTATGTCATAGTTGTCTTTATAAGACTGAGTTAATTCATTAAGAATAATTAGACTATCCTAGGTTATACATTGTTATGTTCCATGAAGTTACCTTCTCCTCATAGTGACCCAATGTGCAACAGCTCTGAACTCTCACCTAACCTGAGCCAGTCTCACTGTCTCAGACACACCTACCATCATTATCTCAGTTACTGTGTCAATCCATCTCCCCCTGGGTCTTCCTCTCTTGCATTGTGCCTTCTCTTTTCCAAGGATTTTGTCATTCTTCAAGAACTGTACCCTCCTGGCAACATGTCCAAAGTGTTTTTCAGGTCACCGTGAGTTCAGCTAGAACCAGAACAACTTTTTTTAAGAGCCCGAAACTAATGGCAGGGATCCTCAATACTGGATGAGATTTCTTATTAATAAAGATGCTCTATCTGACCAAAAATAGGCATAGCCTTTAATCAGACACCGAGGTCCAGAGAGTAAAGGTAATCATCAAACTCTTTTTGTAGAACTAGTTCTGTTTGATGCTCTGTTAAATATTTGATAGACATCTTTTCTAACTTTGACAATCAGTGAAAATGATAAGCAATTGTAGATTGTTGACAAACTCAAATGACTTCCCAGAATCCACAGAATGTATAGTTTGAATTACTCATAAATGAAACTTTCTGTCACTTAAAAAAAATCCTTGCCTCCAAGGAGCAGTTGGCTTCGTTCTGTCCAGGACAGACTTGTTTGTTCTTTTGTCAGTTCATGGTATGTTCAGTACTCCTCTAGCACCACAACTCAAAGACATCAATTCTTTTTTGTCTTCCTTATTCATTGTCCAGCTTTCTGACGCATAACAAGTGCTTGTGAAGACCATGGCCTGCATCAGGTGCACCTTAGTCTCTGGACAAAAATTGCTGCTCTTTAGCACTCTGGAGAGATCCTTGAGAGCAGATTTTCCAAATGCAATTTTTGTTTTGTTTTAATTTCCTGACTGCTGGTGCCAAGGGTGTTGATTGTAGAATTTCAAGCAAGCTGCAATTGTTAACAGTCTCAATCTCTTCTCCATCTATTATAGTGTTGCCTATTGGCCCAGTGGTGAGAATCTTTGTTTTCTTGATGTTGAGCTTCAATCTATATTGGCGTATATAGCAAACACTTCAAGTCCCCCTCAATTTCAGAAAGCCCTGTTGTGTCATCTGCATAACACAAATTAATGGTATGTCTTCCTCCAATTCTGATGCCACATTTTTCTTCATAGACTCCAGCCTCCTAAATAATCTGTTCTATATATAAGTTTATAAGGGATGGAGACAGAATATATCTTTGATGCATTCCTTTCTTGCTTTTGAACTATGCAGAGTTTCCTTACTCTGTTTCGATGAGTGCTTCCTGATCTAAGCATAGGTTTCTCATGAACATAATCAAACTTTCTTGGATTTCTATTTTTCTTAAGGTTAGCCACAACTTTTTGTGATCCACACAATCAAGTGTCGTTTCTAAGTCAATAAAACACAGATAGCCATTCCTCTCATATTCTTTGCTTTCAGGTAATATCCATCTGACATTGGCTATGATCTCTCTAGTACCACAGCCTCTTACAATCCCACTTGTCCTTGTAGTTCTCTGTTGATGTACTGTTCCTTTTGTTATTAGATAATAGTTTAGAAAAGTTTTGCTTATTAGTGCTGCATAGTATTCTGTCATATGAATGCACTATACTTTCTCAATTATTTGAATTGTTTATGGGTATTTGGGCTATTTCCATTTCCTTGCTATTATTAACACTGCTATGAACATGGGTGTACATATCTCCATTCTTGTCTCAATTCTGAGGTTTTTTTAAGTATTAATTTTTAATGCTTTCTCAGTTCCATTTCCTGCATTCTCTTTATTGCTATAGAGAAAGATCAGTGCCATTTGTATATTGTATTGGACCACTCTTTTAAATTGGTCTAGTTGTTGTTGTTAGGTGTCGTTGAGTCGAGTATAGCTCAGAGCAACCCTATGAACAACAGATCTGAACACTGCCCTATCCTGTCCTAGCCTCACATTTCCTAACACACTAGAGCCCATTGAGGCAGCCACATAAATGACAGTCTATCCATTTAATTGAAGTTCTTCTTCCTCACCAACCCTCTGCCTTACAGAGCATCAAGTCCCTCTTCAAAGAATATTATCTTCTAGCAACATGCCCGAAATATGTGAAGCAAATATTCATCATCTCTGCCTCCAAGAAGCACTTTGGCTGCATCCTCTCTAAGTTAAATTTATTTGTTCTCTGACAGTACACGGAATGATCAGTACTCTTCTCCAACACCATAGCTCAAAAGGCATCAATTTTTCTTCTGTCCCTATTCATTACCTAGCTTTTAGATGCATAACAATCAGACACATACTCATCTCAAACTCACATTGCTAATGTAATGTTAAGATTGGAAGGAGGAATGCCATCCACTTCTGTAATATCTTGCCTCCGGAAACCCTATGAACCTGGAGAGAGGCTGAAAGGCACCCAAGTGTTGAGGACTCTCCTTCGTAAGGTCTCTGTGAGTCGCCTGTGACTCGACGGCACTTAACAACAACAAAAACATTAAGATGTGTGATATAAATGGTTACTGTTCCTGTTGTTGTTGTTGTTAGGTACCGTCAAGTCGTAGACAACTCATAGTGACCCTTTGAATGAAAAGCGTGAGCACCTTTCGTACATAGAGTTTCCGGAGGCAAGCCATTTCGGAAGTGGATGCTGCTCCTGCTTCCAGGCTTGTTTTAGTCTGGAAGCTCTAGCAAACACTGTCCACCACTGGTAACCATTACCACGTTTCGCACATCAGTGTCACAGTGTGCAGCATCACAGCAGCCACGAGTTACCTCTGTAAAGCAGTGCACAGACCAGTGCTATACCACCTAGAATAATGTTAGACAGGAAAACAATTTGAACCTAGCCTGAGGGCCTCAGATTAAAATCACCCACCTTCGGCTTGGTAGCCTTAAGCCCTAGGCAAAGCCTGGCTTGCCTTGCTCCTGGGGGCAGAGCAGTCCTGCACGTGAAACACAAGCCCAAATATCACTAGACTTCAAAAGCTTGCAATAATACCTGTGCAGGCCCACCATGCTCTCTCTGGCAACAAGAAGTCACAGAAACTCTGGGAGAAGCCAACCAGGAAGAACATGGCTGCCATCTCTCCCCTCTCCCTTTGGGGCTTAAAGCCCCCTTCCTGCCTTAAACCCTAGGCCAAACCTTGCTTGCCCCGCTCCTGGGGGCAGAGCAGTCCTGCACGTCAAACACAAGCCCGAAAAAGCACTTGACTCCAAAAGCTTGCCAGATATTGTAAGTCTTCAAAGTGTATAATCTGCCTTGAGGTTAATTGACTACATCAGAATGAGAGGATTTGCCCTGGAGGGGATAAACAAAATCTGTATGGAATTGTGCTGCTAACCCAAAGGCCATAATTCTGCAGTGGGTCCATCAACAGCTCCTTGGGAATGTCTGCACATGCTATTTAAAGTTTCACAAACCCACTGTAGTTTAAAACACAATGAAAAAATCGCAATGAGAAAAAGATTTTATACAGAACAAGTTTCCATTAAAATAGTAGTGGAGATGATCAGATCCCTATTCTCAGAGTAATTGTGGACTAATTGGAAAGTAGACCTTTCTTGAATTAAACTATGCAGTGTTTCCTTGCTCTGCTCAGACAACAGATCTTGGTCTAGGTGAAAGTTCTGCATGAGCACAATTAGGTGTTCAAGAATTTCAATTATATTCAATGTTAGCTATAATTTGTTCTGACTCACATAGATGAATCCCTTAATACAGCACAAGTAGACATACTTCTGATATTCTCTGCTTTGTGCCACAATCCGACTATCATTAGCAGTGATATCCCTAGTGGCACTGCTGGTTATGAGTTCAAGTTGAATTTCTGGCAGTTTTCTGTCCGTGCAATATTCTACTTCTTTTGGATAAGCTTCAGAACTATTTTACGTGAATCTGATATTAAGGATATTATTTAATAATTTCTACATTTAGTGGAATCACCTTTGTGGGGAATGGAAACATATATGACTATCTTCCAGTTAGTCAGGTAGTTATCTTTTAGATTTTTTGACATAGACAAGTAAGCATGGCTGTATCTATTAAAACATATCAGTTAATCCTATCTGTTTGGGGAGTCTTATTTTTTACCAATGCCTTCAGTGCATTTCAGGAATCTTGCTTCATTTCCATCTGTTCTTGATCTATGCTGTTCCCTGAAATGACTCTATATGTATAATTTTTTTGGGGGGGGAGTACAGTGACTCTATCTCTCTTCACAAAATCTTGAATTTTCTGGATCATTCAAGATTTTTTCCCCTGTGATATCCTTCAGTATGCAACTTTAAGTAGGAATTTATTTTTCAGTTCTTCCAGTTTTATAAATGCTAAGTGTATTCTTTCCTTTTTCTCCCCAAGTCTAGCTCTTTGCACATTTTGAAATATTTAACATTTTCTTTTCGAGCAGCTCTTTGAAATCTGTTAATCTCTTTTACTCTGCCATTTCTTCCCTTTGTTTTGGCTTCTAAATATCCTAGTGAAACTTTCAGAATCTTTTCTGACATCCAATTTGGTATTTTCTTTCTTCTCTGTCTTTGTAATGGCCTTTTCCTTTCTCCATAGGTATAAAGAAAGTTTATATCAAGGATGTACCCTCTCTTTCTACCGATTCAATCTGTAGGCTGAAAAAGCATTCAAGAAATTGGACCTTATGAATACAAATATGGCATAAGGATCATAGGAAAACTCATCCCTATTCTTCATTATGCAGATGACACAACTCTTCTTGCTGAAAACAAGGGAGACTTGAAGCACCTGTTGCAGAAAGTCAAAGATAGCAACCTTTAATATGAAATTATACCTCAGTATCAAGAACATAAATATCCTCCTCACTTGGCCAGTTGTCAAAATCTTGATAGTTTAAGAAAATATTGGGGGAGCTCTGGTGGCCTAGTGGCAAGAAGCTGCACTGCAATCCCAGAGGCACATGGTTCAAATCCACCAGATGCTCTGCTGGGGAAGGAGGGACAATCTCCTCCTGTACCAGTCAGATCTGATTTGACGGTACACGCATGCAAAAATAATAACAAAAAAATAAAAAACTAAAAAAATTAAAAAAAAGAAAATATTGAAGTTGTCACCAATTTAATCTTGTTTGGATCCTCAAACAATACCTAGTCAAGAAAGTGAAAAACATCATGTTTGTTGTTTGCCTTTGAATTGTGCACAATTCATACAGACTTTATGAACTAAAGGCCTGAAGCCCCTCTACAAATATCAATATTTATCAAAGTTCATAGAATTTCTTGATGCATCATGTTGTTTAGGAAGTGGATGCCACTCTTACTTCCAAACCTATCACAGTATGTTATTCTTGTTATGTGCCCTGAGTCTCCTGTGATGCATAGAGACCCTATGTACAGCTGCTCTGAACCCCTCCCTATCCTTAGCCTGGTTCACTATCTCTCACACACCAGCACTCATTGCCCCAGCTACTATATCAATCCATCTCATCTGGCGTCTTTCTCTCCTGTATTGTCTATCCACCCTTCTGAGCATTATGTCCCTCTCCAAGAACCAATCTCTCCCAGACACATGCCCAAAGTAAGTGAGGCAGAGCTTCAAAATCCTAGCCTTCAAGGAGAGACTTGGTTTCACCCTCTCCAAGATAGAACCGTTTGTTTTCTTGGCAGTCCATGGTATGTTCAAGACTCTTCTCCAGCACCACAACTCAAAGGCATAGATTCTTCTTCTGTCATCATACAAGTGAAAAATCTGCTGTTAAGTATAGCTCCTTTCCAAGGTAATCAGTAGCAACAAAGACTAAAAGTTCAACTGATTCAAGCCACAGCCTTTCAATTAGTTTCTATGTGTTAAAAAGTAATACAATGAATAAAGATCACAGAATAATTGAAACTTCTGAACTGTGATGTTAGAGACGAGTATTGAAAACTCCATGGACTATCAATAGAAGAAACAAATATATCTGGGGGGAAAGTGCAACCAGGGTTCTCTTTAGAAGCAAAGATGGCGGAGCTTCATTTTGTATTCTTTGGGCCTGTTGTTAGGAGGGGCAAAATCTTGGAATGGGACATCATGCATGGAAAAGTGACATCAAAAGAGTAGAAAACTCTTGATGAGATGGATAGACAAAGTAACTGTATCAATAGGCTCATGTAGATCAAAAATGATGAGGATGGCACAGGATGCTGCAAAGTTTCAGGTCCATTTTTTATAGAGTTGCTATGATTTGTAGTTAACTCAATGACAAACAATAGCAATTACAAAGCAAATCAAGAAGCAATTTTAATTAGTTTGATATATGACCTTAACAAAGTGGGTGGGTAAAAGAGAAAAATAGAGAAAGGTGAGTAGAAGCAGGAGTTTTACTCAAGTAAGACTTTACAGATGTTTTTACTGGTATTTAGAAACTAAAGAATAAGTAAAAGTTAGCCAGAAAGGGGATTTCTCTTTGCAAAGAAAGTTTCTATTAACAACAACAATAACTCAAACGCAAACCTCAAATTTATTGCCATCATGTTGGCAACGACTCACAGTGGGTTTCTGAGGCTGTAAATCGCATGGATGGAAATTGTCCATCTTTCTCAATGGAATTACTAATGGGCTCAAACCTCTAAAGAGGAAGAGCAGTTGCAATATCCTACAGACAATATCACCAGTGGGTCTAATGAAATCTCATCAATTTTTCAAGAATTATGTGCTTTCCCAAGGATTGGCCCCTCCTGATTGCAATCAAAATATGTGAGAACACTTCTTACAATCTGTACTTTTCAGGAACATTCCAGCTGCAGATTTGGTCTCTGTCCAGTCTGTCAATATTCAATATTCTTAATTAACACCACAATCTGAAAGTATTAATTCTTCTTAACTCTTCCTTATTCATTGGTAAACATTCATAGGCATGTGAGGAAATGCATACTTTAGAATTTAAAATTATATCCTTGGATTTTACCACTTAAATAAATCCTCATATTTTCATATTGGAATATGTAGGTTGATTTTCTGAAATTCATCTGGCCCTTCGTCAGTGGTGTACAGTGCCTCAAATAATTATTCAATATAGGTTTTAAACTAAGTGGAGGTAAAGGCCATATTTTGATTCTAACTTACTTGTTTTCATTTCCTCCAGCTTTAATTTCAACTTGCACATAAGTAGTTGGTGTTAGACATTCTGATGAGATAATTGTAGGACCTATGTTATGCAGATGGTACAACTATCTTCTGAAAGCAAAGAGGATTTGAACACTTGCTGCAGAAGAACAAAGACTACAATTGTGAAAGGAGCACATGGTATGTGGAGGTATTTGAGTTTAACTTCTGCCTGATTCATAAAGAAGAACTTTCCCAATCAATAATATTCATAGCAATACACAGATAGCTGCTGGATCAGGCATGCCACCTCCCACACTCTTACATCTATTTCCACCAATCACTCAGTTCAATATTAGTTGTTGACTCACAGACTTTACTCACAGTTGTTGTATCAAGAGTGGGATTTATAGGTAGTTTAGGGAGTGAGTGAGGCAAAGAATATCTCACAGTACAAGTCCAGGATTAGTCCAGAAGTCTCAAGCCAGATTAACAACAAAACATGATTTATTAATGAATAAATATCATGGTTTCAGTTCAGCAACACAAGTTCAAGAAGCCTATGTTTTCTTCAATCATCTGGTAAGATTTGCCTCACAGAAGTTAGCTTCTTTTTCAATCACCTGGTTAGCAAATTCTTTAACTGCATAAAGCACAAATGCAAGAAGCCTCAGGTTACACATTGCCAGAGTCTCTCCACAGCAATGCCACAGTCTCTTCATAACCATTATTGCCAGTTTCTCTTCTCACTAGGGTCTCTCTCCATCTTACTCCCCTCAGGTCTTAATCTACAGTGTGGGGAGCACTCTTTCTCTTAGTCCCACAGCTGTTGATGACTTTCAAGACCATGTGTCTACAATTTAGGTAGCTGAAGACCAGTGGGGCTAATGTAACTTTCAGACTAACATAACACCATCCTTTAATATGGCTTATGCCTGAGCATCAAAGAAACCAAAATCTTCACCATGGACCAATAGGCAATAACATAGTAGATGGAAGAAAGATCGAAGATGTCAACTATTTAATTTTATTTGGATTTACAACTAACAACTATGCTAGCAGCTGTCAAAAAATAAAAAGACATTTTGTATTCACCAGTAGCACTGCAGAGTACAGAGGTGTTTAAAAAGCTTAGGAAAGGCAGACAATAGCCAGATGAGGACCTCACAGGGCCACTTTGGTCCAGAATTAGCTTCTCCAAGTATCATGAGTTGCCCTGTTTTCCCCTGGAGTTGAAGTGCTTCTGCAGGGGCACTCCCTGATAGGCTTCACCACAGAATAGAGAGGACTTTAAGGGGTTTAGGGAAGGTGAACTTTCTCCCTACACAGGATGGGAAAGGACCTTTGGCAGAGTGTGTTGCTCTTCTTCAAGAAGAGAATGCTTTAAATAAGCAACTTATGAATATCAACATGAATATAAGGAACTGTGAATAATCTATACAGCCACAACAGAACCTGCCTCATATATATTATGTTAAAAAAAGGTATGTAGTTTCAAAAATGAAAATAACAAAGCACCTTCTCCTAAAATTGCAAATTAAATTTAAGACTCAATAGAAACAGGGAGACAGAAGAAATATATCAATGTGAAGTTAAATGGACAACCAATGAAGAAGTTTCAAATGCTAAATACAGGTAAAGGAGTCATCAGGGGCAATTCATATGCACAGACAAACATGTGAAAAAAGAAAGGAGGAATACATAATGACTCAACAGCTCTCTATTAAAAAAATAAAGAACAATTAGATAATCCCACCTTCTTGAGAAGAAAAAAAAATTACAAGGACAGGGACTGAAATGAATGAGATAGAAAACAGATAACCAATTGAAACTATCAACAAGATCAGGAGCTAGTTCTTCAAAAGGTTCAATAAAATATACAATCATTGGCAAACTTAACGGAACAAAGACATCAATAATTAAAATATAAGTTAGAAAGAAGACATCAAAACAAAATCAGCTGAAACTAAATTTAAAAAATAAAGGAATATTATGAAAGGCTGCACTAGGGGCATTATCACCAATGTCAGATGGATCTTAGCTGAAAGCAGAGTACCAGAGGACTAACTGTCTGTGTTTCATTGACTATGCAAAGGTGTTTGACTGTATGGATCATAACTAAATGTGGCTAATCTTGAAAAGAATGGAAATTCCAAAATATTTGATTGTTTGATTGTGCTCTTGTGAAACTCATCCTTGGACCAGGAAGCAGTCTTCAGAACAGAACAATGGAGTCCATTGATGGTGTAATGAGTGAAAGAACGTTGAAAACTTATTTTTTATTAATCTATGTTATCAATTTAATAGCTCCTGTGAAGTACCTTATTATCCAATCCACGTTTTTCTCCTTTTTCTTTTCTCTTGAATCCAATCTTTCTTTTCACAGCTTGCTATTTTCTAAACTATAACTTTCCTCCTTCTACCTACTCCAATTCTGTCTTTTTCCTCATTATTATAATGAGTACAACATGACACTTTCTTATTGTAGGAAGAAATTTCTGATTACTCACATTAGATTTGCTCTCTGTTGTACATCTTAAAGTATGTATGTTTATCCATAATCAATCAGGAGTGGCATCCACTTCCTAAACAACATACCTCCGGAAAATATATGAACTTTGATTAATGTTGATAGCTGTAGAGGGACTTCAACCTTTTGTTCATGGGGTCACTATGAGTCTTGCTCGACATGAAGGCAATCAACAACAACATCCACAATCACTCTACAAAATATATTAGCCACAAAACTTTTGATAGTTAATATATCATGAAGTTGATTTTGCATTTTGTACTTTTAACATTGGTTTCTTGGGGTTTGTTGTTTGTTTTTTTTTAACCTTTCTGAAATAAATGTGTCATCTTTGTATGGTGGGAAGATGTTTAAATTTTTAAAATACGAATTATAAAATTCAACTTTGCTCATGGCTTCCCAGGAATGTTTTAGAAGAATCAAAACACTTGTCACTGAGTCCAACTCTGATAATTCCATGCACTGAGTGTAGCGCTCTTCTCCATAAGGTTTAAATGCTTGATTCTGTGCCACCTCTCCTGCTCCTCCACCCCCGTAGATCACCAGATTTTTCTTCCAATATTTTAGTTAGCAATTGACTGTGTTTGTACCACCCATCCTAGAATAATGAGAAAAGAGGCAGAACTGGAGTGAAGAGAAAAATTGGATCCTAGAAAATAGAAAGTGGAGAACAACATAGCTTGGGTAATAGGGTACTTCTTAGTTAGCTGTTAAATTGATACTATTGATTAGTAAGAACTAACTTTTCTATGTTCTTTTTCATTTACTATTACGTAACTTTAGGAAAATAGTGAAAAAAACCCCAATATTACAAGGGGACAAGGTTTTGTGTGTGTGTGGGTGTGTTTTTTTAACTTAGCACTTCACAACTTAGAACTTTTAAAACCTTCTTGCATTTCTGAGATAAATGTCAATTTAAATTTAAAAATTACAATGTATTGATAAATTCATAGCGAATGTAATGAGTAATTGGCTATCAGATGAGTTCAATTTCAAAGCCCAGGTGATGAACCTAGCTCACACTCTTTCTCCATCGCAAAGAGGAGAATTAATGACAGCATGCAGGTGCAGGCTCCGGAGTCATTAAAGTCATGAGACTGAGCTTTGTAAAGTCCTAGAGGGAAAGGTCATATTAACATTTTCTACACTTAATCAAATTTCTCTGGGATCTGTTCATTTTCTCTAGTATTTCTCCTCCTACACTGTTAGGAGAACTTGGAAAATACTCTTTTTTAAAGGACTGCACTCTGCACTCTTTGGAGACAACAGGGACAGGTGGAAATAGCATGTACATTTGAGCCAGAAAAAAATTTTGGCACTGGAAGTCATCTGTACCATCATCCTACTGTGCCCTTGAACAAGTGACTTTTTTAGTCCATAAATTGCTTGGTTCTCTATCATAGTATCAGGGTTCTTATGAAGGTTAATGCCAGTATTAATACTTTATAAACATACATTTTTCTTTTGTTTCCCTTTCTTCTGTATTTTCCTCTTCTATTGGTTTTCTTAATACTTCAAATAAATGTATTTTACTCTTCTGTGAAGGGTATGGTTTCCTTAGGGGACCTAATATAAGCTCTAGACTCTCACCACAAAAGCACATGCATGCACAAAATTTGACATATAATTTCAGACAATTCATGGCTCCCCATCAAATGCTTACATGTGCTCAGTCCCTAAGAAACATTTTTAATTTCCAGCTCAGTTTCATTTTTCCTCTTGTAGTCTCCCCTGTGGGATTCAAATCTCAAAATATTTTTTAAAGAGCTGTTGTAGACTGTGAAGTGTGACATCCATCACTAATCACAATCATATACAGAATGGCTGGTGCCAATGAGCTGAAATGACTGCTTGGGGACTGTGACCAGCCTTCTTTCACCTCTCCTTGTTAATATTTCTGAGGTTCACCCCTTCAAGTAGTCTTTGAGTACCTCCAGAAATCCAGAGTCTCAAACTTTAGATGATATGCTTCATCAGATCCTCAAAGTCAAGATTTCAGCCTTTTTTAGATTGTTGTGCATTTAATATTGTGAATGGAGGAAAAAAAAAACAAACCAAAAGACACAACTGCCCAAAAATTTAAAAACAACAACAACAAAACCAACGAAATAGTATGATCTCTTTTAAAGTATGCACAGTGTGCTCATTAAGAAGAAAAGATGGTGAAGCTTCATCTTACAAACTTTGGGTATGTTATAAAGGAAGGATGAGTCCTTGGAAAAAGATATTGTGTTAAAAATGTTAGAGCGTCAAGGAAAGAGAGAAAGTCATTAAAGTTAGAAGGACACAGTGATTGCAGAAATGAATTGGAACATGGTGGATACCATGAGAATGACTTGGGATAGAGCAAAGTTCCCATAGGGTTGTTCCTAGGTTTGCTCTGAGTGGTAGTTGACTCAAAGGCATCTGACAATAGCAACAACAACAGTTTCATGCAAAACAAAGTTAAAGAGTCAATTCATAACATTCAACCTTATTTCTCACCCATAGGGTACAATTGGAAGGGTCAAACAAATAAACAAACAAAAAATAGAACAATTTTTGCTTCCCCTCTCTAGCTGTATTTGATCACTAAATTGCATTTTCTTTAAGTAAAGAATGTTTACACTCCCTAAAACACGCTTGAATAAATGATTGGTAGGATTTGGTTATTATGTTTCGATTATTAATAACCCAGATCTCTCATCAACATAGCAAATCTACTCAGGATTGTGTTTTATTTTAGCCTCAGAATGTTCTTCATTAACTACACTCTGGGGGTAAAAGGCTTGATACAGGACTTTTCTCTATATCCTCTTTTTCTTACCACTGGCTTCTCAGTGTTTTTCACTCCCAAATAAATTATTTGCAAGTGAAATTTCTGTTATGACTCTAAACTGGAGGAACACAAATGAATATAACATAATAAGCTCAGTCGGTGTGTTTGAGTTCATATTTTGGGTGGAATTTGGTCAACTCAAAATATGTGTTTTAAATAAAAACTAGAGAAGCTGCCATGGCACCAGGGACAATATAGCCAAAGTTGAATGGATCTTAGCTAAAAGCAGAGAGTGCCAGAGGAATGTCTATCTATGTTTCGTTGACTATGCAATAGCATTTGATTGTGTGGATCAGAACAAATTGTGGCTGACCTTGAGAAGAATGGAGATCCCAGAGCACTTGATTGTGCTCGTGTAAAACCTGTACTTAGACCAGGAGGCAATCATGAAACAGAGCAAGGAAACACTGCATGGTTCAAAATCTGGAAAAGAGTGAGTCAGGGATAATTTCTTTTCCCATCTCTTTTCTATCTATATGTGAAACAGATCACCTGGGAGACTGGATTTTATGAGGAGAAATGTGGCACCAGGGTTGAAGAAAGACTCATCAATAGCCTGTTATACAAATGACTTAACCTTGCTTGCTAAAACCGAGGAAGAACCTGAGGCATTTGCTGCAGAAAGTCAAGGACTGCAGTTTTCCATAGGAATTGAAGCTCAACATCAAGAAAACAAAGAATCTCACCACTGGGCCAATTGGTAATGCCTGATAGATGGAGAAGAGACTGAGATTAACAGCTTCAGCTTGCATATCTCCACAATCGACATTCTTGGTGCCCTGAGCCAGGAAATAAAAAATACAAATTGCTTTGGGAAAATCTGCTATCAAGAACCTCTCCAGAGCACTGAAGCACAGTGATATCAGAGATATCAGCAGTGAAATCTGAGATTTGGATCAGTGGTCTTTGCAGTTACTTGATCTGCATCAGAGAGGTGACGCAATGACTAAAGGGGATAGAAAAAGGAATGATGCCTTTGAGTTGTGGTGCTGGAGGAGGATATTCAACTGCAAAGACAACACACAGGTCTCTTGGAAAGGGTGAAACTAGTTTACTTTCTGTAGGCAAGGATTTTGAAGCTCTTTTTTCACATACTACGGGCATGTTTCCAAGAGCGATCAGTCCTTGGAAACAGACATCACGCTTGTAAGGATGAAGAGACAGTGAAATCGAAGAAGACATTAAATTGACTCAATTACTGAGCTGATGTGTATAGGTGTGTCAGAGACACACAATGAAATTGGCTCAAGATAGAGCAGAGTTCAAAGCTGTTGTACAGGGTCACTATAATTTGAAAGCAACTGGGTGGAATAAAACAACAACAATTACAGGATAAACTTATGTGACAATGGATTGTCTTTGCTATGCCAAAAAGGGTAGAGTAGTGTAGAATGGTGTTAAAGGAATGTTTTTGGAATTATGAGAGAGCAGATTGAGTAAGTAGTGAAACAAGTAGATACAGAGGAAGCCAGTCACCTTGAGACAGGTACTCTCCAAAGAACCAAGAAAAAGGAGTTGAAAAGAGACAAATACCTTTTCCTTGAGCCAAGGTACAGAGAAAAGTTTCCACTGGAGTCAACAATTCTGATTTTAGATCTAGCCTTTGAAACTTTGAGAAGATAAATTCATGTTTATTAAAGCCGCCCACCTGTGCAATTTCTGTCATAGTAACACTAGGTAACTAAGACAGTTTCCCTGCTAAGAGATGTTTAACCCTGAAGGTCACCATACATTTTATGCCTATAATCATCACCGTGTACCTGACGACTGGGGTGCTTCTTACACCTCCCAAGGCCCTCTCGGGGGATTAATTCAATCCCCTCTTGGTAATCACTACTGTACCAGATAACTGTGTGATTTGATTCCACTTGAAAGCATATATTTAGATGCTTGTTTTAACCTTGTAATTTTAAATGAAAATAACACAATTTTACTATGTTTTATAAATAACATTATAGAGTTGGAAGTATTTTCAAATTTCCTGGATTTATATCTCTTATTTATTTGAATTATAAGACTTGGTTAAATTCTTGAGAAGTTTTTGTTTGTTATGCCGATAATTACGTTGTGTATAAAAGGAAATCAAATGTATTAAATGCATAAATGTTGTTTAAAATATTTATGGGGATTTAATTAACTAAGCTATAAAATCCCCATTAAAAGTCTGTTAAAATTCAGTGAATTTATAAATAGAATCACAAGTTTGTAAATTAAACCTAAATGCTATGTAAAACCAACCAGAAAGGAAGCTGCTGAATTTGTAACTTAATGACATTGGATGCTGATTTTAAATCTGTGAGCTCTGGTGGCCTACAGAGAGTTCGGCTAGCAACCCAAAGACTGGCGGTTCAGATCCATCAGCTGCTCGGTGGGAAAAACATGGGCATTCTACTATCCTGCAATTTACTGGCTCTGAAGTAAGATCTGGAAGATCAGCTATGAATCAATTTTGAACGGACAGCAATGAGTTGTTGTTAAGATCAAAGAAAATAAGATTAAATACAACAATCTCATATTCACCAGTCAGTAAGCCTCTGTCTTCTAAAATGGTCTCTGAAAATTTTCCCTTCCTGATCATCAAACCTAATTGATATTTTGAAGCATCATTTTATTACCAACTTTGATGTCCTCTCTGCCTTGATGTCTCCAGTTCTTATTCATCCTCTTTACTGTTTACTTTAGAGTCTACACTATACATTTTTAAGACAACAGTAACTCTATTGTTATACTATTATTGGGTTGTTGGTTTTTTGTTTTGTTTTTTTTTTATGTGCTATCAAGTTGAGTTGCCTGTCACCCATAGCAACCCTATGTACTGCAGCTTAGTACCCTTCCATATCCTGAGCCACTCTCACTAAATCCAAAACACCAACCCCGTTGCCCCAGTCACTGTATCAATCCATCTCATCAGAGGTCTTCCTTTCCTGCACTGTCCATCCACCCTTTCAAACATGATGTCCTTCTCCAAGGACTAGTTTCTTCTGACAATGTGCCCAAAGTATGTGAGACAGAACTTTAAAATCCTAGCCTCCAAGGAGAGACTTGGTTTCACCCTCTCCATGACAGACCTATTTGTTTTCTTGGCAGTCCATTTTATGTTCAAGACTTTTCTCCAGCGCCACAACTTGAAGGCATTGATTCTTCTTCTATCATCCTTAGTCACTGTCTAACTCACCAATGCATAACAAGTAATTGTGAAGGCCATGGCCTGGATTAGGTGCACCTTAGTCTCTAGACTAGCATCTTTACATTTTTAGCACTCTGGAGAGTTCCCTGACAGAAGATTTTTCCATGTCTGGGTCGATATTTTATTGAAGAAGGCTCACATCTTTCACTTCTTTTGAATCAATCATAGATTCACCTCAACACCTCTGGTATCCTCTTAGAGCAGTTCAGCCTCAGATAGTCTCTGATTGGCTTGCATTTGCCATGATAATCTCATTTTAATTGTCATAGTGTTTACTAGTAACTAGGTCTAAGCCTGGCTAGAAGACTGATTTACATAGTGACTAGAACAGTGAGCTCAAGCATATCAGGGATGACAAGGATGATACAAGATAGGGAAAGATACAAAACTGTTGTTCTTAGTGTCTCTGTGAGTCGAAGTCGATTTTGTGGCACCTAAAATCAACCACAGGTCTAAGCTGATTAAGCCATGTGATTGACCTATGCATTACACTTATCACGGATGTGGAACTTTGCTTACAATGCAGGGCTCAGTTTAATACCACTATCCAATATATGCTTGTATATGTTGTCATTGTGCAGGGCAAACAGTGAATTCTTTCAGTACTGACTACAAGATTGGAAAATCAAACATGCACAAAAGCAACTGAGAAACATAACTTGACAATATATTTCTGAAAAAGTAGCCACGGGAAACCCTATGGAGCACATTCTATTTGATACGTGTTGTTTTCTCATAAGTTAGAATCTATCAGACAGAAATGGAATTTTTTTTCTATTGAAAAAAGAAAGCAGCTGAAAACTCAGTGCTTAAAGCAATGCCTCTCAAGGCATGTGAGTTTATTGATCAGTTGATTTTGTCTTCTTGTCTCGGCTGATCTTCCTTATTTCTCTTGCTTTGGCTGTGAGTTAGATGTGCTTATCTTGGCTGAGTTCTCGTGCTTGTTTGAGGATCAGCTTCCTGTCGACTAGTTCAGAATTACCTTGTTTAGAATGACTTTCCTACAATGCTAGTCTTTCTCACATAACACACTGACAAATTCTTAGATCAGCTGGTGCATATTTTCTGTTTTCAAAAAGTAGGAGAGGAAATAACAGACACAAGGGTTTTCTTTCTTCCCAAACTTTGGTTAAAAAAAAAAATTTGAGATTCTTTAGTCCATGAAAATTGTAATTTAATAATTTTCTCATTTGTTGTTGTTGTGTACCACCAAGTTCAAACTGACCCATAGCTGACTCTTCACTGGGTTTCCAGAGCTGGGTAACTGCATGGGAGGAGATTGCTCATCCTTCCCCCACAGAGTAGCTGCAGGATACAAACTGTGTGTCTTCAGGATTGCACAACTGCTTCTTGTCACTAGGATACCAGCACTCTTTCCCATTTAAGGAGTGCAAAAATTGTCTCAAATACAAAGATAAAGATTCAAACCATTGACTCGGGCTGTTATGTGCTTTTGGGTCAGAACTAACACATAACTGACCCTGTAGTCAGTTTGCAGAGGCCGTCCTGTAACTAAACCATCTCAGTCTATATGCAGAACAGATCACTTGAGAGGCTGGGCTCTATGAGGAGGAATTTGGCATCAGGATTGGAGGAAGACTTCTCAACAACCTATGCTATTCTGATGACATAACCTTACTTGCTGAAATTGAGGAGGACTTGAAGTACTTGCTGCAGAAGGTCATGGACGATAGTCTTAAAAATGGATTGAAGCTTTACATCAAGAAAACAAAGTTTCTCACCACTGGGCCTATTGGCAGCATCATGATAGATGGAGAAGAAGTTACAGCTTGCTCGGTTCCTCAATCAGCATTATTGGCACCCATAGTCAAGAAATCAAGAACAAATTACATTGGAAAATTCTGTTGTCAGGGATCTCTCCAGAGTGCTGAAAACCAAAGGTGTCTGTCTAGAGACTAAAGTGTGCCTGATCCAGGCCATAGTCTTCACAATTACTTATTATATATCAGAGAGCTAGACAATGACTAAGGATGACAGGAAAAGAATCGATGCCTTTGAGTTTTGGTGCTGGATAAGAGTAATGAACATACCACAGACTTCCAAGAGAACTAACAGTTCTGTTCTGGAGAGGGTAAAAATAGCTGCTCCTTGGAAACAAGGATTTTGAGATTCCATCTTCCATGCTTTGAGCATGTAGCCAGAAGTCTTTGGAGAAGGATATCACGTTTGGAGGGGTCAAGGAACACCACAGGAGAGGAGGACTCAGGATGACATGCGTTAAAACAAGAATTGGAGTAATGGGAGTAGATGTATCAGAGGCAATGAGAAGGGCTTAGAGTAGAGCAGGGTTCAGAGCTATAATACTTAGAGTCACGATGAGTTGTAAAGAACTTGACAGTACATAGCAACAATAACAGATTCCAAAAGAGGAAATTAACCACCTTTTTCCTACAGAGCAGCTGGTGGATTTGAACTGTGAGCCTTTGGAATTGCAGCACAGATACAATTAACTCTTCAAGGCACTATGTTAAAATAAGCATAATGGTCAGAACAACACTTGCTAGGAATTTTGGGGCACACAGACGTTACACTCATTAATGACATGGCATGCTGATTGAAAATTTGGATTCCATACAGATGAGGGGGAAAGCAATGGCTGAGGGAAATCCAGAGTGTACAAAACTAAAAAACATAATTGCTGGCTTTCCACACTGAATCTCATGCTATTCCTACATGTTTTCAGTTATGCAACCCATTATTACATCTATTTATTTTAAAGTCAGTTAGAATTAAATTTTCCATTTATTTGGATAGTTAAAAGGAACAACCATATATTTCCTTAAAAAATTGAAAACCAGCTAAGTGAAGTATCCCCAAGACCTGGAGGAATATTTTTCTCCAGATCTTTGTTCAAAGATTTAGATTCAATGGATATAAAGTGGAACAATTTGTATCCTGAAGTCTGCTCTAAGAATTGTGAAACATTTCCCCAACCAAGGCCTACTGCTTTGGTGAATAGTGTATAATGTAGCGCCTCATTAAAGTGATTTACGTTGGCTGTTACAAAAGCATGAGGGTTTTGTTTTTGTTTTTGTTTTGTTTTGTTTTTAAGCATGGGGTTTTGACACTCATAATTTTAAGAGGTGAAGTATATGGATAATAGCATTGTTATTTCTAAACCAATTCCCATGATCTGCTAAATGAATGAATTTGTCACAGATGTGTGTGCATGAACACAGAAACGCATGCTTGCGCGCGCGCGCGCGCACACACACACACACACACACACACACACACACACTTAAGTGACCTGAAATAACACAGTTCTGGAGAGTTAACATCTCAGATATCTTGGAAATTTTAGAGTAAGATTCTGTAAAGCTAATGCAAACTTGGTTAACGTTGTTGCTTTTATGTACCGTCGAGTCAGAACTGATCCTTTGACGAGCAGCTTACTCTGTGGTGGATTTCCAGAGGTAATTAATTGCACGAGAGGGGATTTCCCATCTTTCTTCCTTGTAGCAGCTGATGGTTTCAAACAATGTATTTCTGGCTCAGCAGCACAATTTCTCACCATTATGCCACCGATAAAAATGTGTGTATGAATTAAGGTTGCATAGTGGAATGTACTTGGGGCGGTGGGAGGGGTGCGGGGGGATTGTGTACCAGGGAGGGAGTCTTTCTTTTACTTTTGAAAGAGAGGAGCGAACTGGGCGGGGCGGGGAGAGGGCTGGGCGTGTAGAGAAGTGCAGCAATGAATGAATGGAAATCCAAATTCTCTGTGAATGTTCATTAAAATTACTAAAAAAATAATAAAATAAAGAGGATAAAGCAAAAAAAAAAGTGTGTATGTGTGCATGACTGGCAACATCATGATAAATGGAGAAAAAAATTTAAATTGTCAACAACTTCATCTTACTTGGATCCACAATTAAAAACCTTGATACAAGCAGTCAGGAAGTCAGGAGATGCATTGCACTGTGAGTCTACAATTTGGGATCTCTCCAAATTATTGAGGAGTAATGATGCCAGTTGGAGTATTAAAATGTGTTTTATTCATGCCATGATCTTTCTAATCGCATACTATGCATCTGAGAGCTGGACAATGGATAAGGAAGGCAGAAGAAGAATTGATACTATGGAAAGTCTGTTGTCAGGGACCTCTCCAAATTATTGAGGCGTAACAATGTCAGTTTGAAGACTAAGGTGCTCCTGATCCAGGCCATGGTCTTTCCAGTCACTTGCGATGCATCTGAGAGCTGGACAATGAATACGGATAACAGAAGGAGACTTAGTGCTTTTGCACTGTGGTGTTGGGGAAGAGTGCTGGACAGCCCATTGACAGCCAAAAGAACAAATAAATGCATCCCGGAGATGGCAGAGCCAGAGTGCTATTTGGAGGCAAAGATGATAAGGCCTTGTCTCATGAGCTTTTGGTATGTTGCTAGGAGGGCCTATTCCTTTGAGAAGGACATTGTGCTTAGAAAGGTAGAGAATCAGTGAAGGAGAGGAGGACCCTCAACCAGGTGAACTGACATGTTGACTGCCACAATGAGCTCTAATAATGTCAGGAATTATGAGGATGGCATAGGACTGAACAAGGTGCAGATCTGTTGTTCATATGGTCGCTAGGGGTCATACTCAACTCAAAGACACCTAACACCTACAACATGTGTGCATGTATTTGTGTTTACATGCTTACTTAAACACTCAGAAAGTGTTTAAGGACACTTCAAAACAGCCGTTTCAGAGCAAATATTTAGGCAAAAGGTGTGCTAAAAAAAGTTCGAGAACTTAAAATTGAGGCAGAAGCCTGTTACCAAATCCAGATCGCTCACTTAAGTGATATATAAAGAACTTTATTCTGTGGAGGAGTATTTTCTTCATTTTCAAGTTCTTGAAATAGAAACTGATGGCCTTCTGGAAATGTACTTTAACTTAGTTTTTATCATTCTTGGAGCAAATGCTAAATGTCTATTACACCTCTTTAACCTGTAGGCATAATGTGGGTTAAATAGACAGCAGATCTATTCATTAGATTTAAGATTAGTGTTTCTAGCCTCAAATTTTAGTTGGAGCTCTGATTATAAAGAGCCAACCCAAAGTCATGCCGTTCAAATCCACCAAGTGCTCTGAAGGAGAAAGATGAACCATCTCCTCCTGTGTGACTTACTGCCTCTGCAAACCCACTGGGGGGTCAATTATGAGTTAATTCCCATTCAACAGAACAAAGCAGATCTCAAATTTTCGTTATACTAAAAAACACCTAACATGTTAACATCTCACACATCGCCCTTAGACATGATTTAGAATCAGATTTTGCTATAACAAACATAGAAAATGGGGATAATTTGCCTATGAGGAATACTACTCTTATTTTTCTTTTATGAAATAAAATAATGATCCATAATGTATGATTTTGTGCCTTAACACACAAGAACTTCTAATTTAAAGAAAAATCTCACTACTTCACAACAATGATTGTAGCTGAACTATTTATTTCCTGTTTCACAAAGCAATATGCACAAAGGATATTTATTCCAAAGAATCCATTTATCTTCAATGAAATTTTGGAAATGTAGGTCTAGGGCACATATTGCAGGAAATCAAGCTCATCAAAAGGATATTAGTATGTGACTCAGAGAAAGAAAGATCCTCTTGTTAGTGTAAAATAATTCTACTTAATTTGGAAGAAAGACCAGGGCTTATTACTTGAAAAATACTACCCTTTGTGATTAACTATGCTATTGAATAAAATATAGTTCATGCCTTCAGAGAACTCATACGTTAGTGAGGTAGAATGCAATTCTAGAGGAGATATATATATGCCAAAAAAAAAGAAAAACAACCTAACTGAAACCATCATTTAACTGAAAAATTGTTGTTAAGTACCATCAAGTCATGGGCGACTCACAGTAATCCTATGAACCAAAGTCCTTGACAGTTGCATGACTTTCATCCTTTCTCCATGTTCGTAGGGTTTCCCAAGGCAAGCTATTTATGGAAGTGGATGCCACTCCTGCTTCCAAGCTTGTTTTAGGCAGGGAGTGCCATCAAACACTGTCCTCCATGGGTGACCATTATCGCATTTGACACGTCAATGTCACAGTGTAACTAAAAAAAACAATAACTACAATAAACAATAACACAGTAGATAACCTCAAAAATAGAGTAGATATGAGAGAGAATATGTTGTTGCTTTTAAGAATCTTCAAGTCCAAATCAAGCCATAGTTGACCTTCTAGGTAATTTTTAATGGCAATTAATGATAAAGGAGGAGATTCTTCATCTTTCTCCCTTAAAGAAGCTGCTGTACTTGAACTGCTTTTTTTTAGAGTGATAGTGAAATCCCTCACCACTAAGCCACCTGAGCTCTCTATTAGAGGACATAGAGCCTGTAAACCTGAAGAGAGAGCTATTGCACACTCTCAATTTGGACAATAATTCTTTTCTTCATCTTCTTGATTTGTCTTTTGGAATCTTTTCTTCAGTTTTCTTATTTTGTAATTTCTTCCTTTTGCAGTAACTTCTCTCAATTTAACTGCAAACTTAAGTCTCTTCTGAACAGCATTTTGGTATTTCTCCCCCCGGAATTATTTCCCTTTTTCAGCTTCACTTTGAACTTGCAGATGAGTACGTTGAGGTCTGTTCTACGCGTGCCTGAGTTCCAAGGGAGGATACTGAGCTGCTCCATTCACTCTTTCCTCAGACACAGTCAAATTGTTTCCTGTGCGTTCAATCAAGTGAAGTCTAGGTATACGGATGCCTTTTGTCTATTTTTAAAAGTTACTTACAAATTTGAATGAGACTAATTTCACTAAATTCTGTCACAAGTTCTATAGCTACATTCAATAACATCATGTTTTACAACTGTTAGTACTGCTTCTTTGTTTGAAATTCATGCATTTCAATAAACAATTATTATCAATGGAGCTTGGTTTCATATTTGATTAATTTCAGAATGGACAAGTTGATAGAAATCCTCGTTTTTATCTTTAATGGGGTTTCTTTCCATATCTTTAAGTGATCTTACTTTTAACAGTTTGATTGAATTCCAACAATCTGGGAAAGTCAACAGTTAAGGGACCTCTCCGAATTATTGAGAGTAATGATGTCAGTTTGAAGACTAAAGTGAACCTGAACCACACTATGGTTTTTGTTTGTTTGTTTGTTTTTTAAATTATTTTTTAAATTTTTTAAAATTTTTATTTATTTTTGTGTGTGTGTACTGTCAAATTAGATCTGACTGATACAGGAGGAGATTGTTCCTCCTTCCCCGGCAGAATATCTGGTGGATTCGAACTGTGCGCCTCTGGTATTGTAGTTGCAGCTCCTTGCCACTAGGCCACCAGAGCTCCCCCTGGCTTTTGGTTTTGTTTTTTGTTTTTTATATATATGTAGCTTGCATCTGAGAGCTGTACAATAAATAAACATGACAGAAGAATGGATGCCTTTGAGTTGTGCTGTTGGAGAGGAGTACTGGATATCCCATGGAATGCCCAAAGAACAAATAAATATGTCTTGGGAAAAGTGCATCCAGTGTGCTTTTTGGAGGCAAAAATTTTGGGTTTGTTGCTAGGAGAGGCTATTCCTTGGAGAGGGATAGCATGCTTAGGGAAGTGGAGAGTCAGTGAAAGAAAGGAAGACCTTCAATCATATGGATTGGCACATACACTGCTGCGATGAGTTTTAGCGTGTCAAAAAGTGTCACGATAGCACAGGATCATTGTGGGTCGTACTCTACTTAACAACACCTAACAACACTAACAGCTTATAATAGATCTTCCTTGTGTGAATGTGGATATTATTTTGTCACTAACAACATTAAATTACAGGATAGTTCTTAAAATTTCCTTTTTTGTGTGAATTAATGCAACACTATTACTCTTCAATTTGTTATCATTAGCATAATAGATATTATGATTGTCTTATTCAAAATGGCCAGTATCAATCAATTTCAGCCCATTCACACTTGGATATTGACTTGTGTTCCATTTCATTTTTATAACTGTAACAATTTTCCTAGATTCATATTTCATATGTTCACCTTGAAATTATTAATGGAAATGTGCAGACATTTCTCTTTGAGTCTTGCAACAATCAGCAATGACAATGCTTCATTGAGTGAAAGCTTTATGAAATTCATTTCCTTACGTTAGTCTCAACTTTGAGGAGACTGTTACCCTTCTGTTTGCTTTTAGAGATTTCTAAACTGAGAGGGTTATCTTCTAGCACTTTATTGACCAATATTGCATGATTAGTCATAGCATGTTGAAACATCCAATAGTTCAGAAGAGAGGAAGTTAAGGAACTGAACAGAAGATTTTCAAAGGGCAACTCAGAAAGACAAAGAAAAGTATTATAAAGTGTACAAAGAGCTGTAATGGTAAAATCAAAAGAGCCAAGATCACTGGTCATTACTTAAGCTGAAGGAATTAAAGGGTAAATTAAAGCTTCAAATCGCAATAGTTAAGGACCCTGTGGTCAGAATATGAAATGATCCAGGAAGCATTAAAAGAAGGTGGAAGGAATATACAGAGTCATTGCATCAAAAAGAATTGGCTGACACAGAATAATTGAAAGAAACAACATATGATAAAGAAGCAATGGTGATGAAGGAGGAAATTCAGGCTGCGCTGAAAGGAATTGATAAACTCTCAATTGATGTATTTCAACAAACAAATGCTGCCAGGTTGTGCTCATGAAATTCTGATGGAATTGATTCAAGATTAAATCTTGATCCCTGTGGACTTATTTTAATTTGCTTCAGCCTCAGTTGGAACTTGCACATGAGTAAATGATGATCTGACCCACAGTGTGCCCTTAGCCCAGTTTTACTGCCAGCATTGGGCTTCTCCAACTATTTCTTTCACAAATGTCGTCAATTTGACTCCTATGTAGCCCTTCAGGTAAAACCCACATGTAAAGTCATCTTTTGTGTCTTTTAGATAACATGTTTGCGATTAATAACTAATTGTAAATACAAAATTCAATCATTCTATTTCCACCTTCATTTCTATCTCCAAGCCCATATTGTCCAACTACTGTTCCTTCTTCACTGCTTCCTACTTTTGCATTCAAGTCACTAATTATCATGAAACATTCTGGTTGCATGTTCAGTCAATTTTAGAATGCAAAATTTGCTAAAAATTCTCAATTTCTTCCTCCTTGGCTCTAGATGTAGGAGTATATATTTGAATAATAGTCATGTTATCAGGTCTTCCTTGTATGGATATTATCCTATCACTAACAAGTTTTACTATGAATGCAACACCAATCTTCCTCTGTTTTTCATTCTCTACATAGTATACTATATGATTATCTGATTCAAAGTGGCTAAAGCTTGTCCATTGCATTTCACTAATTCCTATTATATTGATATTGATGTGTTCTATTTCATTTTTTTACGATTTCCAGTTTTACTAACATTTAAACTATGTACATTCCAGGTTCCAATTGTTAAAAAATGTTTTTATTGATTTTACCCAGTTCAACAGCCCTCAAATCTAGGCTCTACCGCTACACTATTATAACTCTTCTTTTTGTTAGTGTTCATAGGGTTTTCAAAAGCCTTTTATTTAGGAAGTAGATGGCCCATCCTGCTTCCTAGTCTGTTTTAATCAGAAAACTCCACCAAAATCTGTCCATGAAGAGAAACACTTTTAGAATTTGACACACCAGTGGCACAGATTTCAGTACCACAGCAACCTCAAGTAGTCTCAGTACAGCAAACTGACAGACAAGTGCTGCACCACTTAGAAAAATATTTTCTCCAGATTCAAATAATACCAGGCCTGAAGGCCACAGGCCCAAGGGCCCAAACAATTTTTAAATACAAAAGTCTGCCCACCAGATCCTATTTGCCTACACAAAAAGCTTCCCATTCATAGGAGATTATAAACGGAATCATAGACAGTTAATCAGCTTCTCACTCATAGCAGATTATAAATGAAATCAGAGACAGTTAATCAGTGATGCCATAATAAATCTGTAATGGAAAGGTAAAAAAAAATAGAGAAAGATTTGTTTTAGAAACTTCATGTTTCTTTTATTCTGGGCAGATAGATAGGTTTATATTTTCAATCATGTTGAATCACTATGGGTACAGTATAATTAAAAAAATTCTATTAGTTTATTTACAAAATTTTAACACATTGTTTTATTTTTTTAACTCAATCTTGTTAAGTATCTAAGTGTGGGAGAAAAGAATTTCTTTGAGTACTTTTAAAGGCTTCCTGTGACTTATAATGGGAAGTACACTACTTTTTTAAAATTTTTTATTTTTATTTATTTTTTTTTACAGAGGTTTTAGATTTCCATTCATTCATTGCTGCAATTTTCTCCCTTCCCACCCCTCCCCACCAGCTCGCTTCCCCCTCCGAAGAGAGAAAAAAAAAAGAAAAAGAAAAAAAAATTCCTTCATTAGTATACAATTCCCACGTCCCTTCCCCCCACCCCCCACCCCAAGTACACTTCTCTATGCAACCTC
>NW_006399785.1:4961440-4963635 GCF_000299155.1 Elephantulus edwardii
AGCTTTCCAATTTTGCCAGCACCATTTGTTAAAAAGGCTGTCATTTCCCCACTTAACTGATTTCATCTCCTTGTCAAAAATCAGTTGAACATAGGTAGATGGGCTGATTTCTGGATTCTCAATTCTATTCCATTGATCTATGTGTCTGTCATTGTACCAGTACCATTCTGTCTTAACCACCACAGTACACTACTTTTTTAAGCTCACTTTTTTAGTAAAAACTCACAAAGAAATTTGTTTTTCATTCATTTGTTCAGACATTTTCCTTCCTCCCCTTCCCCTAATTCATTTTGTTATACTTGTTCTGTTCCAGATTTTTAGTTATCATAGGCATATTGTCTAGTTATACATTCCTTTCTGGTTGGCCTTCATTGCAATGTTCATTTAAAAATAGGGAAAACAATAGCTATTTTCCCCCATTCTTTCCCATTCCTTGTATCCATCCTATAGCAGTAGTCTTACAAAATATTTATGTGTTTCTGACTCAAATATTTAACTTAGCATGCTTTCCATACTCATCCACACTGTACATTGATTTAAGAGTTCATTGTTTTTCAATGTGGTGTAATATTCCATTGTGTACCGTGGTTTCTCTATAATTTTTTATAAATATTTGGGCTGCTCCCATCCCTTCACTATTATAAATAATACTGCAATAAATATGAATGTTTATACATCTGTTTATGTCACAGCTCTGGGATATATGTCAAATAATATTTCTATTTCCAACTTTTTGAGGAACTGCAAGACTACCTTCCAGAGTGGTTGTATATTTTCACATTCTGACCAGTGGAGTTTGAGAGAACTAATCACTGCACCCTAGCCAGCATTTGTTGGCAGTGGTATATTGCTTAGATTTTGTATTGACTTTGAGGTAGTCTGCTTCTTTTGTCCCATTATGAGGATACTGTTTATGTAAAAATACAAAACCAATAACTTTAAACTTTTATTTGACTAGGTCTCTTCTGGCATGTGTGATAGCCGATGGAGCATCCATGCATGTATCTGCTGGTTTTCTTTTGAATGCTTTCCCTTCTGCCACTTGTTGGAAGGGTCTTTGCGTCTCTGCTCACTGGGTCTCTGAGTTTCAGAATCTCTAATTCTGTGCACCAGGCACTTCTATGAAGTTGTTGTTGTTGCATGTTGTATTCTGTTTGCTGATGATCCACTAGTAGCAGGCTCAATTTCTTCTTTAGGATTATAAATCAAAAAGGTTTTGATTGTGTAGGGAATTGTTTGTCCTCCCTGGGTGTGCCCAAGCAGTACTTCAAATTCTCCATGTTGTCCACAGGGTAAGCAAATTATTTTGGGTGGGTTGAGGAAGACTACTATTGTGTAGGGCAAGGGCAGGGAATACCAGGTTTTCTTTCCCTGTTTGGATCAGGATCTAAGGTTGCTCAGACAGGGCAGGGGGTGCATCTGGTACCCTTTTTGCTGCTAGATCAGGAGGCAAGGAACATAAGTATCTAACTCAGAGAGATCACTGGGAGTGCAGCCCGCAAGACCTTCCCTGATTTCCAGAGAGTGAGTACCTAACTTGACATTCAAGGAAGTGAAGATGAGACTTTCCAAATGTCTGCACACCATTATCAGAGTGTGGGTTCCTGGCTGGATGTAGCTGGATATAATAATTGGTTATGCAGCCCCCAGGGCCTCCCTTCACTCAGAACTATACTAATTAGATCATAAAATACTTATTTAAAGTATGATATTTTATGAACAGTATCTATTTAAGTAAACTACCTTTTCTGATGAAAGTGTGGAAATTATGGAACAATATCATTGATATCACTGGCAAGCAACATTCTGCTGAAAATTATCCAAAAACGTTTGGAACAATATGTCAACAGAGAACTGCCAGATGCGTCGGCTAGATTTAGAAGAGGTCGTGGTACTAGGGATATTATAGCTAATGTTAGATGGATATTAGCAGAAAGAAAAGAATACCAGAAGAATGTCTATCTGTGCTTCATTGACTATGCAAAGGCTTTTGACTGTGTGAATCACAACAAGCTGTGGCTGCCTCTGAGAAGAATGGGAAACCCAGAACATTTGATAGTGCTAATGGGAAACTTATACTTGGACCAAGAGGCAGTAGTCAGAACAGAGCAGGGTGACACTGGGTGGTTCAAAATCAAGAAAGGAGTCCATCAGGGATATATTTTGTCTCCATACCTTTTCGATCTGTATGCAGA
>NW_006399785.1:4964155-4986052 GCF_000299155.1 Elephantulus edwardii
GTTGTGGTGCTGGAGAAGAGTGTTGAATATACCATGGACTGCTAGGAGAACGAATAGGTTCGTCCTGGAGAGGGTGAAGCCAGAATGTCCCTGGAGTCAAGGATTCTGCAGCTTCATCTGACATACTTTGAGCATGTTACAAGGAGGGACTGGTCTTTGGAGAGGGACATCATGTTTGGGAGATTGGAGGGACGGCGCAGGAGAGGAAGACCCTCGATGAGATGGATCAATTCTGTGAGTGGAGTTGTGGGAATGAATGTCTTTGAGACTGCGAGATTGGCACAGTATATAGAACAGCGTTTAGGGCTCTTGTACGTAGTGTTGCTATGAGTCGCAAATGACTCGATGGCACACAACAACAACAACAACAAACTTTTCTGATAAATTTCTTTTAAATTCTTTATGTTATTCCTTCAAAACTAAAAAACCAAATTTATTGGCATAATGTCATACCATTGATATTTTTTAAAAAGATGATTAGATAAGTAAATACACACATCATAATCTATATATCTAGGTCTAGGTCTAGGTTGAGATCTAGAGGCTGATGCACATAATATTTTTGTCAGGTGATGTTGAGTCTCTTGGGACTCATAGTGACCCTAAGTACAAATAGCTCTAAACCTTGCTCGATCCTATGCTGACCTCATAATCTCAGGCATATCCTCCCCTATATCCCCTATACTGAGTCAATCCATCTCATCCAGGGTCTTCCTCTCTCATACTGTCCATCCAGCCTCCTAAGTATGATCTCCAAGGGCTTGTCTCTCCTTGTAACATGTCCAAGCTATGTCAGCTGTAGCTTCAGAATCTTTGCCTCCAAGAAGCAGCCTGATTTCACACACTCCAGGACGAACCTGTTTGTTCTCCTAGCAGTCCATAATATATTCAATACTCTTCTCCAGCACCACAACTCAAAGGCATCAGTTCTCCTTCTATCATCCGTAGTTATCGTCCAGATTTCTGATGCACAACAAGTCACTGGGAAGACCATGGCCTGGATCAGGTGCACTTTAGTCTCTAGACTGACATCATTGCTTTTCAGTACTCTGGAGAGGTACCTGACAGCAGACATTCCCAATACATTTAATCTTTTGATTTCCTTGCTTCTTGTACCAAGAGTGTTAATTGTGGAGCCAAGCAACTGAAACTGTCAACAGTCTCAATCTCTTCACCATCTATCATGATGCTGCCAATCGGTCCAGTGGGGAGAATCTTTGTTTTCTTAATGTTGAGCTTCAATCCATATTGAAGGCTACAGTCCTTGATCTTTTTAAGCAAATAACTCAGCACCTCTTCAGTTTCAGTTTCTGCAAGTAGGTTGTGTCTTTTGCATAAAATAGGTTGTTTATTGAGTCTTCCTCCAATCCTGATGTCACATTCCTCCTCATAAAACTCACCTTCCTGGATGATATGTTCCATATATAGATTAAAAAGGTATCCAAATAGGATCCATCTCTGGTATACATCATTTATGATTTTGAATCATGCAGTGTTTTCTTGCTCTGTTCTGACAACTGATTCCTGGTCCAAGTATAGGTTTCACATAAGCACAAGGAAGTGTTCTGATAATGTTATTCTTCTCAGAGTAAGCCAGTTTGTTGTGATCCACACAGTCAAATGCCTTCGCATAGTCAAAGAAACACAGATAGACATTCCTCTGGTATTCTCTGCTTTCAGCCAAGATACATCTAACATTAGCTAGAATATCCCTAGTACCCTGGTCCTGTCTAAACCCAGCCTGCCCTTCTGGCAGTTCTCTGTTGATGTGCTGTTCCAGTCATTTTTTGATCATTTTCAGCAAGGTTTTGCTTGCATGTGTTATAGTACAATACATACATAAGCAATGTTTTATTTTTCTTGAGAGTTATGAAATCATCTTTGTTACTGGTTAGGATATGTTATTTTCCTGTACTTTCTAATTAAATTGTTACCATGTTAGAAGGTATTCTCTGACGTTTAGGAAGCATTATACATTCTTGTGTATCATGCCTCTCTTGAGCGTTACAGTGTTATCTCCCTGTTAAATTTGTTTAAAAAGGATTGCAATGTGTCCTGATTGTAAAATGTAGCAACGTCAGTGCAACAGTTCTGTTATTGTTAGGTGAGATGCAGTGAATTGGAAACTACTCATAATAACTCTGTGAACAACAGATATGAACTTTTCCTTATCCTGCACCGTTCTCTTCATCTCGGTCACACTTACGCTATTGGGGTGGGTGGTCACTGTGTCCAAACATCCATTTTGGTGTCTCCCTCTCTTTCGCTGGCCCTCCACCATTCAAGTGTGACAGAGACCAAAGCAGGCACTGTTGTGCAACAGATACAGACCTAGGCATATAATCAGAAAACAGGCACTGTAGTGCCACAGGCCGAGCTGGAGTGTTCACTCTCACTCTTACACATTTGGAATGAGTGACCCATGTCAACTCACTGCCAGAGAGCTGGCTATCAGACACACAAATGCATTTCCCCAGGGATGACCAGGGCAGACAGATTTTAGGAAGTGTGCAATTATCAAATATAGTGCATGGGTTCTCTAAGGCTATGGAGTATGCCAGTAATTGGTCTAAGCTCTCTTGAAACAATACGTCTAATTAGACCTATTGGATCTAAACACCTTTCGATGTTTGAGATACTTATTCACAGGGTCCTCCTATCCACAAAATTCAGAATCATCCAGCAAATAAAAACAGAAGTTGCTTTTACGTACCATATGAGTTCCTTTGTGATATACCAAAATGTTATTGAAGACAAGGGGTTCTTTCAACTGCCAATAAACAGATGGATTGCAATATGCACAACACTTTATTGCAGAGAGAACTCTCTCAAAAACTGCCTCCCTGTCTAAGGGTGGTTATTGGTTTTTATACTTGAGTTAGGTGTTAACTTACTTAACACATTACTATTGCTAATTCAAAGCTACGGGATTTTCACATTCAAAAAGATAGTTTACAGTTACTAGTAGACAGATAACTTGTGATAGTGTTTATATATGACAGTTTCAAAGAAATAAATGCTACTTCAAGAAAGATATACTTCCTTTCCTGGTAAACAGTTTAAGATATAGTTCTTACATGATTGGTAGAAATTCAACTTTAAGATTCTTATCTGCAGTTTGTAGTTAACTTACAACTTGGGGTACAGTTTATAAATGACTGAGAAAAGACAAATACTAGTTCAGTGAAAGATCCATTTCTCCTCTTGGTAAACAGACTGCTTAAGGTAGTCTGCATTACTATAGAGAATTTAACAACGGGATCTGAGGACCAATCAAATATTAATTAGAAGGGTTGACCAGTTTTGTAGGCTGGAGGAACATGATGTCAGTTTTACAACTATATTATTGAGTTTGTTGTTATGTGCTGTTAAGACGCCTGCAACACATAATTCTATGTTTGAATAATTCTGAACTTATTAATACCATCCTTGCTTCAGCTTGCTAACCTCTACAGTCAACACTCTCGGCACCAGTAGCCAGGGAATCAAAAGACAAATTGCATTGGGAAAATCAGCTGTCAGGGACATCTTCAGAGTACTGAAGAGCAATGATGTCAGTCTGGAGACTAAGGTGTTCCCGATTCAAACCATGTCTTTGAAATGACTTGCTGTACATCAGAGAGCTGGACAGTGAATAAGGACTATAGATGAAGAATTGATGCCTTTAAGTTGTGGTGCTGGAGAAGAGTGTTGAGTTTACTGTGGACTGCCAAGAGAACAAATAGGTCTGCCTTGGAGAGGGTGAAACCAAGTTTCTCCTCAGAGACAAGGATTTTGAAGCTCAGAATTACATACTTTGGCCATGAGTCTAGAAGGGATCTATCCTTGGAGACAGATATCATGTGTGGAAAGGTGGAAGGACAGTGCAGGAGAGGAAGACCCCAGAGGAGAAATATTGACATGGTAACTGGGGAAATGGGAGTTAGTGTGTCAGATACTGTGAGATTGGCTCAGAATTGGACTGCGTTCAGAGTTATTGTAAATAGGGTCAGTATGGGTTCAAATGACTCAACAGCACATGACAACAACAATAATCATCCTCACGGTCTCTGTCACTCTCAAATCCAAGATTAGCACTGTGTCAATCCATCACATTTAATGTCTTCTTCTCTTTCACTGACCCTCTCCCCTTCAAAGCATGATATTTCCCTCTAAGAACTGATTCCTTCTAAAAATGTGCCCAAAGTATGTGAGGCAACATTTTAAGCAAGAGGAAAAAGAATGTGAAGAGCAATAAGAAGTGGAAAAGTATTGTTTGTTAAGTGAAACAAAAGATTTTTAAACAACATGAAGGTGGGAAAGCAGTGAATGTTACTTCTCACAATTTAAGTAAGGCACACAGACCAATCACAAAAATCCTCAAAGACAAAGAATGCATTCTCCAAGCTAGGGAAACTCTGGCTCCGCTTAAAGTGCAAGATTAGAAGCAAACGTGGGACACACTATCAAATATGGAGACATTGCTAATGGTGAGGTTTGGGACCAAACACAAAAGCAATGTCCCACTCAGCAAGTTGAGGAGTGATGCTAAGGTATAAAGGTTGTCCAAGCTTCTTAAACACAAGACTATGGTAATGTGGTCATTTAACACTGAAATCACTTTAGTTCTTTCTTCACAAGATGTATTGAAGGTGTTCAGTGACACTTAACTCTATTCTGATACAAATTAACATATATATATATATAATCTATTATAAATTATATTCTGGAAATGTTGTTTTACAAACAATAGAGAACAAAACCAGAAAATATTTGGTGTTGACTTTTTTCTTGTTGTTGTTGTTACATGCCATCAAGACCACCCTGACAGTGTCCTTCCAAAACAACATATCTGAATCCTGCTTTATCCTGCACCATCCTCAGGGTCTCTGATATGCCCCAGCCCATTGCTGAAGCCACTATGTCAATCTATCTTTCCCAGTGTCTTCTTTGGGCTTTTCTCTTAGGTCTGTAAAGTTGTACAGAGAAGTAACAGCAGTGTAGACGAAGAGGAGAAGAAAGCATACCTGGTTTCCCGGTTTGTATCTTCCTCGTCTTTGACTTAAACTGCTTTTCCATCTTTCACATGTAGCTAGCTGACACTTGCATGTAATTCAGCATCCAACTCTATTTTTTCACACCATTAAATAAGTTGAAGGCCTACAAATAAGCTGCAAGTAGAAAAATGAAGCCTTGATCCTTCAGCTTCCACATCTCATAAGAGAGAAAACTAGAAACGGTGATGTCACACTCCCTACCCACAGACCCAATAGTTATTTTTACTAACTTTGTGAGAAAACAATGCCAATTACTTTGCCAGGGTCGCTTGGGTCACTCAGAACTGCAGGCCCAGCTTGACCTCTATCCTAAAAAAAAACAAACTCAGAGAGTGATACAAAACTTTGCAGATCAAAAGTGAATTCTGACACTTTATAGCCTGAGAGATTTGTCAGGGTCATGGCAAATAGATCACTCAGTTTAGTTTTCAGTTTAACAATATCTGACCTTTGTTGAGGTGGTAACATAGAAAACTTTCTCTTAGATGCACAGTCCATTGAAACCACATGAACAATTATGAAATGCCACCGGGTACAGCTGGTGGCAATTTTCAAGATATTGTTTCTCTCCTTTTCACCATCACCCAGGACACTTATTTTATTCCTGTTTAACTATTGTTAGCTGAGATTCCACTTAATTGTGCTTCCTAGAGGCAGCCTGTGCATACAGCTTCTGCTGTGGGTGAGCACAGGCATTTCTTAGCTAATGTGAAAATTCACAGGCCTTCAAAGCAGAACAAATTATTTCACATAGAAAATGCATCATAATGTGAAACGATACCTTTCCTTAATAATATCTAAGAGGGAAAATAAGCTGGCAAAGAGAAAGGAACAAAGGGTGGGCGAAGGAAAAATAACTTTTAGAGAGATAATTATAGAATAGGTTCAATGACTGTTTTCAACAAGGGAGATTCGAATGAAAGTTATTTTTGCAATTCACACTTACACTACATTCTTACATTATATTATTCATGTATTATAGATCTCTTCAAAAAATTTCCTCTTTCAGCAATTTTAATTAGTTATAAATATGGATGGATATTAGATTTATGCTGCATACATTTTGGACTTTATTTCTCAGCACTAAAGTTATTCACTCTGACACTGTATGCTCTCTCTCTGCTACTATAACATTGATGACTATGCAGTTAGCAATTTTTCTTCTTCCTGCTTGGTACACAAGGGGGACTACATTTCCCAGCATCCTTTGCAGCTTCCTGGGGCCACGGAAATGGTGACTATTTTGTTTATTTGGTTTTGTTGCTTGGTTGATGAGAACTCTGTCCAAAACTAAGCCACGGACTCTAAAGCTTGGGATCCTTCCTCTTTTGCCCCTGATTAGCAGCTGAAGGAAAAGGATTGGATAAAGCCTTCTGAGACTGTTGCAGTGTTGTTGTGTACCACAGAGTCAGAACTGACCCACGGCTAACTTCTGGCAGCTGATTTTCTGAGGCAGTTAATTGCAAAACAAGAGACTGCCCATCCTTCCTTCTCCTGCAGAGTAGCTGGAGGCCTTGAACCATGTGCCTTTGGGATTGCAGCGCAGCTTCTTGCCCCTAAGTCTGCAGAGGTCCCTTCCGAGACCATAGAGAATGAAAAATCACAGGAGCATAGAGTCAATATGCTTAAATGATCACTTAGAAGCCCATCTATTATCTAGGAGCACTTAACATTAGAAGTGACACACACAAAAAGTAGACTTTTGTCATAAGACACATTAAGATGTTCCTATTTCTTTTCCAAAGTTGTCCTTGTGTGTAATCAGTTGGTTCTGATTTGCAGCAACCTGATAGAACAGGATTGTTTATTCTATCCTAGCTCAGTGTTTTTTAGCTGCATCAATGTTGGAGGAAGACTCATCAATAGCCCACAATATGCAGATGACACAAACTTGCTTGCTAAAACTGAAGGAGACCTGAAGCACTTGCTGAAGAAGATCAAGGACTGTGGTCTTCAATATGGATTGAAGCTCAACATCAAGAAGACAAAGATTGTCACCACTGGGCCAAACGACAGCACTGTGATAGATGGAGAAGAGACTGAGGTTGTTAGCAATTACAGATTGTTTGGCTCCACAATCAACACTGTTAACATGAGCAGTCAGGAAATCAAAAGAAGAATTCTGTTGGGAAAATCTGCTGTCATGGACCTCTTCAGAGTTCTGAAAAGCAATGATGTCAGTCTAGAGACTAAGGTGCACCTAATCAGGTGTTGGTCTTCTCAATTATTTGCTATGCATCAGAAAGCTGGACAATAATTAAGATGACAGAAGAGGAATTAATGCCTTCAAGTTGTGATGTTAGAGGAGTCTTGAACATACCATGGGCTGCCAAGGAAACAAAGAGGTCTATCTTGGAGAGAGTGAGAACACATTTCTCCTTGGCGGCTAGGACTTTGAAGCTCCATCTCACATACTTTGAGCACGTGGCCAGGAGAAGCTGGTCCTTGGAGAATGACATCATGCTTGGAAAGGTGGAGGGACAGCGCAGGAGAGGGAGACCCTGGATGAGATGGATTGACACAGTGACTAGGACAATAAGAATTGATTGGTGTGTCAGAATTAGTGAGACTGGCTCAGGGAAGGCTTCAGAGCTTGCTGTACACAGGGTTGCGGTGGGTCGCAGGTGACTTGATGACACATAACAACAACAACAACAATATTCACAGAAGCAGAGAACAAGTCTTTGGTCCTGAGAGACCACTGTTAGGTTGACTCTTAGAAGCCAAACGCTCAAACCTTTGTGCCACCAGGGTACCATTTCTTTGCAACAGTAGTTCCCACTACTTTTCCACACTGAAATTGTGGACACTTTTTTTTTAACTTAAAGAGACATTCTCTCAGGTATGAAACTCAAGTCAAGATAGCACATGAATCCAAATGTTGGGATTTATTTTAACACTTGAAAGGAAAAACCTGCCCTTTTTCCAGATACTGGTGCCTCAGGGCAGAATCCTATGGTACATGCATTAAATGTGTATTGAATTTGTTTTTTGATAAGAAAAATCTAGACATACTGTGCTTTCATGTCCCAGAGTTTCTATCTTAATCATGGAGCCCCTTACAGAGTTTGTTTTCTTTCATGCATTTCCTTTGAAGACCACCCTGCAATTTACAGCACTACCTGCTGGAGTAGTGGGGAAAGAAACACCTTGCGAGATACGTGTGAGTTTAATCAATACTGCAATGCTCTTTGAAGGAAACTTAAAGTACTCAAAGCTTTTAGATTTCAGGTACATCAAGGAAAGTGCATAAATTTTCTATTACAGCGGAAAGTATTTTTACTTTTTTTATTTGACCTCTAGAAGCCAAAATATAAATAAACTTCTTGCGGATTTATTTTTGATATAAACTCACTACTGCAGAGTCCAATTCAAATCGTGGCAACCCTCCATACAATTGCTTATAGTGAATAATAGAAATAATATTTCTAGGAGGAGACAATCCATTTTATAATTCCTGAGAAGCAGAAGGTAGATTTGAACTGTTGGCCTTCCTATTAGCATGACAATATATAAAGAACCACAACATCAGAGCACCTCAATTTTTTTTAAATTTCTTGCAATTCTTTTATATTCATTTTTAACTTTTACACTGGTTTACCGACAAAGTTCGTAGACATTGCCCCTCACACCGGATCCCTCCCACTTCTCCACTCCACCGCCTGTCAAGCTGTGTGACCCTGTGATTACCCTGCCCTGCTCATTCCTACCCATGTGTTCCCCTCTTCTCCCCCTTGGATCCTCATACACATTTTACTAGTTATCTATTTCTACAATAATGGTCTTATATAGTATTTGCCTTTATGGGACTGAATTATTGCACTTAGTCTAATACCTTCCAGTCCCTCCCAAGTTAGGTAATGATTTACAAAATCATTGCTGCTGCATGCTTTGTAGTATTCCCTCCTGTGAATATACAATAATGTATGTCTCAATCCACCAATTATGGTTGGACATCTGGACCGTTTTCATATTTTTGTGATGCTAAATAGCATTGCTATGAACATTGGTGTACAAGTCTCCTTTTGTGCCTCAGTTCTCATTTACTCAGGGTACATTCCAAGCAGTGGAATAGCTGGGTCGTATAGAATCTCTATGTTCATTTTTCTGAGGAAACACTGCTTTCTAGAGTGGTTGTACCATTTTACAATCCCACCAGCAGTGTAGAAGAGTTCCTATCTCTCCACATCTTCTCCTACATTTATTACTTGCTGTCCTATTAAACCCTGACACTGCTACTGGAGTGAGGTGGTAGCTTATTATGGTTTTGATTTGCATCTCTCTTACTCCCATTGATTTTGAGGATTTCCTCATGTGTCCATTGGCCATTCAAATATCTTCCTCTATAAAAATTCTTTCCATGTCTTTTTCCCATTTTGTAATTGTGTTCAATTTTATTTATATTTACTATACAACATTTTGTCAAGCATAAAAGTCACTGACATCAATTACATTAACCATGTTGTTCAACAATCACCTATAATTATTGCCAATTTTTCATCATTATAAATAAACACTATTAGCTTCTTAACCAACAAGTTCTACTTTGCCCCTCCTCTCTGCTCTTGGCATCACTAATGCCGTTTATACTCAAACATCCACTTAGTATTTTAATTTCATAAGAGTGGGTTCATGTGAAATTTGTTCCCTTTTGATTGATTTTGTAAGCATAACAGTCTACAATGTTTGTCTATGCCTTAGAGTTGATCAATAGTTCACTTCTCTTTGGGACTTAGTAGTACTTCACTGTCCGTATGTGCTGTTTGTGCCACATTTGTTTATGTATTCATCCGCCCATGAACAATTAAGCTTCTTTTATCCTTTCCACATTGTAAGCAATTTTGCTATGAACATTCATGTGCGTGTGAGTTTACTTCAATATTTAAAATCTTTTTTTGTCCCCATATCACCAGTGAGACAGTCCACATTGTCATTTTACCTTTTCTATCATTTAGGAGCCTCCTCACAGCTTAACAGATTGCTCTGATTCTTGATCTCTCCAAAGGCCACAGTTAAGGTGTTGACAAGGTCTGAGATGTCATCTGAAAGCACAGCTCAGGCAGGATTCACTTCTAACATCACTTACATGAATTTTGGCAACATTCAGCTCACTGAGCATTCTCAGACCATAGATATATTTTCTTTTGTGGATGCTGATCAGAGAAAGGCCCAGTTGCATGTCACGTTGGCCATGCTGTCTTTGAATTTCCTTCATCAAAGCCAATGAGAGAGAGCCAACTAAAAAGGATAGATGTCTTAAACGTTATGGAATTTAACCATGAATGTTACATCCCACCATCTATGCTTCTGTTCTTTAGAGGCAAGTCATTTGTCTTAGGCCAACAATCAAGGGGAGAGGACTACATAGGATCTTCTATTGTAAGTGCAGTCACCTTGTTTAATTGTAATTGTATACCATGAAATCAGAACTGACCCATAGCTGACTCTCTGGGGATTTTCATAGGCAGTTAATCGCATGGGAGGAGATCCTTCGTTCTTCTCCCACGTAGGAGCTGGTGGCCACAAACCACGTGCTTTCCGGATAACAGCGAAGGATCTTGCCACTACTCCATTAGAGTTTTCGTTCTCAGGATAGTTTCATTTTCTGAACCATTATGATGCTATTCTGATCACTAATCACTTTGTTCTGCTAATACTGAATCTCCTACTCAATCCCTATGGTGCTGCCGGGGTGGAAGAAATCTTGGTGCTTCACCTGCTGGTGATTTTGATGGAAGGGACTGAAGCTTCAGAGCATGATTCCCTAAGCTGTGGAAGGCAGTGAAACACAGAGTAACGTGGGTCCCTAGGGCTGCTATAATGAAGTACACCAAAGTGGGTGGACTTAAGCAAAAAAATGAATCTTCTCATATTTCTAAAGATTAGAAGTCTGAAGTCAAAGTATCAACAGAGTTATGATCTCTTTCTCTCTGTGGGCTCTAAGAGAATATCTCTTATGTTCCTTTAGTTTCTGATATCCCCAGGTATTTATTGACATGCCTTGAGTTGTAGACAGAATTTAAGAAAATACCTATGCCCTGTGTGTGTATGTGATTCTATTTCCCTGTCTGTTGCCCCCTTATAGACAGTATCATGAAAATATTATGACTAATACTAAAATAAAAAGCTCTGTTTAGAAATAAGTACACATCTACAGATATTGTTGCTGTTGTTAGGTGCCATTGAGTTGACCACAAATCACAGAATCTCTGTGAACAACAGAACCAAACCCTGCATTATCCTGTGTCACCCTTATAATCTCTGACACACTGAAGCCCATTGCTTAAGTGAATGTGTTGATCCATTTCATCAGAGGGCTTCCTCTCTTTCACTTTACTTTCCTCCACCTTTCAAAGCATGATTTCCCTTCCCAAGGAATAGCCTCTGCTACCAACATATCAAACATTTAAGAGACAAAGCGTCACAATTTTTGCCTCCAAAGAGCACTCTGGTTTCACTTTTTTTTAAGGCATATTGTTTTGTTCTCTTGGCAGTCTACAGAATGGTCAGCATTCTTCCAAGACCACAGCTCAAAGGAACAATTCTTCTGTCATCCCTAGTCATTGTCTAGCTCTCAGATGCATAGCAAGAAATGAAAGAGGTTGGATACAAAGTTAGAATTTTAACATATTATTTTGCAGGGCATCTCTATTGCCATTGGTGCTAGAAAAGCAAAGGATTTACACACTAGGAGGAGTGAAAACCACAGAGCACTACTCCTTAAGGGATGTCAGAGGTGAAGAACTGAACTTGAAAGGACTCAGAACCACTTGGCATCTAAACGTAATTCTTGGGGCAGAGATAGAGGATATTTTTGGTTGCTGAGGGTTTTTTGTTGTTGTTGTTTTTAATTTATTTTATATTGGCTTGCATACACATGTTGTGTACATTTTGTTTCATTCTGCAGTGTAAAACCAAAGCCTGAATTTAAAACAAAATGCTTTATTAGGAAAAACAACAGCAACAACAACAAAATACAAACAAAAACATAAAAGAAAGTATTTTTTGCTTTATTAAGTGTGCCCCTTGGTGACTCTGGGTTGCAGGGGTCTCTGGAAACCAGAATGTAGGTAAATAAGTTGAAGGGAAACTATTTATTCTCTCCAGATTGTGCCTCTCTGGCTATATTTGACAGTCCATTTATACCATAGGCTAAGCCTTCCAAGCTTGGTCCCACTTTGTCTCTTATGAATTTATTGTTTTGGGCTTTACTCCAGGTCTCTGATCCACCTTGAAGTGATTTTCTAGTTTGGTGTGAGATGTGGATCCTGTTTCAACTTTTTGCAGGTGGAAGTCCAGTTTTGCCAACAGCATTTATTGAAGAGGTTGTCACTTCTCCATTTGATAGAATTTGTTTGTTTATTGAATAGCAGTTGACCATAGGTAGATGGGTCCATTTCTGAGTTCTCGATGATGTTCCAGTTTTCTACATGTCTATTATTGTGTCAGTACCATGCTGGTTTTGTTACTACCACTGCGAAGTAGGCTTTAAGGTCAGAGAGTGTTATGTTTCCCACTTCATTTTTGTTTTTCAGAAGTGCTTGCCTATTTGAGGTCCTTTTCCTCTCCATATAAACTTGACAATTTCCTTTTTGATCTCGTTGAAAAATGAGTATAATATTTTTACTTGGATTTAATTGACCGGGTAGATTGCTTTTGGTAGGTTCGTCATTTTCACAATATCAAGTCTTCCTATCTATGAACAGGGTACACTTTTCCATTCTTTAAGTCTTTTATTGTATCTTTCAGAAATGTTCTGTAGTTTTCTTTGTACAGTTCTTTTGCGTCTCTACTTTGCTTCACTGCCAAGTATCTCAATTTGTGTTAGCTAGTGTAAATGGTACTATTCTTAATTTATTTATCTGTGTTTTCTTTGTTACTGTAGAGGAATCCTACAGATTTTTGGAGACCAATTTTGAATCATAAAACCCTACTAAACTGGTCCAGCATCTCTAATAATTTTTAATTGATTAGTGAGACCTTTAAAAGATTCATTCTCTGTCTTCATCAAAAACTTTTCCAACAGGGTGAAAAGAAAGCCCACCAAATGGGAACAAACATTTGACAATATCATTTCGAACAAGGGTCTCATACCAAAGGTTTACAAAATACTAATAGGCCTCCAGAAGAAAAAGGACTGATAACTCAATTAAAAAATGGGAAAAAGACATGGAAAGACTTCTCAAAGAAGAAGACATTGAGGAGGCAAACAAACACATAAAGAAATGCTCAAAATAGCTGGCAATAGGAGAGAGGAAAATCAAAACACAATGAGATACCATCTCACCTCAGTAGCAGTGGCAAAGTTTATAGGACCATAAGAAATAAATGTTGGGGAGGTCGTGGAGAGGCAGGAACTCTCATATACTGTTGGTGGGATTTTAAAACAGTACACACAATCTGGAAGACAATTTGTTGTTACTTCAGAAAAGTTGAACATGGAAACACCATGTCATTGTTGATTGCCTTCAAGTCGAGCACAACTCATAGCGACCCATGAACAACAACAACCAAAAAACCAACAAAAACAAACAAAAAAGCCCAAAACCAAAAAGCCACAGAAGTCCCTTTACAACTATTGACATTTACCAGAGTCATTTGACATTTATAGAGTTTCTGGAAGTATGTTATTTAGGAAGTGGATGCCACTCCTGCTTCCAAACCTGTCATAGTATGTTATTGTTGTTCTGTGCCACTGAGTTACCTGTGATGTATAGTGACCCTATGTACAGCAGCTCTGAACTCTTTCATGTCCTGAGCCAGTCTCACTAACTTCGACACACCTATCCCCATTGCGCCAGTTACTGTATCAATCCATCTCATCTGGGGTCTTCCTTTCCTGCACTGTCTGACCACCCTTCTAAGCATGATGTCCTTCTCCAAGGACCGATCTCTCCTGGTCACGTGCCCAAGATAAGTGAGGCAGAGCTTCAAAATAGGAGCCTCCAAGGAGAAACTTCGTTTCACCATCTCCAAAACAGACCAATTTGTTTTCTTGGAAGTCCATGGTATGTTCAAGACAATTATCCAGCACTACAACTTGATGGCTTCAATTCTTCTGTCATCCTTAGTCATTGTCCAACTGTCTTAAGCATAACAAGTAATTGAGAAAACCATGGCCTGGATTAGGTGCACCTTTGTATCTAGAGTGACATCCTTGCTCTTTAGCACTCTGGAGAGGACCATGACAGCAGATTTCCCCAATGCAGTTCGTCTTTTGATTTCCTGCCTGCCGGTGTTAAGAGTGTTGATTGTGGATCTGAGTAAGCTGCAATTGTTAACAACCTCAATCTCTTCTCCATCTATTATGGTGCTGCCAATTAGCCCAGTGGTAAGAATCTTTGTCTTCTTGATGTTGAGCTTCAATCCATAATCATATATACATTCCTTGGCCTACTGAAGCAAGTGTTTCAGATCTTCTTCAGTTTCAGCAAGCTATGTTATGTCATCTATATATCATAGATGGTTAATGAGTCTTCCTCCAATCTTTATGCCACCCTCCTCCTCATAAGGCCCTACTTCCTGAATGATCTGTTCTGCATACAGATTGAAAAAGTTTGGTGACAGAATGCATCCATGATGCACTCCTTTCCAGATTTTGAACCATGCAGTGTTTCCTTGCTCTGTTCTGAGGACTACTTCATGGTCTAAGTATAGGTTTTGTATAAACACAATTAAGTGTTCTGAAATTCTCATTTTCCTCAAGGTTAGCCACAATTTATTGTGTTCTACACAGTCAAATGCCTTTGCATAATCACTGAAACATGCATAGACATTTCTGGTACTCTGCTTTCTGCCAAGATCCATACGACATTGGCAATAATGTCACTAGTGCCATGACCTTTCTAAATCCAGCTTGTATTTCTGGTAACTCTCTGTCAATGTACTGTTCAAGTCTTTTCTGGATAATCTGCAGCAGGATTTTGCTAGTGTGTGATATTAGTGATATTGTGGGATAATTTCTATACTCTGTCAGATCACCGTTTTTTGGAATGGGAGTAAATATGGGTCTCTTCCATTCAGTTGGCCAAGCAGTTGTCCACCAGATTTCTTGGCACAACTTGGTGAGCACATGCAGGGCAGCATCTCTTTGCTGAAATACGTCAATTGGTATTTCATCAATATCTGGGGATTTATTTTTTGTCAAGTCCTTCAGAGCAGCCTACACTTCCTCCTTCATCACCATTGCCTCTCGATCATAGGTTGTTTCTTGAAATTCTTGTGTCAGCCAATTATTTTTGGTACAATGTCCCTGTATACTCCTCCCACCTTCTTTTAATTCATCTTTAATCATACAATATTTTGCCCTTAACGTCCTTAAACATTGCAACTCATGGCTTGAATTTATTCTTTAGTTCTTCCAGCTTAAGAAATGCTGAGCAAGCTTGGCCTTTTTTATTTTCTGACTCCAGCTCCTTGTATATTTCATTATAATATTTTCCCTTGTCTTCCCGAGCAGCTCTTTGAAATCTTCTGTTAAGCTCCTTAACTTCTTGCTTTCCCCCCACCCCTTTGCTTTGGCTTATAAGCACTCTAGTGCAATATTCAGAGTCTCTGGTGGCATCCATTTTGGTCTTTTCTTCTTCCTTCTCAATATGACTTTTTGCATTCTTTATGAACAAAATTCTTGATCTCTTCCCATGGCTTATTGAGTCTTCATTTATTAGTGTTCAAAGGCCTCAAACCTATTCCTAAGTTGATTTTTAAATTCATGGGAGATAGACTCAAGGTTGAATTTTTATTCCTGTGGTTATGCTTTAACCTTCTTTAGTTTTAATTTGATTTACATATGAGCAGTTGTTGGTCTGTTCCACAATCAGCCTCTAGCCTAGTTTTCATTGCTGATATTGAACTTCTCTAACTGTTCCTTCCACAGATATAATCAGTTTGATTACTGTGCATCTCCTCAGTTGAAATTCATGTGTATAACCTGTGTTTATGTTTCTTTTAAAAGGTATTTGCTATGAATAAGTTTGAATAAATCATAAGTATGAATAAATCATTGATTGTACAGAGTTCTATTATTCTATCTCCAGCATCATATCTGTCACCAAGACCATATTTTCTGACTACTGATCCTTCTTCTTGGTTCCTAGTTTTTTCATTCCAAGCACCCATTGTTATTAATGCATTTTGGTTGCATGATCAATCAATTTCTGGCTACAACCATTGATAGAAATCATCTATTTCCTCCTCTTTGGCTCTAGTTATAGGTACATAAATTTGAACGATAGTGGTATTACCAGTTCTTTCTTGTATGCGTATGGATATTATCCTGTCACTCATAGTATTGTAATTCAAGAGGATCTAGAAATGGCTTTTTTAGTTATGAAGGTGACCCCAGTTTTCCCCAAACTTTTAATCTTCAGCAAAATAGAACATATGATCTGAGAGCTCTCTTTAATCTTCTTGATCAGGTAACACCTTTTTCCCAGAAGGGTGTGGGCTACCTTAATCTCATTTTTCTTTTTTAGAAAGCATATATTCAGTCTATAATCTCTAAGAAACTCAATATAACCCAGCTATTCCACTACTAGGAATATACACTAAGAAAATTAGAATGGAGACACAAGTGGAGATTTGAATATCAATGTTCATAATAGCATTATTTGAAAGAACATGAAAACAGCCCAAAAGTGCAACCACAACAGAATGGATAGAGAAATTGTGGTGCACTCACACAGTGATATACTACTATGCAACACTCACAAGCAATGATTTCGAAAATCTACTACGTAATTTCGAAGAGGCTGGAGAGAGCTTTATGCTGAATGAACTAACTTAGTCTTACAAGTCAAATACTGCATAAGATCATTATTGTAAAAATTGAATGATCACTAATAAAACAGGTACAGGAAACAGGAATTCAAGGGGAAGGGAGGATGGAGTGAAGAGTGAGGGTAGGTAGAGGTAAAACCACAGGGTTGCACAGTAAATGGATTGAAAGGGGTGGCGAAGCAAATGGGAATGATCTGGAAGAAAAGACAAGGTAATGACGGGCAAGGTCCAGTGGTTTTTTATTTCATAAAACAAAATGTATTGAGAATGATTGAATGAAGCACAAAGTGAATGAAGAATAGTGTAAAACACCATGTATACAAACTTTGTAAGCAAATAATTAAAACCAAAATAATATAAAATAGAATGTATATGACTGATAGTATGAAACACAATGTGAATGAAAGATTGTATAAAATACAAAGAATATGAATAAAAAACAATGTAAATGAAAGGTTGTATAAGACACAATGTATAAGAATGAAACAAAATGTAAAGGAATTATTATACAAAAAACAATAAAAATATTATAAAACCCCCCTAGTGTACAAAAATGGTCATATGAAATACAATGTAAGTGGAGCAATGTGTGAAACAAAATATATGTAAACAAAACACCATGTATACATATTTTGTATACAATCCAGTATAAAATAGAAGAAAATCTAGGGACCTCACTTTATTGTCATTCTTAAACTTTGTAGCATTTAATCAATTGTTTTTCTTCTCTGTAGCTCTAACAGTGTTATTTAGAAGTAGAGCAGTTAGTGCTTTTGATTATGTTGTTATCAAACCTAGGTTAATCAGCATTTTCAAATCAGCATTTCTCACTATTATCATTGAGTGTTAAATAATATCCAGGGTATATAGTTATATTTAAAGGGAAGGAAGAGGACAAAGTGACTCTATATCATCTTACAATGGAACTAAGATTATCTATCAGTAAGTAGTTATATAATTTAATAGGTGTTGTGCTGCTGTTGTTGTTGTTGTTATGTGCCATCGAGTCGTTTGCGACTCATAGCGACCCCATGTACAACAGCCCTAAACCATGCTCTATCCTGTGCCAATCTCATTGCCTCTGACACACCCATCCCGAGTACCCCAGTCACTGAATCAACCCACCTCATAGAGGGTCTTCCCCTCCTGCGCTGTCCCTCTACTCTATCCAGCATGAGGTCCCTCTCTAAAGACCTGTCTCTCCTTAAAACATGTCCAAAGTATGTCAGACGAAGCCCCAGAATCCTTGCCTCCAAGGAGCAGCCTGGTTTAATCCTCTCTATGATGAAACTGTTTGTTTTCTTGCAGTCCATGGTACATTCAATACTCTTCTCCAGCACCACAGCTCAAAGGCATCAATTCTCCTTCTATCCTCCCTAGTCATTGTCCAACTCTCTGTTGCATAACAAGTGATTGCAAAAACCATGGCCTGTGTCAGGCGGACCTTAGTCTCCAGAGAGACACTGTTGCTCTTGAGTATTTTGGAGAGGTCCCTAACCGCAGACTTTCCCATCACAATACGTTTTTTTATTTCCTGGCTACTGGTGCCAAGAGTGTTGACCGTGGAGCTGAGCAAGCTGAAGCTGTGAACAATCTCAATCTCTTCGCCATCCATCCTGATGCTACCAATTGGTCCAGTGGTGAGAATTTTTGTCTTCTTGACATTGAGCCTCAGTCCATATTGAAGGCTGCAGTCCTTGACCCTCTGCAGTAAGTGCATGAGGTCCTCCTCAGTATCAGCGAGCAAAGTTGTGTCATCTGCATAACGCAGACTGTTGATAGATCCTCCACCAATCTTAACACCACGCCTCTCCTCATAGAGCCCCACCTCTCGGATAATCTGCTCTGCATACAGGTTGAAAAGGTATGGAGACAGGACACATCCCTGACGTACACCCTTCCCAATTTTGAACCATTCAGTGTTGCCCTGTTCTGTTCTGATGACTGCTTCTTGGTCCAAGTATAGGTTTCAATTAGCACAATTAAATGTTCTGGATTCCCATTCTTCTCAGAGTCAGCCACAGTTTTTTATGATCCACGCAGTCAAATCCCTTTGCATAATCAATGAAACACAGATAGACATTCTTCTGGTATTCTCTGCTTTCAGCCAAGATCCATCTAACATCAGCTACAATATCCCTAGTACCAACAACCCCTTCTAAACCCAGCCTGGACTTCTGGCAGTTCTCTGCTGATGTACTGTTTCAGTCGTTTTTGGATAATCTTCAGTAGAATCTTGCTTGCATGTGAAATCAATGATATTGTTCTGTAGTTTCCACACTCAGTTGCGTCGCCCTTCTTCGGGATGGGAACAAATATTGACCTCTTCCAGTCAGTTGGCCAAGTGGTTGTTCTCCAGATTTCTTGGCACAGCTTGGTGAGCACATCCACGGCAGCATCTGTTAGCTGAAATATGTCAATTGGTATACCATCTATTCCGGGGGCCTTATTTTTTGCTATTTCCTTCAAAGCAGCTAGAACTTCTGCCTTCATCACCATAGGCTCTGGTTCAAATGCTATTTCATTAAATTCTTCTGTTTCTGCCAAATCCTTTCGGTTCAATGTCTCAGTATATTCCTTCCATCTTCTTTTGATACCTCCTGGATCATTTAACATTCTGCCTAAAGCAAGCATCCTTTTAGCAAGGATTGTAGCAACTCTAGGTTTGAATTTGTTCTTCAGTTCCTTGAGGTTAAGAAATGCTGAATGAGTTTGGCCCTTTGACATGATATAAAAAATTATCCAAGCTACATAGACCTTCGGGAGTTCAGGTCATTTCTTGTTGTTGCTGCTGTTGTGTACTATCGAGTCACCTGAGACCCATAGCATCTCTAAATCCTGCCCTGTTCTGAGACAGTCTCACTAAGTTCTAATACACCAAGCCTCAGTGCCCCAGTTACTGTGTCAGTCCATCTCATCTGGGGTCTTCCTGTCCTGCATTATTCTTCCACCCTTCTAAACATGATGTCCTTCTCCACGGACCAGTCTCTCCTGGCCATGAGCCCAAGGTATGTGAGACAGAGCTTCAACATCCTATCCTCCAAGGAAAAACATGCTTTCATTCTCTCCAAGACAGATTGATTTGTTTTCTTGGCATTCCTTGGTATGTTCCAGACTCTTCTCCAGCAAGACAACTTGAAGACATCAATTCTTCTTCTGTCAACCTTTGTCACTGTCCAGATCTCTGATGCATAACAAATAATTGTGAAGGCCATGGCTTGGATTAGTTGCACCTTAGTCTCTATACTGACATTGTTGCTCTTCAGCACTCTGGAGACGTCCCTGACAGCAGATTTTCCCAATTTAACTTGTCTTTTGATTTCGTGACTTCTGGTGTTAAGAGTATTGACTGTGGAGCCGAGAAAGCTGTAATTGTTAACAACCTCAATGTGGTAAGGAATTGCACTACCAGTTCAAATGCATGCAGTTCAAATCTACCAGCTGCTCCATGAGAGAAATATGGATAATGTCCTATGTCATTTACTGTCTCTGAAAACACGCTGGAGGGTTAGCTATGGGTTGGTTCCAACTCAACAGTATACATGAACAATAAGGTGTAGACATGCATTAAATGTGCACCTAGTGATTTTTTAAAAAAATGATAGATAAATAATGTACTCTGCATTGAAACAGAGAATGGAGAGAAGTGTTTAAAACAGATATGCCATTAGGTATTATTGTCATGACAGGAGTCCAGAATGAAGGCTGCATAGTGGAGTGAATTGGGGACAGGGATTGTATAACAATGGAAGAATTTTACTTTTGAAAAAGAAGAACAAACTGGGGCAAAGGGTGGGCAAGGAGAAAAATGCAAGAACGAATGAATGAAAATCCAAGGTCTCTGTAAATTTTCATTAAAATTAGTAATAATAAAAACTATAAAAAGTGAGAGACATGTGCTATAACATTAGAAGAAAAACAGTGTTTTTGTGCAGTGGCAAAGAATTTGAATAAATTATGTTCAAATATTTGGTAGAAAGTAGAACTTAACAAATAATAACAATTTTAGGTGTTTGGCATAAGATGTATATTCTAGGCTATTTCTATCCTTGGTTTCTCCTTGCCACTTATAGTTAATGAGTTGGACTGGAAAATAACCTATGCAGAATGAAAATATGATTTAAAGATTTGGAAAAGTCTGTTATACAAACTGGGGACACATACTCCAACATTTTCTCAAAGGATTTGGTGACTCAATTTTTGGTTAAAGGGATCGAATACATGACTAATGAAGCTCACTAACTGCTGGAGCAGAAAGTCCCTCCGTTTAGTCTTAAGAGGCTTAAGAAAGCAAAGCATCTGACGCTAGGAATTCTGTTGCTCTGAGACAGAAGAGCTATTGGAATGAACACTAGATGTGGACTTACTCAGTTTCAGAGGGTGAAGCGATTGTCAACAGAGCTTCAAAGATCGGAACCAAGTCTCCCAGGTTTCAAATAATTAGACCTCTACCAGCACAGTTGTGAAGAATTGGAATGTGAGTTTCATGGACCAGAGGGTAGCTGCTCAAAATTGAAGGATAAGATTGGCATGATTAATGGTTGGAAGAGTGTAGCCTAGTCGAGCTGGGGGCAGAAGTTGCCACTCAGATAGATGAGGAAAATGGGTGTGCAAAAAGCCAAAGGGCTCAAAGGTCTGCCCTAAAACCATGGCCAAGAAGCCTCCACTCATAATTCAGAGAGCTCAGCCAACACTCAAGTCTTGTGGGCAGAGTTACTACCCAGATGTTCCCACAGAATAGAGGATGGTGTCCAAGCCTTGAAATGAAATGTAATCTGTTCTAGACATGCTTTGTGTTTTATCTTTCAAATATAATTTAGGTATGTACGGTAAAGTTGTTGTTGTTATGTGTCATCGAGTCTCTTGTCACTCACAGTGACCCTTTGTACAAGAGCCCTAAACACTGTTCCATCCTGTGCCAACCTTGCTGTCTCAAACGCACTCATTCCCATCACTCCAGTCACAGAATTGATCCATCTCATTGAGGGTTTTCCTCTCCTGTGCCATCCCTCCACTCTCCCAAACATGATGTCCCTCTCCAAAGACTAGCCCTTCCTTGCAACATGCCCGAAGTATGTCAGAC
>NW_006399785.1:4986476-4988555 GCF_000299155.1 Elephantulus edwardii
TTCCTGACATTGAACATCAATCTATATTGGAGGCTGCAGTCCTTGACCTTCTGCAGCAAGCGCTTCAGGTCCTCCTCAGTTTCAACAAGCAGGGTTGTGTCATCTACATAACACAGGTTGTTGATGACTCTTTCACCAAACGTAATGCTACATTCCTCCTCATACAGCCCAGCATCTCAGATGATCATTCAGACTGAAAAAGTATGGAGACAAAATACATCCCTGATGGACCCCCTTCTTGATTTCGAACCATGTAGCGTCTCCTTGTTCTGTTCTGACGACTGCCTCTTGGTCCAAGTATAGGTTTTGCATTAGCACAATCAAATGTTCCGGAGCTCCCATTCTTCTCAGAGTCAGCCATAGCTTGTTGTGACCCACACAGTCAAAAGCCTTTGCATAGTCAATGAAACACAGATACACATTTTTCTGGTAAAGTTAACCAGTTATAACTGAATAGTTTAATTTGCATTCATTCATTTATATACATTTCCTCCTTCTCCTTTCCCCAATTTCATTGTAATGCATATCTTCTTTTACAATAATTGTCATGCATAGAAATAGAAGCAGCCCAAGTGCCCATCAAAAAAATGAATGGATGGTCCCTGTGTAAACACACCAAGATTTCTCAATCCATTCATTTCTTGATGGGCATTTAAGATGTTTCCATTTTCTTGCCATTGTGAATAGAGCTATTACACTATGTCGCACTGAGGCACTAAGACTTCATAAGATATTATATCCCAGTCACATAAGGCCAAATATTGCATAAGGCCACTGTTTTGAGGATAGGATAACTGAGAAAGCTATGTGTAAATGTTCAAAAGGGCAAGGGAGAAGGGAGACAGAAAAAAGGGAAGACGGAATCACTGGGAAAGCAGAGGTTAGTAGATGGGGGGTGAAGTAACGGGAAATGTTCAATTGAGGCCTGCAAAGATGGGGTGATAATAGGCAAAGAGCAAAGGTAATTAATTATGTAAGTATGATGCATATGAATGATTGTATAAAACACAAAGTACATGTATAAAACATGATGTATATAGATGATTAGACACAAATCAATGAAAATTAAAACAATAAGCAAAATACTGGCCATAATGAATGGATAGACCAAAAAACCCAAAACAAAACTAATAAACATTTAAAAAAAAACAAACTACAAAACAATTAATGGGTGCAACAATGAATGATTGGAGACCCTAAGTCTCTGTAAACTTTCATTAAAATTAATAAAAATTTAAAATGTAAACAGAAAACAAAACAATGAATGGGTAGAAAAATAGGTTCACAATGGAGTATTACACAGTACTGCAAAACAATAAATTTGTAAAACACTACGTATAGATGAGAGCAGACACATTATGCTTGGTGTTTTAGATGTACACCTTCTCTTCTCTCAGATTTCACCCACTATAATGGCAGTGTCTACCTTGTTCATGGTTCATTGCTACGCTTTGGAACTGTACTCAACATTAAAGATTTTCCAAGGTCAGGGACGAAGGTACAATATTTTTCATTATGAGATGCATATAAAGTCTTGCTCATATTTTATTTAATTGGTTGAGGCAAGAACGTTTTTGGATCTGGGGTGAATTTAAGATATGGCCAGGATATGATAGGGTAGTGTGGTTTTTGTTCATGTGGCAAAGATAGGAAATTTACAGTTTCAAGGGTAGAATTATATTTTGTGTTGTTTACTCCCCAAATGTATATTGGAAATCTTAAACTCAACACTTACGTTCATTATGTGAATAAGTTTTCTTCTTTACGCTGATGAGACAACATATTATTTACATCTAGTTGTGCCTGAAAGAAATATCTTTTTAAATATAAAAGACAAGATTAAGCAGTTAGAGTAAGGATGGCAATGGAACCACCTTACCTCTGTAACTTGATTTGTGCCACTCATGCACTTTTAACTTGTTAGTTAAATTTGTATCTTCTAGGCCGCAACACTTCCATGATACATCTTCAAGGATATGAGCATGTACGGCTAAGCACAATTGATAACAGTGCATCTAAATTCCAAAATCAATCTCCATAATAGTCTATGTGTTTCCTACTGCCAAGGGGGCCCTTTGG
>NW_006399785.1:4989141-4991555 GCF_000299155.1 Elephantulus edwardii
AGCCTCAGAATCCTTGCCTCCAAGGAGCCACCCGGTTTAACCCTTTCCGGGACAAGTCTGTTTGTTTTCCTAGCAGTCCATGGTATTCTCAATACTCTTCTCCAGCACCACAGCTCAAAGGCATCAATCCTCCTTCCATCCTCCTATGATAGAAAAATTACCAAAGAACTGAAAAAAAGAGAAATTGAAAGGAAAGAGTCAACAGAGAAAACTTTTCACTAGAGTCGAACTACTGAATTCGGATTTTTAGTCTTCTAAAACAGTGAGAAAAGGAACGTTTTCTGTTAAAGCCCACCATTTGTTGTATCTCTGTTATAGCCATCTTGATAACTGAAAACAACCAGGAACAAAACATTTTATCGAGAAGTTGAGAGGGTAACATGCAAACTCAATGTTGCTGGCACCCATCTTTCCACTCTTGAGACAAAGAAAATAGCAAAGGTAGTGGATGTGAATAAAATGCACCTAAAGTCTCATGTAGGCTACACAAATAAAACAATATTATCTCTTGCTTAAGACAAATGAAGCTTCTCTGTTACATGGCATTGAATGAGACAAAGTTAATATGAAACGTGGAAGATGAGATAGGAAACTACAGAGGTGACTTTTGTGAAAGATCTGAATGCCATGTTCCAAAAAAGACTAAGCAGTGTTACAGAAAGTAGTGTTTTTACAAACCTTGACCAGCTTAGCTTTTGCATAGATAATAGTACTGCCTTGCACTTGAATAGTACTTTACAATGGGACAACTCTAACATAACTAATTTCACTTGGTAATTTTATTTCCGTAGAGAACATGACAAGATACTTGCTGTTATTAACCTCACTTTACTGCTAAAGGAGATCTAATTGAGTCTGACTTATGTGACCACATGATTTCTGACTTAATAGGGACCACATGGTCATAATGATTTCTCCTGTAGTGAATTCCATTGACTTCCAGTGAATATATTTTTGAAACAGATTGCCAAGGTTTTCTACCAAAGTCCTTTAGGATGAACTTGAACCTCCAGACTTTGGGTTAGTAGCTGTACTCTTAATCACTTGCACCAATCAAGAAATCTGTGTTACTCTGGATGAGGTGATATTTAATAGGCGTTCTTAATGTTGAGGCTTGGAAACAGGGATGGCATCCACTTCCTAAACAACATGCCTTCAGAAACTCTATGAGCTTTAAAAAATGTCCATAGATATAGAAAGGCTGCAGGCCTTTTGTTCATAGGGTCGCTGTGAGTCGTGCTCGACTCGAAGGCAATCAACAGCAACAAACAATGTTGAGGTAGGACTCAGGCATCAAGTAAAGTGAGGATATAGTTAATGAATGGAAGAATTTGTTTTGTACATGGATCCAGAAACAGGATATTTTTTAGAAGCCAGAACTATTACACTAGTGCTAAGAAGGTGCACTGCATTGCAAAGGCCGATGGTTTGAATCCATCAAATGCTCCACAGAAGAAGGATGGATAATCTCCTTCTGATTTACTGCCTCTGAAAACCCGCTGTATGGTCAGCTGTGGGTTGGTTCTAACTCAGAAGCAAACAACAACAATAACCAGAAGCAAGATTGGTATAAAAGAACAAGAAGAGTGGGAGGGGTTTATAGATTTCTATTAAGTTGTGAATGGCTGGTATACGTGAAGTGCATTCAAGGGGACTCTTAGCATTTAAAATGCAAACGTTCTGCCTCAAGTGTGTCACATGAGGGAATTTTTGTTGAAAGAAAAAAATTAGCTATGTTTTTTTGCCCACTCTCCTCTTAGCACCTCTATTTCCCTTTAATCCCAGAAGAGAACCTGCCTTTTGTAATTTCCAGTCACTGATAAGGGTCTTAGTTGGGTCATAAACTATTAGTAGCTCTGCTGGGTAAGAATTTTTCTGCCTACAGAGCTAACCAACTCGTTTAGAAGAAGGCAAAGGGTATGTACTTTTCTTGGAATAACTCAGCCTGAGCTTGGTCTTTAAGGATCTCCTACCTACGCACTTTTCCTTAGGCAAGTTAATTAGCCTTTCTAATCTTAGTTGATTCATCTGTTAGAAGGAAGATATTATTACCTAATTTGCATGATAGTTGGAGGGATTAATTTAAATAACATATGTTAAGAATCTACTATAGTTTTCAACACATATAAAAGACTCAATAAGTAGCAGCTTTAAGAAAAAGTGTGAAACAGCAAATAACAGATACTCAGCCACAAGGCCTTCTAATCTCAAGAGTTAAAAACTGCTGAGCTAGATTTAGGAATTCCTGCTACAATCATAAGACGTGTGTGTGTGTGTGTGTGTGTGTGTGTGTGTGTGTGTGTGTGTGTAAAAACCTGGAGAATTAGTTACATAAATAAGCTCGCATAAATGTCTGTTTCTCTGACCATGTTTCAACCATGGTTTTTTATGTACATGCCTGATAAAAGAATTTG
>NW_006399785.1:4992330-4995917 GCF_000299155.1 Elephantulus edwardii
TGGGGTAATCGGGATGGGTGTGTCAGAGGCAATGAGATTGGCACAGGACAGAGCACAGTTTAGGGCTGTTGTACATAGGGTCACTATGAGTCACAATCGACTCGACGGCACATAACAACAAACAACAACACTCAAAATTGTTTTACAACTGAAAACTACTAAAATAAAAGCAAATATTATAGATTAGAGAAGAGAAGAAGAAAACATTAAACTAGAAAAATTCTATTTAAAGGAGCCAGAAAGAAGGCAAAAATACACAAAGCCAAACCGTTAATGTTGTTGTGTACCATCAGGTCTGAACCAATTCACAGCTGACCCTCTGGTGGGTTTTCAGAAGCAGTTAATCAAGTGGGAGAAGACTGCCTATTCTTCCTCCAAGCAGCTGGTGTATTAAAACTGTGTACAGTGCAGCTTCTTACCAGTAGGCCATCAGAGTTCCCTAAGTTATTAATAGCTGGTAAATAACACACACACACACACACACACACACACACACACACACACACACACACTATGTATATGTAGTATCGCCAATATGAAATAATAGAGACTTGAGCCAATTAATACCTTTCAAATAGATCAAACCTAAATTCACTACCATAGACTAGATTCCTTTCCATAAATACTCTCCATCAGGTTTATGAGGTTACACATCCTTTTCATCGGAGACTGTTCAGTTTTCTCTAATCGATAAGTTAGGGCATTGGACCACCACCAGTCTAGGGACAGTGATCCAACATGAATGGCATTATGCCAGGAAAGGTTTTTTAAGGGGTTTGTTGTTGTTAGGTGCTGTTGAATATGACTCATAGAGACTCTGGGCTTAATAGATCTGAACCCTGTCCTACCTTGTGCCAATCTCACAGTCTCTGGCACACTTGAATCCATTGCTGTATTCACTACGTCAATCCACTTGGTTGAGAATCCTCCTCTCTTACTGTCCCTCCACATTTCAAAGCATGAGGTCCGTCTCAAGGAAAACCCTTTCTAGCAACCTTTCCCGAAGTATGCAAGACAAAGCTTTGCCATCTTTGGCTCCAAGGAACACACTAGCTTCACCTTCTCCTATCTATTTGTTCTTTTGGCCGTTCATGGGGTATTTCTTACTCTTCTCTAACACCACAGCTCAAAAGCATCAACACTTCTGCCATTCTTGTGTATTGTCCAGCTTTAAGCAGCTTAGTAAATTGTTGAAAAGATCATGGATATAAAACCTCAATAATGTAGAAATGACAATTCCACTAAAGCAATCGACAACTTCAATGCAATCCCAATACAGATACCTATTCCATTCTTCAATGAGATGAAAAAAGGAATTACAATTTTATTTTAGTTAAAAGATACCCCAAATAAGTAAAGCACTCCTGAAAAAGAGAAACAAGGAAGGGGGTATTATACGCCCTGATTTCAAATCCTGCTACACAGCTGTGGTGGTCAAGACAGCCTGGTATTGGTATAGTGACAGACACATTAATGAAATAGAATTAGATATAGGCTCGTTTACCTATGGCCAACTTATTTTTGCTAGGAGATGAAATCAGGTAAGTGGGGAAAAGAAAGCCTCTTTAACAAATGGTGTTGGCAAAATTGGGAAGCTATCTATAGAAAACTCAAGCAAGACCCACAGCTCACGTCGTAAACAGAAACCAACTCTAAGTGAGTCAAGGAGCTGGGAGTGAAACCAAAGACTATAAACTTCATTAGAGAAAAGCTTGGAAGGACTCCAGAAGCCCTAATCCACAACACGAACAAGCTTCCACGTATAATGAAAAACCAGAATATAACAGAAGATATAAATGGGACCTTCTAAAATCAAATCCCTATGCACATCAAAGGGCTTCTCCAGCAGGGTAAAAAGGAAATCCACAGACTGTGAAAAACACTTGTTTATGAACTTTCTAATAAGAGATTCATATCTAAAAGTTATAGTATACTCCAGCACCTCAACAAGAAAAAGGTAAACAACCAAATTGCAAAATGGACACAGGATTTGAACAGACACTTCGTCAAAGAAGACATTCAGATGGCAAACACCTGAAGAAATGTTCAAAATCCCTAGCTCTAAAAGACATGCAAATCAAAACAATTATAAGTCAATTATAAGTTATCTCACCCCAACAAAAATAGCAAAGTTCAACAGAGCAGTAAACAATAAATGCTGGTGAAGTTGTGGAACGATTGGAATGCTTATTCACTGCTGGTGGGGATGCAAAATGATGGATCCATTATGGAAGGTGGTTTGATGCTTTCTCAAAAAGTTTGAAACAGAAATATCATTTACCTCAGAAATGCCACTACTGGGAATATATCCTAAAGAAACCAGAACTTCCATACAAACAAATTTATGCACCTCCCTATGCCTATTGCTGAGTTATTTACAATAGCAAAGGGATGGAAAGAACACAAGTGCCCATGAACAAATGAATGGATACAGGATATATGGTATGTTCATATAATGGAATACTATGCAGCACTGAAAAACAATGAATTCATAAACCATTACATAACATGGCGAGAGAGCATTACGTTGAGTGAAATATCTTGGTCACAAAAGGACAAATAATGCATAACACCACTGTTACAAGGCAGGACTGATATGGGGGTTTGGGAGGAGATTAGGATAATAGAGGATAGAAAATTAATATTGTGCTGGAACAGATGAAGGAAAGAACTGTTTAAAAGGAATATATGATTAGGTAGTATACATATGACAACAGCCCAGAACAAGAAGAACATTGCAAAGAGGACTGGGGGTGGGGTGGGTATGGAGTTTATTGTATAACAATGAGTGAATCTCTCTCTCTCTCTCTCTCTCATCTATCTATCTTTCTTTCTTTCTTTCTTTCTTTCTTTCTTTCTTTCTTTCTTTCTTTCTTTCTTTCTTTCTTTCCTCTCTCTTTCTTCCTTTCTTTCTTTCTATCTAGAGAGTAGGGGAAAGGAGGGAGGGAGGAGAGGGTGTAAAATGTACAGCAATGAAAGAATTAAAATGTAACTTTTCTGTAAACTTTCATTAAAATCACAGTTAGAATACATGATTTATTTTAAAAAATCATTATCTGAATCAAGTGCACTTTTGTCGTCAAACTATTAGTTCTAATTAAATATTGTAATTCAGTAATATAGGCTTAATATCAGCAGAATTGTGTATACCTACCTGCTACTCTGTGTGGGTTTCTGAACTTTCTAATTGTCCAAACGTTTTCTTGTTCTTGTTAGTATGTGCTGTCTAATTGCCTGTGACTCATAGTGTCTGTAAGTGCAAGAGCTATCATATCCTGAGCCAATCTCATAAGCTCTGACAGATCTAATCATATTTCTCCAGCACTGAGTAAATCCGTCTCATCTGAAGTCATCCTCTCCTGTGTTGTCTCTCCACCCTTCCAAACATAATGTCCTTTGCCAAGGACTTGTCCCTCCTGGCCACATGCTCAAAATTCATTAGGCAGAACTTCAAAATCCTTGCCTCCAGGAAGCAGCGTATTTGTACCCTCCCCAGGGCCAACCTGTTTCTTCTCCTCATATTCTACAGTATGTATGTTCACCACTGTTTTCCAGCATCACAACTCAAAGGCATTGATTCTTTGTCT
>NW_006399785.1:4996527-5006047 GCF_000299155.1 Elephantulus edwardii
GCACAGGAGGAGATTGCCCCTCCTTCTACAGTGGAGCATCTGGTGGATTTGAACTGCGCGCCTTCAGGACTGCAGCATAACTTCTTGTCCCTAGGCCACTAGAACTCCTAGAATGTATCACTGATGCACACTTTTCCTGATCCTGTACCATGTAGTGTTTCCCTAATTGTTCAGACTACTACTTCCTGGTCCAATTATAGGTTTCTTATGAGCACAATTAAGTATTCTAGAATTCCATTCTTCTCAAAGTTAGCCACAGTGTGTTGTGATTCACACAGTCAAAAGCTTTTGCATAGTCAATGAAACACAGATAGATATCCCCCTGGCACTATCTGCTTTCAACCAAGATCCATTTAATATTGGCTGTGATGTCCTTCATGTCATGACCTCTTCTAAACCCAAACTGCACATCTAGTAGTTCTCAGCGGATCCAGTCATTTTGGCATATTCTTCAGCAGGATCTTGTTTGCACGTGATATTGATGGTATTGTTCAATAATTTCCACAATCTGTCAGCTCATCTTTCTTCATGATGGAGATAAATATAAATCTTTTCCAGTCAGTTGACCAGATAGCTGTCCTCTAGATTTCTTGGCATAATATGGTGAGTGCATCCAGGGCAACATTTATTGGCTGAAATTCCTGGGTCATATTTTACAAGCTGAGATGTATTTATGGGAAAAATTCAATAATCTACAGGGTTGATTACTGTTTGGCTACCAGTTTTGTTTTGGGTTGTTTTTTTTTTTATGCCATTTAAAATGTAATCATAATATGGTGAGTGCATCCAGGGCAACGTTTGTTTGCTGAAATATGTCAATTGGTATTCCATTACAGGACTTGGGTGTTAGAGGGAGATCTAGTGGCCTAGCAGATAAGGAGTTTACTGCCAACCCAAAGGAAGGCAGTTCAAATCCATCAGTGGCTCCACAGAACAAAGACAGGCAATCTTCTGTCCTCCGTGTTTTAGTCTCCGGCGAGAAGGTCAAGTATGAGTCAATTCCGACTTGAAGGCACTTTCTTACTGGGTTGCTCCTTGGTAAGTGAAGAAGCTGTTGTGAGTTAAAGTCTACTTGAAGGCACAGAACAAGAACAACACAGCTCACAGGGAAACTAAGACACGGTGATCTGCTTCCACAAAGATTAAAAATAAGGCACGACAAAATTTTTGCTGGCCTCAAGTGAGGCTGCTGGTGAATTAAAACAAAACTGCCAGAGAAATGTCACCTTTGGGTTAGTGACACAACTCCCTAGAGACTATACCCATAGAGCTTCTTGGAAAACAAATGAGACAGGTTTACCCGAACACACTCGATTTTCATCAGGTAGAACCCTTCCATGGAATCTAACAAGTAGTTTATAAGTAATGGATTAAGTCAAACAAAATAAAAAAATTATTTATTGTATTCCTACTCCAATTTTGGACATCATGCTAAGGAGGGTTGAGGGACAACGCAGGAGGGGAAGACCCTCTATGAGATGGATTGATTCGGTGACTGGGGTAATCGGGATGGGTGTGTCAGAGGCGGTGCGGTTGGCGCAGGATAGAGCAGGGTTTAGGGCTGTTGTGCATAGGGTCGCTATGAGTCGGAAACGACTCGACGGCACATAACAACAACAACAACAACTCCAATTTTAATCAGGCACACCTTAGTCCTCAAAGTGTGCCTGGTTCTGATTCAGGCCATAGCCTTTCCAATTAACTAACTGTGCCATCTGAGACCTGGACAAAGAATAAGGATGACAGAGACAGAATTGAACCTTTTGAGGTGTGGTGTTGGAAAAAAAGCATTGAACATCCCATGGACGGCCATGAGAGCAAACAAAAATGTCTTGGAGATGGTGTAGCTGGAATACTCTTCGGCAGCAAGAATGATGAGGCGTCACCTCACACGCTTTGGACATGTTGGTAGGAGGTTTTATTCCTTGGAGAAGGATATGATGCTGGGAAGGGTGGAGGGTTGGCGAAGGAGAGGAAGATCCTCAAATAGGTGGATTGACACGGTGACTGCTGCAGTGGGCTCTTGTGTGTCAGGAAGTGTGAGGATGGCGCAGGATAGAACAGGGTTCAGATCTTTTGTTTATAGTGTTGCTAGGAGTCGTGCTCAATTTGATGACACGTAAGAATAACAGAACAAAAACTCCACAATTTGTGGTACAATGGAAATGATAAAATAAAGGAAAAAAATATATATAGAAGAGAGAAGGGAAAAAACATTTTAAATGGCATAAAACAAAAACAAAAACAAAAGTGGTAGCCAAACGGTAAGAGCTATGTTGAAATCCCAGAGGCAAGGAGCTTGAATCTATCATGGGCTCCATGGAGAAGGAGGGGCAAACTCCTCCCATGATAGTAACTGCTTCTGGAAAAAAAAATGCTGGAGGGTCAGCTACTAGTCAGATGTGATTTGAGGGCACATATCGACAAGCTACAATTGGCAACTGTCCCTATTCCAACTATACAGAATGGGATTTAAAATTTCATTTAAACTTGTGTTGTTTTTGTTCTGTGTTGGGTTGGTTTTTTTGTTGTTTTTATTGTTGTTGTTCTTTTAACTAACACATTCAAAGACAATATTTTGTTGTATGATTCAAATTATCCGTCACAAAAAATTTATTATTAAGAAGTGGGATGGCTTAGATTAGAAAAATAATCCCCTGAAGTGCAGAGAAAGTGGTGTATAGAATACAAAAGACAATGTCAATTGACTCTCAACTCAGTGTATCACCATTAAATGGGAACCAAGCCATAGGTGTCCCTCCACCAGGTTTTGTTTTTTTTTAAGGCTGGAAGTCCCATGGGAAGAAATTATATGTTGTATCCAGAGCTTCACGAAGACTCAAAACTTCAGAAAGCCATTGCCTTTAGGTTAGTCATACAACTCACTGTGGGCTAAGTTACCACGATTCCCTTTACTATAGACTTAACAGTTACCCCTTGCTTCACTAGTGGTGACAATTATATAGGGAGATAGACAGAACTTACTATTTATTTTGGAAGGGAAAGAAAATCCATTAACTCTCAAACAGTAGATATTGGTATTGTTACTTTGTGTCATTGAGCCAGAACTGACTCACGCTTCACTCTGGAGCAGGCTTTCAGAGGCAATACACCACAGGAGAGGAGACTTCCCATCTTTTCCCACGGAGCAGCTGGTGCCTTTAAACTGCTTGCCTTCGTGATTGCACCACAGCGATTTACCACTTGGCTACTAGGTTTTTATACTATTTTAAATGTTTTCCCCCCTTCTCTCTTCTATATAATTTAAAATATACAGTGCTTGTTATGCATCAGAGAACTGCACAATGACTAATGATGCCAGAAGAAGAATTAATGTCTTTGTGTTGTGGTTTTGAAGAAGAGTCTTGAACATACCATGGACCACCAAGAAAACAAATAGGTCTGTCTTGGAGAGGGTGAAACCAAGTTTCTCCTTGGTGCCTTGGATTTTGAAATTCTGTCTCACATAGTTTGGTCACATGGCCACGAGGGACCCATATTTGGAGAAGGACATCATGCTGGGATGAGTGGAGAGACAGCACAGCAAAGGAAGACACCAGATGAGATGGATTGATACAGTAACTGGGGTGATGGAGGTAGGCATGTCAGGATCAGCAAGACAGGGTTCAGAACAGTTGTACACAGGGCACATAACTACAACACAAATCACAGGGGAGAATATTGTCTATCCTTCTTCCATAGAGACACTGATTACTTTAAACCACCAGAAAGGTATGACTTTTGAGTTAGCAGCACACCTCATTACAGATTATACTACCAGAGCTCTCTTTGTAGGTCTTAATAAAAATACATACTAAACTGTCATTATGTGTGTCTTGAAGCTTTCCTGGGATACCTCACACCAAGTTGTTTTTCTACCTATAAATAAAATTTCCAAGCTTTAGTTGAAGCACATTCTATTTTTAAAATATTAATTAAGTCGATATTCTGTTTCCTTTTACATCTGTACCACTTTCCCCCCTTTCCCTAGACACTTTTGTTGAAAGAAAATGTCTTTACCATTCTCTTTCCTTGTTAGATTCTGTCAGAGAAAGAATTAATTGAAATACAAAATGGAATAGCTAAAGAAAACAAGTGAAGTACTGTGAGTCCCACAGGTTCTTCCACGTGGACCTGAGAGATTTCCGTCGATGCGTAAGAGCCACTTACTGCGGCTGCAGCTCTTGGCAGTGGCTGTCTTTACTTAAAGAATGTTTCAAGAACAACAAACTCTTCTCGTAGGTTGTGAATTCCAGAAAAGAAATGAGGCAAATTCCCTCTTTCCTCCTCCTCCTTTTCCGAGCTGCCAAGCACAAGAAACAAAGAATTGCTGTATCAAGAGGGGGTGCAGGGAAAGTAGGAGTTGTGTGTGATACGTGCAGTGGACAAGCTAGAATACACATTCTGAAGGAGGCTTCTGAAACAGATGTCAGATATGAATCAGAATAGAGGGATTTAGATCAAAGACACTGATAATATTAAAGAGCAGGAAGAAGCTAGATATTTTACTCCAGTTGATGAAATCAGATGCGGTGGGATTAATTGTGTCCTTGTTTTTGGACAGGGTTAATGGCTGTGGGTGTGATATGATGAATCAGACACTGGAAGACTCTTCCATCACATTCTTTTTTGTCTGTCAACTTACTTTACAAGGTTCATGTAAGAGAAATGATCTATGCATTGTTCTGAAAATAGAATTACAATTAGCTTGCAGAATCATCTCACTTAATCATTCTGTTTTTCCAGGAATCATATAGAGTTCATACTAAAATAATAAAAGTTCTTTTGGAAGATGACACCCAAAACCTTAATATTGTTACTGGCGTGTTGTTGTGATGGAGCCAATGCCTGGATGTAATAGGTTCTCTTGTATTATGAAGAGGCATCCACTTCTGAAACAGCTTGCTTTTGAAAACTCTATAAACTTGGAGAAACAATGAAAGTTATACAAGTGTCCCGGTATTTTGTTCATATGATCGCTATGAGTCGTCTATGACTCGATGACACTTAACAACAACAACAACAAAATCAACTCTCAATTTGGAACCGATTGACAGTTGGGTTTTCACTCCGGTGGGTTTTCCAACGGACACATTTAGTTGAAGATCTGATAGTTTGCTCCGTGGAGAGTTGTGCTGGTACCCCAAAACCTCACCTCTCAAACCCACAGGAAAAAGATAGTTAATCTCCTCCTGTATGTCTTACAACCTTGGAAATCCAGCGAAAGATCAGTTATGAATTGGTAACAACTTAATAGTAATGAGGTTTTTTTAGTTTGTTGAGGTTTCACTGTGGGCACAACCAGAGAGTACTTATGAATCAGCCATGGAATTCTCACCTTCTCAGCTTGGGTTTAAGGCCGTGCTAATCCCAGACACCACCCTCCTGCCAGTGAAGATTGTATTTTGCTGAGATGGTGAACAGATTTCAACAGAGCATGTGGGCTGAGACCAACTAAGAAGAAAGACCTGGAATTTGTGCCAAACATCATTGAATAAATAAGAACACTGTGGATTGCAAGTGGAAAATACACCCCAGCTGATCATGAGAAGTATCCTGGATCAGGAAGCATTTTGTTCTGATGATGGTGTTGACATGAGTCAGGAGTCAAAAAGGCAACAGCTATAATCAGAACACCTGCGACAACCTAGCTAGCAAGCTGCCTTACCATTCTTGGCTTAAGAGAGATAATTACGAATAGCATTGTTGTTGCTTTTCTGTACCGCCAAATAGGGACCAACTGAGAACTGACCATTCAGCAGGTTTTCAGAGATAATAAATCACTTAGGAGGTGACTGTTCATTCTTCTCCCATGGAGCCATTGGTGGATTCAAATTGTATGTTTTCCGGATTGCAGGACACATTCTTACCCCCAGGTCACTGTTGTTGTTGTTGTTGTGTGCCATAGAGTAGGAACTGGCCCACAGCTGACCCTCCAGCATGTTTTCAGGGGCAGTCAATAGCATGGGAGGAGATTGCCCATCAAGCTCCCTTATTGCACATATACTATTATTAGGGACCTCTGAGCTGTCAACTCAAAGGCAAGAGAGGAGGTTCAAATTCACCAGATGCTCCATGAGAGAAAGATGGGCATCTATGAGTCAGTCCCAGTTTGACAGTTCATAACAACAACAAGAACAAAATTCTCTGATACATCTATTGTTATACATTTCTTCTTCGAAAGTGAATAGATAAATACATGAACACATATCAATATCTATGTCTATTGCACATTTGTGTGTGTATGTTGTTGTTGTATGCCTTTGAGTTGGACCAACGCATAGCTTACCCTCCAGTGGACTTTCAGAGGCTGTCAATCACATGTGAAAAGACTGTTCATTCTTCTACCATGGAGCAGCTGGTGGATTTGAACCATGTGGCTTTAGGATTGCAGAAGAGTTTCTAATCAGTAGGCCACCAGAGCTCTCTTACATGAGTATGTATGCACATACATACATATTTACTTTTTTGAGCCAATGTTCTTAATGCTAAAATCTTGATTACTATTTTTAAAGAATATTTCAAGTTATATGAAGAACGTGAATTTCATAACATTGACTTGTGTTCATGTAATACATAGAAAAGCAGTCCTTTGAACAGAACTAGAACCTATTGCTTGGTTTACAAATAGAAAAGACATGCATCAGTATTATGTCTTTCTTCCATATTTATTCAACCTTTAGGCTGAGAAACTAACATGAGAAGCTGGATTATATGAAGAAGAGTGTGATATCAGAATAAAGAGGAAGAGTTATTACTAGCCTGTGATATGAAGATAGAACAGTATTGCTGGCTGCAGGCTAAAAAGGACTTAAAGCACTTAATGATGAAAATCATAGACTATGGTCTTTAGTACGGATTACACCTCAACATAAGGGAAAAGAAAGTACTCAGAACTAGAGAAAGAATGTAGTTATCAATGTTTTAATTTTATTTGGATTCACGGTCAGTACCCATAGTAATAGCAATCATGAAATAAAAAAAAAAACATATTACATTGGTAAAAACTGTGACTAATGTCCTCTTTAAAATATTAAAAAGCAAAAAAAAAATAGAAAGTCTTAGAATGATTATGATATGCTTGATCCAAGCCCTGGTGTTTTTAGTCATATCATATGTTTGTAAAAGCTGCACTGTGAAAGAAGAATGAAGAATAATTTGAAGAATGAAGAATAATTTGAAGAATGAAGAATAATTTGCCCAATTATAGTGCTGGCAAAGAATATTGAATAGACCATAGGGTGTCTGAAGAATGAGAAAATCTATTTGGAATAAGTACAATCCTTAGCATCAAGTATGGCAAGAGTCTTATAACAAAATTCCTGAACCTCCACAAGAAAAAGACTCATAACCCAATTGCAAAATGGGCAAAAGACATGGAAAGAATTTTCGCAGAGGAATTTATTTGAATGGCCAACAGACACGTGAAGAAATGCTCCAAATCACTGGCAATAAAAGAGATGCAAATCAAAACCACAATGAGATACCATCTGACTCCAGTAACAGTGGCAAAGTTTAATGAGGCAGCAAGTAGTAAATGTTGGAGAGGATGTGGTGAGAAAGGAACTCTTCTACACTGTTGGTGGGATTATAAAATGGTGCAACAATTCTGGAAGGCAGTTTAGCACTTCCTCAAAAAGCTGAACATAGAAATTCCTTATGACCCAGCTATTCCACTACTTGGAATATAACCTATGAAAATAAGAACTAGGCACAAAGTGAGATTTGTACAACAGTGTTCATAGCGGCATTATTCACCATCGCAAGAACATGGAAACAGCCCAAATGTCCAACCACAAATGAATGGATTGAGAAATTATGGTACATTCACACAACGGAATACTATGCAACACCCAGGAGCAATGATTTTATAAATTATTACCTAACTTGAGATGAACTGGAGAGCATTATGCTGAATGAACTAACTCAGTCCCACAAGGATAAATATTGTATAAACCCATTATTGTAGAATGAGTCTAAGGATCCAAAAGGGGTGAGAAAGGGTGGAAGCTGAAGGATAAGGCTGTGCAGGGAGATGGAAGATTAACCACGGCTTGTACTATCTGATGGGTGAGGAGGTGACAGAAATTGAAAGAATTTGTTCTTGAAAACAATGTATTCGAATATTGTAAATAAACTAGTAGAAAATTCAATGGCAAAAAAAGAGAAATAAATAAAGCTTAAAGGTTTTGAAAAGTACTTGCAGAACAGAATTAGGGGAGCTTTTTATAATAACACTAAGAGAAACTTAGACGTGGTTGGAAGTTGACAGCTGGGAAGACAGGAGGTGGAGAGAAGAAGAGACCCAACAACAGGGCAGGAGGCCCAGTTGTAGGGAAAGTGGCAGCCAGTCGGGAATTCCCTATCACAGGAATGGCGGGAAACTCTAGAACAGAAATGTTTAGCTTTAAAATGTAACATTCTGTCTTAGTGCTGTATTTCTCTTTCAGTTCATTTCAATATTTCATTAAAAGATATCTATTCAATACTATGCAACACCCAGGAGATAGAATTTTTAAAAAATACAACATAACTTGTGATAGACTAGAATGCATTATGCTGAATGAACTCTGTTTCATAAGTACAAATACTACTTTAAACCATTATTGTAAAAATAGCAGGATAACTAGTAAAACATGCATGGGAATCCAAGTGAGGGAGAGTAGGGAGCAGAAGGGTGAGGATGGTTAGGGGCAAAATTACAGAGTTGCACAATTTGGTGGGTGGAGGGAGGGGGTAAAGGAAATGGGAAAGTTCTGGCACAGACCTGAAAAGATGGGGTAATGAGAGGCATAGTCCAAAGGTGATTAATTTTATAAAACATAATGAATAGGAATGATTGTATGAAACACAATCTCAATAAAGAATAGTGTGAAACATAATGTATATGAACGTTGTAAGCAAACCAATATAAAATAAAAACTAAAAAAAATGATTATAAAAGACATCTATTGAAAATAGCCTTATGGAGTTGAACTGTGGGAAAATAAATGATACAAATATTACAGGAAGCAGTATTTATTTTCTTCCAACCTGGGAATTCTGGGTGATAATGCACATTAAAGAGAAAGGATGTCCCACATACATCTGAGAGTCTGGGGGAGGAATTCAGAACCAACAGAATTTTGGCTCCAATATAGGCTAATTCAGACATGGACAGGAGCCAGACTCTGTTTATCCTAAATATATTAAGAAAAAGGAACTCCCAGAGCTCAGATTCCAGTGCACTACTTAGTAGCTATATGATATTTGACAAGTTAGGTAATCTCCAAGACCTGTTTTCTCATCTATAACCCTGGGATAAAAAGAGCACTCATGGCATCAGATTTCTGGGGAAATTCCGTATGATGACCCATTTTAAAACATGCTTTCCTGTGCTTGGAAATGAACCAGAATTCTGTAGAACGGAGCTGGTAGTTTGAGTGTTGCTCAATGAGTTATTATTCTATTTTCATTTTTATAGTCACTTGATATTTTAACAGAAGAATTCTATGATATCTCTGGATATAATGTGACAATA
>NW_006399785.1:5006267-5009198 GCF_000299155.1 Elephantulus edwardii
ATTATTTTCCAGATTAGATTCTTCGAATTTCCCTCTCCCCCACCCATCAAACTGTACAACTTCATGACTAATCAATCCCCTGACCCCCTGCATATCTTCATTCTAAATCTTACAGTTCTTTATACATAGACCAAGAGCTGCCATATCAATTTTAATATTTCCATTTTTTTAAATATGCTATCTAAAACTGGCTTAATAAGAAAAAAATCCTAAAACAAGACAGAATCTAAAGAAGTCTCAAGATTATTAAGGACTCATTGTAATTCCTAATCTCCTACCTATTTTATCAGAGGCTTCAAACTTATGAGGGAAACACAGTGATTAAAGCATTTTGAAGCATCTCTTACCAACACAGCAAGAGCCAGTGTCTTCTTCGCTCAAGTGAGGAAATGAGTTAAAGCCATCTCCACAGAAGTCTTTGGCCTTTGGCCAGATTGGAAATTTACTCACTCCAAACAATCTTTGGACTGGGAGTTGAATTATCTTAACTGACTTCACCTGTTATTTAGAATGGCTTGAATGGAAATGGGTCAAGGGTTACAACAATAAATTCCACTGTAACTGTCAGATAGTACCTCTGTGATTCACTGGAGTCTTCAAGAATCGTTTGCAATGTTTGGCTCATCTCCTTTACTTCAGCGTTTCTTCCCTTTGTTTTGGCCTCTCTATTTTCTAGACCTGAAACCAATAGTCAGAATAGAGCAAGGAAACAATGCATATTCAACTAGATGGCACCTAACAATAATCACAATTTTAATCTTATCTTCTACAGTTTTTAGTGAGCTGATCTTCAAGAGACTCTCACTCATACAGTAAGAAAGTACATACAATAGAAATAACACACCAAGTGGCCCTGCACAGTTCTCATAACTACCACTATGTTTCATTCCATAGATGTGGCTATTATGTTATTTTATTTTACTGATGGACTCCTAAAACATTGTTAGCCATCTGTCCATCATAGTGTCATCATCTTAGCAACTGACTGTTTGGTAAAGTGTATCCAAAACAAGTGAAGCTAGACAAGGTGTTGTTTTTTTTCTAATCCACAGAGGTTTCCATTAACTAATTTGTGAAATTCTTTTAAATCTGTTTTAGCTTGAAAGTTTAACTCAAATATATCTAATATGAATGAGCCCACTGATAGGTGATATGCCAGTGCATAGCTTTCAGAGTATTTGAAATATGTAAATTATCAGAGTACAACAAACTGACATACTGGTGTTGACTTTGCAATGATAAAAAACAAAACAAAACGACAAAACCCAAAAACACACAACCAAAAACCACATCAAAAAAAATTATCAAAACCCAGAAAGCTTACTGTCTTTAAGACATTTCCAACTTATGATGAACCTACACCTAGTTTTGGAACCTATAAGTATTATTAGAAGACTATTGATCCTTTTCCCAGGAAACACATCATGTTTTTGAACCTCTAACGTTTTTTTAAACAACCAACACATTATATACTAAGCTACATTCACTTCTTTACTCCATCATTACTACGTATTGTTTAAATTTCCACTTTTATTTGTCTCTCTCAGAGAATGTATTTGAGTATAGCACATACTGTGTCCTGAGCAAACATTATTGACTTGTTAAATAATGGCCTGAACAACTAACTGATGGATAGGAATAAATCAGCTTTTTAGTTTAATTGAACAATAACACCACTAGCGAAAAGAGGAAATTGACCTTCTGAAATACACAGGACATATTAGATGTGTCAAATAATCGTTAGCAACAGTATTAAACAACAACTAAATCATGATTTGGGAAAATCTATAAATGACTGTAAATTAAATCATGAAAATGTGTGTACATAGGAGTGAAATTTAAACCCTCAATGGGATAATCCTTCAGCTGTAATAGCCCCACACTGTTTTTCTTGGATTATTTCAAGGACCATTGTATTATCTGAAGGAAGTCTACTGAAAATTGATTGACTGGTGTTGACCTGCTATTACACTCTTTTAGAAAACCAAAGTTCTCTGCTCTAATGCTTTGTGGGATTTTTCATTGAAGCTAAGTGTGATCCTGGAACAAGAAAATGAGACCACTCACCCACAGCTCATTGGTTTAATATGACATTTATCACATTAGAATTGTTGAATCTTTTCTCCTGATCTCTAATTACTAACTTTCAAAAGGATATTGCACAAATTGGAAACAACTATCTTTACTTTCTTAAATGCACATGTTGCCAAGAAATGTAATTCCATATGAAATGATTTCACAATTTTCTTGACACCTTGATCTCTTTGTTCTGGCTTCAAGCCTCTCTCTTGACAAACTGAGAAACCTCTTATTGGGTTCTGTGCATCTAAATTCCTTGATGTGCATCACTGCGCAGAATAAACATTCAGGTGATTTCCCTCCCCACTTTATTCCTTTTACCTGAATGCACTGGAAATGTTGTGGTCCTTCCAGCAAGACTTTTCATAATAGGTACACTTGAACATTACACAAGAAAATTTTAGCTGTTCATTTACAATTCAAATTCAACTTTTATTTTGTCTACTGGTCACTTCTGGCCATAGAGTTTTTCCTGTGCAAAATTTGGGGCAAATAAGGCACAATGTAAAAGCTTATAACTATAATATGTCTTCAGTAAATCTACCCCTTGAGGTTTAACTAGCTGTTTCCTCTTTCACTTATCACTCTGAACTTCCTCCTTTTGTAGCACTTACCAAGTCACATTGCTGATTTCTGCTACACATTTAATTATTATCACCTTAAGAGCAATTAAATATACTTTGTTTCTAGCCACTCTCTATGTTTCAAATAATTGAACAGAATGAAAAATAAGCAGGAAAAGGAAAAAAATATCATCAAATATTTAACCACATTTAAACAATATATTTTTTTTCTCTTTTTAAAAATTGTACTGGTTTATTTACAAAATTTGAATACACTCTACAACCCTCA
>NW_006399785.1:5009398-5030913 GCF_000299155.1 Elephantulus edwardii
AAAAAAAAATTTTGAATACAATGTTTACAAGACCAATTTTTTTTCCATTTCCCACTCATCAAATTTTACAACCCCATGATTAATTCCCCTCTCCCCCTGCACATCCTCATCCCTCTGCTTCCAAACTCTCCCACTCCTCTTGGAGCCTTATACTCATTCTACAATAATGGTTTTATACAATATTTATCCTTGTGGGACTGAGTATATTCAGTGTAATGCTTTCCATTCCCTCCCAAGTTAGATAATAATTTACAAAATCATTGCTCTTATATGCTGCATAATATTCAATTGTATAAATGTATCGTAATTTCTCAATCCATTCATTTGTGGTTGGACTGTTGGGCTGTTTTCACATTCTTGTGATGGTGAGTAAAGCTTCTTTGAACACTGATGTACAAATCTCAGTGTGTGCCTCAGTTCTCATTTTCTCATGGGTATATTCCCAAAATCATAACGTTCATAAGGGACAAAATAGGATCAAGCTTAGAAGTACTAGTCCAAGGTATAAAGAAACTGCCAAATACAACCAAAAATTCACAATCTAAAGAGAATAAAATTGATGAATGTGACCTTCTAAAGATTAAATCCAGGTATGCTTCAAAACCTTTTTCCAACCAGGTAAAAGGAAAATCTACAGATTATGAACAAACATTTGGTAATACCATCTCAGACAAAAGTTTAATAGCAAAAGTTTACAGGATACTCTTGGTCCTCCACAAGAAAAAGACTGATAACCCAAGTATAAAATGGGAAAAAGACATGGAAAGAATGTTCACAGAGGAAGATATTTGAATGGCCAAGAGACACATGAAGAAATGCTCCAAAACACTGGCAATAACAGAGATATAAATCAAAAGCACAACGAGGTACCATCTTAAAATTTAACAGGGCAGCAAGTAACAAATGTTGGAGAAGATGTGGCAAGAAAGTAACGTTTATACATTGTTGGTGGGATTGTAAAATGGTGCAACAATTCTGGAAGGCAGTTTGGGTCTTCCTCAAAAAGATGAACAAAGAAATTCCATAAGACTCACCTATACCACTACTTGGAATAAATTACTTTGATCATTTAGTGATTTTTTAAAAAAAATATTCATTCAAGTTTATTATTCAAGTTTACAGAGACTTAGGATTTCCAGTCATTCATTGTTGCACTTTTCTCTCTGCCTATCCCATCCCCCTCCCCAAATCACTCTTCTCCTTGAAAAGATAAAAAACTCTTTCATTGTTATGCAATCCCTCCCCCAAAGTTTACTCCACTAGGCAGCCTTGATTCTGGACTCCTGTCATGACAAGAATACCTAATCATCTATCCCTTTTAAACTAAATCTCTCCCTCAACTGTTTCAATGCAATATATATCATTCCTCTCCTCCTTTTCTGTTTTCCCTTATCCATGATGCCATTTCCATTTTACAACAGTGGCCCTATGCAATATTTGGACTTTTGTGACTGAGTCGTTCCACTTAGCATAATGTCCTCCAGGGTCATCCATTTTGCATAATATTTCATGAGTCCTTTGTTTTTCAATGCAGCATAGTATTCCATTGTTATAAAACATAATGCATGGAAATGATTATATGAAACACAATATGAATGATGAATATTGTGAAATAGGATGTCTATGGATATTATGATCAAATCAATGTAAAATTGGGCTCTATGAGGAGATATGTGGGGTCAGGATTGGTGGACGATTTATCAACAATCTGCGTTATGCGGATGACACAACCCTGCTTGCTGAAACTGAGGAGGACCTGAAGCGCCTGCTGCAGAGTGTCAAGGACTGCAGCCTACAATATGGATTGAGGCTCAATGTCAAGAAGACAAAGATTCTCACCACTGGACCAATCGGCAGCATCAGGATGGATGGTGAAGAGATTGAGATTGTACACAGCTTTAGTTTGCTTGGCTCCATAGTCAACAGTCTTGGCACCAGCAGCCAGGAAATTAAAAGGCGCATTGCCATGGGAAAGTCTGCTGTTAGGGACCTCTCCAAAGTGCTGAAGAGCAGTGGTGTCTCTCTGGAGACTAAGGTGTGTCTGATACAGGCCATAGTCTTCGCAATCACCTGTTATGCATCAGAGAGTTGGACAATGACCAAGGAGGATAGAAGGAGAACTGATGCCTTTGAGCTGTGGTGCTGGAGAAGAGTACTGAGAATACCATGGACTGCTAAGAAAACAAATAGATTTGTCCTGGAAAGGGTTAAACCGGGTGGCTCCTTGGAGGCAAGGATTCTGAGGCTCCATCTAACTTACTTTGGACATGTAGTGAGGAGAGACTGGTCCTTGGAGAGGGACATCATGCTTGGGAGGGTGGAGGGACGGCGCAGGAGTGGAAGGCCCTCTATGAGGTGGATTGATTCAGTGACTGGGATAATTGGGATGGGAGTGTCAGAGACAGTGTGATTGGCACAGGACAGGGTGGAGTTTAGGGCTGTTGTACATAGGGTCGCTATGAGTCTTAGGCGACTCGACGGCACATAACAACGACAACAACATGTCATTGTGTCACCTGTGATGTGTTCTCTGCCCTGAGCCACTCTCACTAACTCTGACACACCAACCCCCATTGCCCAAATTACTGTATCAATCCATCTCATCTGGGGTCTTCCTCTCCCGTGCTGTCTATCCACCTTTCGAGCATGATGTCCTTCTCTAAGAACCGGTCTATCCTGGCCATGTGGCCAAAATAAGTGAAGCAGAACTTCAAAATCTTAACCTCCAAGGAAAGAATTGGTTTTACCTTCTCTAAGACAGACCGATTTGTTTTCTTCATCGTTCATGGTATGTTCAAGTCTCTTCTCCAGCACCACAATTTTAAGTCATCTCTTCTTCTCCTGTCATCCTTAGTCATTGCCCAACTCTCTGAAGCATAACAAGTAATTGAGAAGACTATGGCCTGGATTTGGCACACCTTTGTATCTAGACTGACATAGTTGCTTTTCAGCACTCTGGAGAAGTCCATGACAGCAGATTTTTCCAGTGCAATTCGTCTCTTAATTTCCTGACTGTTGGTATTAAGAGAGTTGATAGTGGATCTGTGCAAGTTATAATTGTTAATAACCTCCATCTCCTCTCCATCTAATGTGATGCTGCAAATTGGTCCAGTGTTGAGGATCTTTGTCTTCTTGATGTTGAGCTTCAATCCATATTGAAGACTACAGTCCTTGACCTTTTGCAACAAGTGCTTCAGATCCTCCTCTGTTTCAGCAAGCAAGGTGTGTCATCTGCATAATATAGGTTGTTAATGACTCTTCTTCCAATCTTGTTGTCATACTCCTCATAAAATCTTGCTTTCCAAATGATCTCTTCTGCATACAGAATGAAAAGTTATGGGGACAGGATGCATCCCTGACACACTACTTTCCTGATTTTGAAACATGTGGTGTTTCTTTGCTCTGTTCTGAGGACTGTTTCTTGTCAAATTATAGGTTTAGTATAAGCATGATCATGTTTTCTGAGATTCCCATTTTCTTCAAGGTTAGTAATAATTTATTTTGATCCACACAGTCAAATGGCTTTGCACAGTCAAGGAAATACAGATAGACATTCTTCTGGTACTCTCTGCTTTCTGTCAACATCCATCTTACATTGGCAATATTGTCCCTAATGCCACAACCTCTTCTAAACCCAGCCTATATTTCTGGTAGTTCTCAGTCAATGTACTGTTCAAGTCTTTTCTGGATAATCTTCAGCAGGATTTCGCTAGTGTGCGATATCAGTAATATTGTTCGATAATTTCCACACTGTTGGTTCTTCTTTTTTGTTGGAATGGAAATAAATATGGATCTCTTTCAGTCCGATGGCCAAGTAGTTGTCCCCCAGATTTCTTGGAACAACTTAGTGAACACATGCAGGGCAGCATCTGTTTGCTGAAATAAGTCAATTAGTATTGAATCAATTCCTAGCACTTTATTTTTTGCCAAGTCCCTCAGAGTACCCTGAACTTCTTCCGAGTACCCCGAACTTCTTCCTTCATCATCATTGTCTCATGCTTATATGTTGTTTCTTGAAATTCTTCTTTGTCAATCAATTCTTTTTTAAAATAATAAATAAATTAAAATGAAATTGAAAATAAAAACAAAATTAAAAATATGTATTACTAATGGCAAGATTAGATTTTTTTTAGTTTGCGATTTAGCCTTTATTGAGCTTATTAATTAGAGAGGAAATAATGTCTGTCAAATATTTGTTATAATCACTCCTGCATCACGATTAAAATCCAAACAGTTTTTTGAAAATAGTTAACTCAATCAAAATCTACTACATCAGAACTAAGAGCTTCTTTGAAGCCACAGTAAAACTTAAATATGGTTGAGACTCAAATACAGACATTTGCTTGGTTGGAAAACTGATTAAACTTCCAACTTGCTCAAATAGAGTTAGAAAAAGACCACATTGTACTTTTCACACAGGTACAGTCCACTGGTATACCAATACTTGACAGCTATTAGAGCAGTTAGAGTCCTGAGATAGTAAGGGGTCCAGACATCCTTCAGTCAGTCTTCTGTCATCCTTCTTTCCAATTGAAGTTTTGTGGATATGTAGCATGAAACCACCAACAGCAATTGCAGCCTTTACCACAGTGTCCAATTTTCCATCTCTTAGAACATCAAGTTGCAAATGATGAGGTGTAATATGTTTTACCTTTAAGTCTTTTGATACATTTGCTGCCAATTCAGGCACCCCTTGAGGTACTCAATGGTGGCTGAGCTGGGCATAGCAGCAGTCATGCCCACATGTCCTTGGCTGATTGGCCTAGATTTCAGGTGTTGATGGGAACGGCCAGCTGACTCTGTGAGAGCAAGAAACTGTCTTTGTCACACAAGCAGGTGGAGAAACAGCCAGTCAAATACCCAACCACCTCTCATCAGCTACTCTGTCCCACTGAGAACCAAACTACTATTAGATTCTTGAGATTGAAACAGGATCTCTATCACTAAAACAACTAAGAAGTCACTTAGTAAGCAAAAGGTTAGTATGTTCAATCATAAGCCAATTCATAGGAAAATGATTGCTTTTATGACAATTGTTATATTGTTTTTAGGTGCCCTCGAATCAAGTACAACCTTTAGAGACTTTATCAACAGATGGCACAACCTTGCTTAAAGTTAGGAGTACTTGAAATACTTGCTGCAGAGATCTAGAAACACAGCCTTTAATATGGATGTATTTCAAAGTCAAGAAAACAAAATTTTTTACCATTGGATCCATAGACAACACCACAATAGATGTAGAAAAGATTGAAAAAATATGATTATTACAGCCGAGGGGAAAAAAAAAATCTATGATTTCCTACTTTGTCTCATGGGGTCACTATAACTTGGAATTGATGTGTTGCAAAAATGAGCTTAAAGTGATTGAAATGTTTGGAAAATAGAGAGTTTAAGACAGAGAATGCAACACCCTCTAAATAACTTTGGAAAAGGAATTAAATCAACAATTAACAGTGTAAATTTTGCTTTATGAGCATAACTTTGCCCTAGGGAGCTCTGTGACACATTCCTTGGGGAAGCGTGCTCCTAAATGTGGGGCAATTTTAACCTACCACTGTCACAACAGGAGAAATGTGGGCAATGCCTGTCTGTAGGCTTAACAGTCCTGGAAATTTGGAGCATCAACTACAACTTGGTTCAGACTGTGAGTCAATGAATGTTTGGTGGGATTTTTGTTGTTGTTGTTTGCTGTTTTGTTGGGTTTTTTTCCTCTTGTTTGTTTTTAGTTTTAGAAGCACGAGTGACATCCACATCCTAAACAACATGCCTATGGAAACTCAATGAAATTTGATAAACGTTGATAATTGTAGAAAGGCTTCAGGCTTTTTGTTCATAGGGTCACAATGAGTCATGGTCCACTTGAAGGCAATCAACAACAACATCATTGTCCAAGTCCATCAGATCCTAATAAGTAACATCTTAAAACTGTGTGACTGAAAATCAAACTAAACACCACAGAATTCTATTTGATAGAATTATTATTAAAGCTATGTTCTTGAATACCATCTAGTACAGCCTTCCAGTTTAATGTTAAGCAAGTAGAATTTGAGAGATAGAATATGATTTGCAATGAGTTAAGTCTGGCATGTTGACAGATTAATTCAGAATGCTTGAGTTCTGCATATGTTGTTGTTGTTGTTGTTATGTGCCATCGAGTCACTTGCAACTCATAGCGACCCTATGTACAACAGCCCTAAACTCTGCTCTATTCTGTGCTGATCGCACAGTCTCTTACACTCCCATTCCGATTACTCCAGTCACTGAATCAATCCACCTCATAGAGGGCCTTCCCTTTCTGTGCTGTCCCTCCACAGTCCCAAGAACGATGTCCCTCTCCAAGGACTGGTCTCTCCTTACAACATGTCCAAAGTATGTTAGATGGAGCCTCAGAATCCTTGCCTCCAAGGAGCAGCTTGCTTTAACCCTGTCCAGGATGAATCTGTTTGTTTTCTTGGCAGTCCATGATATATTCAATACTCTTTTCCAGCACCACAGCTCAAAGGCATCAATTCTCCTACTACCCTCTTTAGCCATTGTCTAACTCTCTGATGCACAAGAAGTGACTGCAAAGACCATGGCCTGTATCAGACACACCTTAGTCTTTATAGGAAACATTAAAACTAACATTTACACAGTGTTGTTAGTTATTGGTATTAAGTGCCATCTACTCAATTTGGTAACCTTCAACACAACATAATGAAACACTGTCCAGTTGCCAACCATCCTCACAGTCATTGGTTTCATTGAGATCATTCTGGAAGCCAGTGTGTTGATCCACCTTTTTTAAATTATCATTTTGTTATTTTTTTAATTTGTTTGCATATAGTAATTCATATACATAGCATTCATTTTTGTGCATTTTGTTTTATACAGTCTTTAATGTACATTACACTTCGTACAACCATTCATATACATTGTAGCTTACACATTAGACATTGGTTCATCCTCTTGAGGGATTTCATCATTTCATTTTATCAAGTGTAATTTCTTTCTCCAAGGAGTCATCTTGTTTAGTAAACGTAGATAAGGTGAAATTTTGCCGTCCTTTTTTTCCTAAAAAGCATTCTGGCTCCATTTATTATAAAACATTTTTTTCTACTGAAAATACAGTCTATCCAATATTCTTTGCCAACAACATAATTGATAAGCGTCAAATTCTCTTTGTTCTTCCTTATTCATGGTAGAGCTTCCTCACACATATAAGATGACGGAAAATACCATGTTTAAGGACAAACATTTCTCAGTCCTCATAAGGACATCTTTATTTTCACTAAATATTGTGTTGTTATTGTTGTTCAGTGTCCTTGACTTTGCTCCAACTCATAGTAACCTTATGCATTATGGAACAAAACACCGACCGGTTTGGCACCATATTCACAGTCACTTCTGGGTTTGAACCAATGATTGCCGCCACTGATACACACTATCTCATTAAAGCCCCTACCAGTTTTTCACCAACTCTCTATTTCTCCAAGTCTTATGCTTTTATTCAAGGACTTGTTTTTTCTGGGCATGTTTGGCTCCTCAATGAACACTCTAGGCACCAGCAGTCAGGAAATTAAAAGATTAATTGCATTAGGTAAATCTGCTGTCAGGGACCGCTCCAGAGTGTCGAAGAGCAATGTTATAAATCTAGAGACAAAGCTGTGCCTGATCCAGGCCGTAATCTTCACAATTATTTGCTACACATCAGAGAGCTGGACAATGGCTAAGGGTGATAGAAGAATAGATGATTTTGAATTGTGCTGATGGAGAAGAGTAGTGACTAAATCATAGACTGTCACGAGAACAAACAGGTCTGTGGAGAAAGTGAAACCAAGTTGCTCCTCTGAGGCAAGGATTTTGAAGCTCCATCTCATACACTCTGGACATGTTGCCAATAGGGACCAGTCTTGGAGAAGGACATCATGCTCGAAGGGTGGAGGGACAACACAAGAGAGAAAGACCCAGGATGAGATGGATTGACACAGTAAATGGAGTAATGGGGAAGTTATGTCAGAGACAGTAATATTGGTTCAGGATAGGAAAGGGTTCAGAGCTATTGTATGCAGGGTTGTTACAAATTAGAGGCCATTCAATGGCACAGAACAGCAACAGTCCCTCCTGAGAATATGCCCAAAATAGGTCAGAAAAATTTACACCAACTTTACTTCTGAGGAATATCTGAGAGTAGTTTTCAAGACATACTTGTATGTTCTTTTGAAAGACCTTGATATATTCAATATTCCTTGTCAAGATCATAATTCAAATAAATCAACTCTTCTTTGACCTCTTAAATGTATTGTCTAACTTTAACTTATATGTGAGAGAATTGAAAACATTGTGGTTTGAATCCCATCCACCTTCTCTGCAACCACTTTCCTTCTTCTTTAGCTTCATATTGTTTTCATTCTTAAAAAAATACGGTAGAGAATGTGAAAATTTTGGGACAGTATCATTAATATCACATGCAAGTAAAACCTTGCTGAAAACTACTAAAATGGCAGAAAGAATACATCAATAGGTAAGCACCAGAAATCCAAGTAGGATTTAAAAGAATCTTGTCTCACTTGATGTCTTCTCTCCTGAAGACTAATGTCTTCCTTTGTCTGTGGAGTGAAGTGAGATCTGGGAATCAACTTAAGCAGAGTGTATCCAGTATGGTTTCAAGTCAGCTCTCTTTCTCACAGCTGAATGTGTCAGCTGAGAAAGTGGTCCTTTCCCTAGCTTGAAATGTTCTATCCCAAACTCTATTGTCTGGTTTGATCCCTGCAATGGCCTTAATGAGGGAGGGATCCTCAAATGGAGGAATCTCTCTCCAGGAGAATTGCAGCTCCTTTTATCTCCTGCACTAGAAACCCCTGGCTCTTGGGAAGAGTGTCTCACCTGATGGTGCCTTCTCTCCTCTCAAATCATAATCTTTTCAATTACTTTCTGTGCATGGGAATATTGAACAAAGAACAAGGATGACAGAAGAAGAAATGATATCTTTTGAGTTGTGGTGTTTGAGAAGAGTACCGAATATCCCATACTCAATCATTTCTGAACTCTGCTGCATCAACCATTTTTAAAATGGGAACAAATATGGATATCTTCCAGTCAGCTGGCCAGGCAACTGTCCTATGCTGCAATGTTGGTAATTCCAGGCAAATATGTTTGTTATCATGTGTGTGACTCCTTAGAGATTCAGCCAGACTCTTTTCCAGTGTCTTATCTTGGAGTTTTACCTGATTTTAGGGTCAGTTCCTTTTGAACCCATTGAGAAATGCCTCTTCTATCACCTTTTGATGATTTCTGCATTGTTCATAGTCTATACCATATTATCCTTCAGCTTTATAACTCAAAATTTGATTTTTTTTTCACTTTGAAAAATATTAGGTGTACTTTTAAAATTAATTTTCTAGCTCAATGTCTTATGAAATTCCATTATAAGATTTTACTTTGTTTTCTCTAGCTAATATTTTAAATTATAATTTCTATAGATTACTTCAACATCTTTGTATTCTAGAACAAGTTTCAGAGTCTTTGCAATTTTGTGGTTTTTCCCCCATGTTTTTAATTACTTTTTACTCTCATAATTTTTGAGATCTTTGCTATAATCCCATCAATCCTTTGTTTAAATTGATTTTAAAAATGCTTACAATGAGTAAGACAGTAATTATAAAAAGTACTCATTTGATCTCCTATGCATTCTTATCCTTAAAGCTGTATTTTTGAATTATCAATCTTTCTTTTTTCCCTAACCAACCAGCTATGATTATTAATATATCTTAATTGCATGTTCAATCAATTTCAGACTAAATAGTTGGTAATGATCTTCAATTTCTTCATTTTAGGCTAAGGTATTTGATTTTCAAATTTGAATAATGGACATTTCAACAAATCTTATTCACATACGTATGAAAATTATTGTATCAGAAGCAGCATCATTCTTCAGAACAGATGCTCAATTTTTTTTTCACAAAATGAAAAATGAGTTACTATTGCACTTCAATTTTTCATTTTCTGACTAATAGGTGTTACCTTTACCTAAATCCAAATCCTATGTATTGGGAAGATGAAATATACTGACATTGACCATTTTAAGGGGATCAGACAGAGTGTGGAAAGTATTGAACAATATCACTAATAATAACACACACAAGCAAAATCCTGCTGAAAACTGTACAAAAGCAACCAGAAGAGTACCCTAAAAGGAAACTATGAGAATTACAACATGGATTTAGAAGAGTCCATGACACAACATGCATTATTGCTAATGTCAGATGGATCTTAGTTGAAAGCAAAGAGTACCAGAGGAATGTCTATCTGTGCTTCATTGAATATGCAAAGACATTTGGCCGTGTGTATCACAAAAAGTTGTGACTAACCTTGAGGAAAATAGGAATCCCAGGACACTTGACTGCAATCCTGTAAAGCCAATACTTGGACCAAGAGGCAGCCATCAGAATAGACCAAGAAAACACTGTATGATTCAAAATTAGGAAGTTAGTGTGTCAGGAATGTGTTCTGTCTCCATATTTTTCAACTCAGATGCTGGAATTAATGAGGATGAGTGTAGCATCAGGATTGGAGGACAACTCATCAACAACCAACTTTATGCAGATGATACAAACTTACTTGCAAAAATTGAGGAGGACCTGAAGTGTTTATTGCAGAAGGTCAAAAACTGTAATCTTCAATATAAACTGAAGCTTCATGTCAAAAAGACAAAAATTCTCACCACAGGGCCAATGATATATGGAGAGGAGGTTGACATTGTAAATAACTTTAGTTTGCTTAGCTCCTCAATCAACACTCTTGGCATGAGAAGTCAAAAAATTAAATGTATAATTGTATTGGGAGAGTGTACTGTCAGAGACTTCTCCAGAGTACTGAGAAGCAATGATGTCAGTCTAGAGACTAAGGTGTCCCTGATCCAGGCCATGATCTCTGCAAGTATTTGTTATGAATCAGAGAGCTGGACTATGGCTAAGGATGGCAAAAAAATAATTGATGCCTTTGAGTTGCAGCGCTGGAGAAGAATAATAAACATAATATGGACTGCCAGAAAAATAAGAAGGCCTGTCCTGTAAAGGATGAAACCAAGTTTCTCCTTATAGGCAAGGATTTTGAAGCTGCATTTTACATACTTGGAATGTGGCCAGGAGGGAGTCATCCATGGAGAAGGACCACATGCTTGGAAGGATGGATAGACAGTGCAGAAGAGAAAAACCCCAGATGGGATGGATTGACACAGTAACTAAGTGAGGTCGATGTGCCAGAGACAGTGAGATAGGCTCAGGATAAGTCAGAGGTCAGAGGTATTATACATAGGGTTACTATGAGTCATGGATTACTCACGGGCACATGATGACAATAATACCTAGGTTATTTTAATACAGTTCAGACTGATTGACTGCTTTGAAAGAATTGGCTAAGAATAAGGCTCCAGGAATAGATGGTATACGAATTGACAAATTTCCACTAACAGATGCTGCCCTGGATGTACTCACCAAGTTTGCCAAGAAATCTGGAGAACAACCACTTGGCCAACTGACTGGAAGAGATCTATATTTGTACCCATTCCAAAGAAAGGTGATCCCACAGAGTGTGGATATTATAAAACAATATCATTAATATCACATGCAAGCAGGATTTGGCTGAAGATTACCCAAAAACAATTGGAACAGCACAGCAACAGAGAACTACCAGAAGTGCAGGCTGTGGTTAAACAGGGCCATAGTACTAGTGATATTGCAGCTAATGTTAGATGGATCTCGGTGGAAAACAAGGAGTACCAAAAGAATGTCTATTTTTGTTACATTGTTTACACAAAGGTATTTGACTGTGTGGATCATAACAAACTGTGGCTGACTCTGAGGAGAATGGAAATCCCAGAACACTTGATTGTACTAATGCAAAACCTATACTTGGACCAGGAGGCAGTTGTTAGAACAGAGCAAGGAAACACAGCATGGCTCAAAATAGGGATGAGTGTATACCTTTTCAACCTGTATGTAGAAAAATTATCCAGGAGGCTGGACTCTATGAGGAGAAGTGTGGTGTCAAAATTAGAGGAAGACTCATCAATAATCTACATTATGCAGATGACACAACACTGATTGCTAAAACTAGCAAGACCTGAACCAATTGCTGTGGAAGGTCAGGGGCTGCAGTATTCAGTATGGATTGAGACTCAATATCAAGAAAACAAAGATTCTCACCACTGGGCTGATTGGCAGAATCATAATGACTAGTGAAGAAATTGAGATTGTTCACAGTTTTGGTTTGCTTGGATCTACAGTCAACACTCTTGGTACCAGCAGCTAAGAAATTAAAAGACAGATTGTGATGGGAAAGCCCAAGGTTAGAGATATCTCTAAAGTGCTCAAGTGCAAAGATGTCAGTCTGGAGACCACAGTGTGCCTGATACATGCCATGGTCTTTGCAATCACTTGCGATGCATCAGAGAGCTGGGCAATGACTAGGGATGATAGAAAGAGAGTTGATGACTTTGAGCTGTGGTGCTGGAGAAGAGTGTTGAATATACCATATACCATGGACTGCTAAGAGAACAAAAAGGTTTGTCCTGTAGAGGGTGAAGCTGGGCTGTTCCTTGGAGGCAAGGATTCTGAAGTTTCATCTGACATACTTTGGACATGCTGCAAGGAGGGACCAGTTCTTGGAGAGGGAAGTCATGCTTGAGAGGGTAGAGGAACAGCACAGGAGAGGAAGACTGTAGTTAAGATGGATTGTTTCAGTGACTGGGTTAATGAAGGTAGGTGTGTTGGAGATGGTGAGATTGGCACAGGATAAGGCAGAGTTTAGGGCTGTAGTACATATGGTCGCTATGAGTCTCAGGTGACTTGATGGCACTTAACAAAAATAACAACATATTCAACTTAATTTTCTTTAGTTGTTGATGGGATATTCAGTGGGCTTATCCAATTGCACAGATCAAAATTATCAGTTCTTTTTCTGTCATCTTCATTCATTGATCAACCATCAGATGTATAGAAAGTGAAAAGAAAGACCACAGCTGGAATCAGACATACCTTAGTCCTAAAATTGACATCCTTACTCAATTGATTAGGGATAATAGGAAGACAATTGATGCCTTTGAGCTGTGATGCTGGAGAAGAGTGTTGAATATACCATGGACTGCTAGGGGAACAAACAGGTTTGTCCTGGAGAGGGTGAAGCCAGAATGCTCCTTGGAGTCAAGGATTCTGAGGCTTCGTCTGACACACTTTCAGTATGTTGCAAGGAGGGACTGGTCCTTGGAGAGGGACATCATGTTTGGGAGACTAGAGGGACGGCACAAGAGAGGAAGACCCTCGATGAGATGGATCAATTCTGCGAGTGGAGTAGTGGGAATGAGTGTGTTTGAGACGGTGAGGTTGGCTCAGGATAGAACGGTGTTTAGAGCTCTTGTACATAGGGTTGCTATGAGTCGCAAGTGACTGGATGGCACATAACAACAACAACTCCTCAATAATTTAGAGTCCCTAAATGCAGACTTTCCCAGTGCAATGCATCTCCTTATTCTTGACTCCTGGTACCAAGTGTGTTAATTGTGGATCCAAGTAAGATAAAGCTATTTAGTTTCAATCTTTTCTCTATTCACCATGATGTTGTCTATTGGTCCAGTGGGAAGAATCTTAGTTTTCTTGACTTTGAGATACAATCCATATTTAAAGATGAGTGTCTTGATCTTCTACAATAAGTGTTTCAAGTAGTTCTCTGTTTCCTTTTTGTTCTGGTCATTTTTGAGTAATCTTCAGCAGGATTTTGGTTGCGTGTGATAGTAGTGATATTGGTCAATAATTTTCACACTTTACTGGATCATCCTTTCTTGGAATGGGAATAAATATGGATATTTTTACCACGGGGCCTACAGACAGTATCATAATATGGAGAAAAGATTAAGTGTGTAAATTATTTAATCTTGCTCAAATGTACAATCAATACTTCTGGAACCAGCTGTCAGGAAATCAAAACGCTTTTTGCACTGGGAAAATCTCCTGTCATGGACCTCCCCATACTGATAAAGAGAAAACATATCAGTCTAGGGACTAAGATGTGCCTAATCCAGGCCATCATCTTCTCCATTGCTTGCTATATATCACAAAGGTGGACAATAAATGACAACAACAGAAGGATAATTGATGTCTTTCAGTTTTAGTATTTATTAAGAAGAGAATGGAACATACAATAGACTGCCACAGAACAAACTGTTCTGTCCTGGAGAGGGTGAAACCAAATTACTCCTTGGAGGCAAGGATTTTGAAGGTATGTTGCCAGGGATGGGCACTCCTTGGAGAATGACATCATACTTGGAAGGATAGAGGTTTAGTATAGCAGGAGGAAGAACTTAGATGAGATAGATTGACACAGTGTCTATGGCAATGGGGTCAGATGTGTCATGGATGGTGAGATCGGCTCAGGGAGCGCATAGTTCATATTTGTTGTTAATAGGGTCACTAAGTGATAGTCAGCTCAACAGCATTCAACAACAACATATATTTTTTCCTGTTATTGTATGTCTTCTACTAAGTTACATCTGGCATTATCAATAATATCTGCTATTCCATGATTTAGATCAACCTACTCTAGTTATGTTACTGTACAATAAACTGACAGACACATAATGTACTAAGAAAAGCAAACTATGAATGAGCAAACAATCATATTGATGTTGTTGTTATGTGCTATTGAGTCCCCTGAGACCCATAGCGACCTACGTACAACAGCTCTGAAGCCTGCCCTGTCCTGAGCCAGTCTCACTAATAACAACAATATCAGCAGAGCCTTGTAGAGCTCACTGACCTCCCCCCACTGAAGATATACTCAAATCATGATCTGTCAGGGTGCTCCCTTCTGAAGATCATACTCCAGCCCTGCCCAGCTGGTGACCACAATGCCTCTAGATGCTGCTCCCTGGACTTCAGCTGATGGAAGACTTGGACAGCATTCAGATTGTCTATATCTATGGAAAGAATCACTGGAGGAGCTCATAATCAGCAGTCAAAACCAAGCCAGATGCTAAATGTGGAACAGACCATTAATTATTCACATCCAAGTTGAAGACAATTAAAATAAGACCATAAGAGTCAAAATATGACCTTGAGTCTATGCCACCTGAATTTAAAAATTATCTCCAGAACAGGTGTGAGGCGTTGAGCACTAAGGATTAAATACCAGATGAATTGTTCAATGACATCAAAGATATCATTCACAAAGAGAGCAAAAATTCATTACAGATCTGAGAAGAAAGAAAAGGTCATAACGGATGCCAGAGGAGACTTTGAAAATTGTGCTAGAGAGTGACAAAGCCAAACAAAGGATAGAGGTGTCAAAGCAAAAGAGATGAGCAGATTTAAAAAGCCATCTTTACAAGACAAAGCAAAGTATTAACACAGTATGTGCAAAAAGCTAGGATTGGAGAATAAAAAAGGAAGAACTCATTCAGCAATTCTCAAATTGAAAGGACTGAAAAGCAAATTCAGGCCTCGAGTTGCAATATGGAGAGATAGTGTAAGAAAAATATTCGATAACCCAGGAAGCATTTGAAAAATGGAGGGAATACACGGAATGACTTTACAAAAAAAGAATTGATAGTGAAAAATTATGTACCAAATGCTAAAAAGCTGATGGTGACCAAGTGCAAGCTGCATTGAAGGCATTTGCACAAAGATCTAATAATCAATAGAATACTAATCGGTATGTTCCAAATAACAGATACAGCCCTGGACACGCTGACCACTTTGTGCAAGAAAATTTGGAAGACAGCTGTCTGGTCAACTGACTAGAAAAGATCTATATTTAATATCATTCACAAGAAAGGGGATCCAATAGATTATGGAAAGTGTGGGAAAATATCATTAATACCATATAAAGTAAGCAAAATATTTTGGATGAATGCCCAAAACCAGTTAGAAGAGTACATTGGCAGAGAACTGCCAGAAGTATGAGAGCTTGTTAACCAAGTATAGTACTGCTGATGTCATATGGGTACTGACTGAAAGCGGAGAATATCAGGAGAATTCTATCTATGTTTTATTCACTGTGTGAAAAGGGATTTGACTGTGGATCGTAACAAACTATGACTAACCTTTAGTATTTGTAGAAATCCCTGACAGCAGCTTTCTCCAGAGAGATTAATCTTTTATTTCTTGATTACTGATGCCAAGAGTGTTTATTGTGGAGCTGAACAAGCTGAAAATATTGTTAACTTCAATCTCTTCTCTATTGATCATGGTCATGTCAATTGGCCCAGTAGTGATAATTTTTGTCTTTTTAATGTTAAGCATCAATCCATACTAAAGACTACAGTCCTTGGACTTCTGCAACAAACACTTCAGGTTTTCCTCAGTTTCAGCAAGCAAGGTTGTGTCATCTGCATAAAATGGGTTGTTGATGAGTCTTCCTCCAATGCTGATGTCACATTCCTCCTCATAAAGCCCAGCCTCCTGAATGATCTGTTCCACATACAGACTGAAAAAGTGTGGAAACAGAACACATCCCTGATGCACTCCCTTCATAATTTTGAACCATGCAGTATTTTCTTGCTCTGTTCTGATAACTATTTCCTGATCCAAGTATTGGTTTCACATGAGAGCAATCAAGTCTTCTAGGATTCCTATTCTTCTCAAGGTTAGTGACAATTTGTTGTGATCCATGCAGTCAAATGCCTTTGCATAGTCAATGAAACACAGACAGACATTCCTCTGGTACTCTACTCTCAGTCAAGATCCATATAACATTGGCTATAACGTCTCGGGTGCCATGACCTCTTCTGAACTAGGCTTCTATTTCTTATAGTTATCTGTTGATGATCTGAAGTGCTTACTGCAGAAGGTTAAGGACTTCAGTCTTCATGGATTGAAGCCACTTGTCAGCATCATTATGGATGATGAAGAGATTTAGATTGTTAATTGCTCTAATCTCTTTGGCTCCACAATCACCACTATTGGTACCAGCAGCCAGGAAATTAATGGATTGCACTGGGAAAGTCCTCTCTCAGAGACCTCTCCGAAGTACTGAAGAGAAACAATGTCAGTCTAGAGGTAAGGTGTGCACCTGATTCAGGTCATATTCTTTGCAATTACTTTCTATGTATCAGAAAGCTGGACAATAACTAGAGATGTCATGGGGAGAATTGATGTTTTGAAGCTGTGGTGTTAGAGAAGAGTATGACTATACCATGGACTGCTAGGAGAACAAACAGCTTCATCCTGCAAAGGGTGAAACCACACTACTCCTTGGAGGCAAGGATTCTAAAGCTTTTTGTGACATACTTGAACATGTTGCAAGAAGGGAACCAGTCTTTGGGAGGGTGGTGAGACAGCCCAAGAAAGGAACACCCTGGATGAGATGGATTGAATCAGTGACTGGGGTAATGGCAGGGGGTGTGTCAGAGACAATTGGCACAGGATAGAGAAGGGTATAGGGCTGTTTTACATAGGGTCACTGTGAATCACAGGTGACTCGACGGCACATAACAGCAGCAGAAACAACAACAGCAGCAACGTCTCTTCATGTATTGTTCCAGTTGTTTTTGGATACTCTTCAGAAGGACTTTGCTTACATGTGATATTAGTGATAATGTTAGGTAATTTCCACATTCTGTCAGGTTGTCTTTTTTTTTTTTTTTTAGAATGGGAACAAATATAGATCTCTTCCAGTCAGTTGGCCAAGTGGTTGTTTTCCAGATTTCTTGGCACAACTTGGTGAGCACATCCAGGGAAGCATCTGTTAGCTGAAATATGTCAATTGGTATACCATCTGTAAGTTATCTTTTGTCACAGAATGTAAGAAGTTGTGAATGTAGGAAAATTGAACATTGTTTCACAAACGACTCAATGGCACATAACAACAAGTACTGGCAAAATGAGATAAATAGATATGGGACACTTTGAATCAGACAACCATATTATCTACTACACCAGAAATGAAAAGGTGAGGAAAAATAGAGTTGCATTCTTAGTTTTAAAAAAAACACATTTCTAGAAGTGTCTTGAAATGTAGTGTTGTAAGCGACAGGAATACAAATACAAAGGAAGACTTGTTAATACCACTATCATTCAAATATATGTGCCAACAATCAGAGTCAAAGAGGAGGAAATAGAAGATTTTTACCAACTTTTCCAGTTGGAAATCATTAAATACAACCAAATATATGAAAAATGTAGTTGGAAAAAATAGACCTGGTCACAAAATTGAGGCTGGAGATAGAATGATAGGATTTTGTACAACCAGTGATTTTTTCATTGCAAATATTTTTAATAAGAAACACCAACAGTGAGTATATACATGAATGTCACTTGATGGTCTACCCAGCCATTAAATTGATTAGAACTGTGTAAAGAGTTATTGGAGAGTTTCTATCAACTATGAAACTAGAACAGGTGAAGATTGTGCAACAGACCATGAACTGTTCATATGCAAGTTCAAACTGAAGCTAGAGAAAGTTAAAACAAATCTAGAAGAACCAAAATTTAACCTTGAGTCTATCCTACTTGAATTTAAAAAATAGTCTTAGAATCATATTTGAGGTCTTGATGTTAATGAATTAAGATTAGATGGGCTTCGGGAGATATCAAAAATATTATCTGTGAAGAGTGAACGCAAAATACTGCAAAGACAGACAAAGAAGAAAGGATTGAGATGGATGTGATTAGAGGTTCTGAATATTGTACAAGTTTGCTGAGAAGGTAAAGCAAAGGGGAAAAAATTAGGAACTTTAGGAGCTAAAAATTTTTTAAAGGGTATCCTGGGAAGAGAGGAAAATATTATAATGAAATATATAAAGAATTGGAGTCAGAAAATCATTGACATTAAGCTCAAGGAATTGAAGAAGAAAGTCAAGCCTCAATGGCAATATATAAGAATGCTAGAATCACAATATTGAATGATCCAGAAAGCATCAAAAAAGACAGAAGGAATACAAAGAGTCATTGCATAAAGTAGAATTGGCTGACACAGAAAAATTTTGTGAGACAACATATAATCAAGAGGCAAGCGTGATGAAGGTGGAAGTTCAAACTGCTCTGTAGAAATAGGCATAAACAAATCCCAAGAATTGATCAAATAACAATTGATATATTTTAACCAACAGATGCTGTGTAGGACATGTTTACCAGATCGTGCCAAAAAACCTAGAGGAAAACTATCTGGCTCCCTGACTTCAAAAATCCGTATTTTATCCTCTTCCAAAAAAAATTGAGCCAACAGAATGTGGAAATTATCAAACAATGTCACCAATATCACACACAAGCAATATCATGCTCAAAATTATAAAAAAATATGATTGGAATATCAAAATAACTATAAAAAAATATAAGCTGGATTTAGAAGACGCTGTTGCACTAGGTATATCACAACAAATTTCAGTTGTATCTTGACCGAAAACAGAGAGTACCAGAGGAATGTTTCTATGTGTTTCATGGATTATGTAAAGATTTTGACTGTGTGGATCACAAAATTGTGTCTAACACTGAGAAAAATGGGAATCCCAGAGCTTGAACTCACTTGATTGTGCTCGTGTGAAACCAATATTTGGAAGAGGAAGCAATCATCAGAACAGAGCAAAAAAAAAAAAAAAACCAACACTCCAGGGTTCAAAATCAGGAAGGTTTGTGTCAAGAATGCGTCCTATCTCTATACTTTCTCAATCTACATATGGAACAGATCATTCAAGAGGCTAGACTTTATGAGGAAAAATGTGACATTAGAATTGGGTGAAGATTCATCAAATACTTGTGTTATGCAGATGACACAACCTTATTCACTGAAACTGAGAAAGACCTAAAGCTTTTTATTTATTTACTTATTTATTATTTTTGTGTGTGTGTACTGTCAAATCAGATGTGACAGGTACAGAAGGAGACTGTCCCTCCTTCCCCGGCAGAGCATCTGTTGGATTCGAACCGTGTGCCTCTGGGATTGCAGTGCAGCTTCTTGCCACTAGGCCACCAGAGCTCCCCTGACCTAAAGCTTTTGAAGCAGGTTGAGACCTGTGGTCTTTAGTATGGATTGAATCTCAACATCAAGAAGACAAAGATTTTTACCACTTGCCCAATTGGTAGGACCATGATAGTTGGAGAAGAGACTGAAATTGCTAGCAAAACAACAAATTGCATTGGAGAAGGTTGCTGTGAGGAACCTGTCCAGACTTCTAAAGAGCCATATCTCTCTAGAAACTATGATACACCTGATCCAGGCCATGGTCTTCATGATTACTTGCTAAGCATCAAAGAGTTAGACAATAACTAAGAATAACAGAAGAAAAATAGATACCATTGACTTGTGGCCTTAGAATTCATTGTCAAGAGAATAAACAGGACTGCCCTAGAGTGGATGAAACCAAGTTGCTCTATTGAGGCAAGGATTTTGAAACTCTGTCTGACATACTTTGTGTGTGTTGCCAGGATGGACCAGTCCTTGAAGAAGGACATCATGCTTGCAAGTTTGGAGGGACAGCATAAGAAAGGAAGACCCTGGATGAGATAAAATGACACAGTGTCTGAGGTAATGAGGGGCAAGGTTTGTCAGAGACAGTGAGATTGGTTCAGGATTGGTCAGGATTCAGAGCTATTGTACATAGGGTTGCTATGAGTCACAGTTAACTCAAAAGCACATAACAACAAACAATAGCAATCATTTTTTATTTTAGGTTATTTCCTACTTCCTTACCTATTTTCTGACCTTTGAGGCATATAATACTCACCCATATTTTACCTCTGTGGTTTAGTGCTGAACTGCTGTAACACTTGTAATTTGTGCTGTCAAGAGGTAGGGCTCTAAGATAGTGTGAACCTGCAAAAATTAACCTCATTTCCCAAACTCACACCAGATATTCCTCCAGACCATTATTGGAGCTCTGGAGGTAAGGTGGATAAAAGGTTGTGCTGCCTACTCAGAGATACACAGTTTGAATCCACCAGCTGTTTCTTAGGAGGAAGATTGGCAATCTATTTCCATTTGCTTCACTGCCTCTGAAAACCCACTACAGGGTGAGCTATGACTTGATTCTGACTCATCACCATGAGGTTTAGTTTTGAATTATATCAAAATCCATATTTCTTAGTAAAAAATTTAAATTTCATTCAAAATACCTTTTAACACTGAAAACAGATGGTGTCAACAATAAATTCACTACATATTCAGTCTTGAAAGTATTACAGAAGAGTAAATAAACAAATACTTCATTTAATAAAATTGTGTGTGTCAGGTTTACACTAGGTAAAAAAGATGAAGATCTGAATAAAAGAGAACTGTTTTCAAGAAGCTAATAAGCTATTAAATCATTTTATGTCATTCTTGTTGTTGTAATGTACCATAAGTTGCATGTGTCTCAGTGTCCCTATGCACAATAGCTCTGAACTCTGACATATCCTGAGCCAATCTTACGGTCTGTGGCAAACCTGTCCCTCTTACCCCAGTCTCTGTGTAAATCTGTTTCATCCATGGTCTTCCTCTTTTGTTATGTCTCTCCACCCATCCAAGTATGATGTCCTTCATGGCCTCTTGGCCTTGTGTCCAAAGTATGT
>NW_006399785.1:5031538-5033417 GCF_000299155.1 Elephantulus edwardii
CTCAATTTCTTCTCCAACTATCATGGTTGTATCAGTTGGCCCATTGGTGAGAATCTTCATTTTCTTGATGTTGAGCTTCACTTCAAATTGAACACTACAGTCCTTAAACTTCCACAGAAAATGCTACAGGTCCTTCTCAGTTTCAGTAAGCAAGATTTTGTCATCTGCATGACACAAGTTGCTGATGAGTCTTCCTATAATTCTGATGCCATTTTTCCTCCTCACAATGAACAGTCTCTCAGGTTATCTGTTCCACATATAGATTGAAAAAGTATGGAGACAAGAAGTAACTCCAACACAATCCTCTCTTGATTTCGAAATATGCAATATTTCCTTGCTCTGTTCTGATGACTGCTCCTTGGTCTAAGTACATGAGCACGATTAATTCCCTTTCTTCTTAAGGTTAGTCACAATTTGTTATGATCCACACTGTCAAATGTGTTTGTGTAGTCAATTACATTCTCCCTGAAGATAGAGTTTTGAGAGGCTTGCTGTTTAGGAAGTGGATATCATTGCTGTTGTTGTTATTAGGTGCTGTAAAGTTGAGTATGACCCCTAGCTACACTTTGAACAACAAATGTGAATTCTACACTATCTTTTGCCATTCTCACACTTCCTGACATGCTAGAACTATCTGTGTCAGAAACTATCACTGTCAATCAACCTAGTTCAGACTCTTCCTCTCCTTCAACGATCCTCTGCATTTCCAAGCACTATGTTCCTTTCCAAGGAATAGTTTCTTCTAGAAACGTGTGTGAAGTATGTGAGGTGAAGCTTTATCATCTTTGCCTCCAAGGAGCACTCTCAGTGTACTTTCTCCAAGACATATTTGATTGTTCTTTTGAAAGTCTTACATGTCCGGTACTCTTTTTCAACTCCACAACCCGAAAGCATCAGTTTTTCCATCAGCACTCTTCATTGTCTAGCTCTCAGATAATTGGAAAGACAATGGTCTGAATCATGTATACCTAGTCCTCAGACTAACATCATTACTCCTCAATAATCTGGAGAGATACCTAATTATAAGCTATTAAATAAATAGCTACATATATGCAACATTGTTGTTGTTATTGATTGCCGTTGAGTTGAGCACAAATCACAGTGACTGTATGAACAAAATGCCTGAAGCCCCTCTAGGACTATTGAGATTTATCAAAATTCATAGTTTCTGGAGGCATGTTGTTTAGGAAGTGGATGCCACTCCTGCTTCCAAGCCTGTCATAGTATGTTATTGTTGTTATGTGCCATTGAGTCACCTGCAATGTCAAGTATACAACAACTCTAAGAGAATTTGTCATTTTAGTTCGATGACATCAAGTTTTCTATGACTCACAACAGCCCAATGGACAAGTCTGAATCTTGCCCTATCCTGTTCTACCTTCATCATCTCCAACATTCTTGATCATTGTTACTGTCGCTGTGTTAATCCACCTCCTTGAGATTTGTCTTCTCCTACTGACTTTCAAACTTTTCCCCGAACGATGGCCCTTTCCAAGGTGGCCACTCCTTACAAAGCATCCAAACTGTGTGAGATAGTTTCCATCTCTTTGGCTCTAAGGAACACCATGGTTGCCTTGTCTCCTATAAAGACTTGTGGGTTCTTCTGGCAGTCCATGGAATATTTTATACACTTTGCAAACACATCATAATTAAAAGGCACCAAGTATTCTTTGGTCTTCTGTTTTCATTGTCTAATGTTCAGATGCACAGGAAGCATTTGAAAATATTGTAGCTTTGCATTAGGTGCACCTAACTTTTGTTGTTGCTGTTGTTGTTATGTGCCGTCGAGTCACTTGCGACTCATAGCGACCCTATGTACAACAGCCCTAAACTCTGCTCTGTCCTGTGCCAATCACACTGTCTCTGACATTCCCATCCC
>NW_006399785.1:5035187-5038731 GCF_000299155.1 Elephantulus edwardii
GCTCCAGTGCAATTTTCAGAGTCTCTTCTGACATCCATTTTGGTCTTCGCTTCCCTTCTGTCTTTGCAACTTAAATTAAATCTTTATTTTACATATTGTATTTTTAGTTTAATATGTTTAGTCATTTTTTATTTTGCAAAATGTGTTGATTTTGTAAAGTGTCAATTCTATTTGCCGTCAATAATTATATTACAGTTATCTGAAAATTTCCTTTTCCCCCCGCTCCTACGTCCACACCCTCAACCACCCCCTTTTAGACTGTAGATAATTCCTGTACTGAAACAGATGAAAAGAAGTGAAATCTAAAATGAGTATAATAACAGATATTACTGTGTGAATTTCTCTTAACAATCTGAAACATGACATGTACCTTAGTGTTTTAATTAATGTCCTTACTCTTTAGCATTTTGGAGAGGTTCTTGATGGCAGATTTTCCCAATGTGCCATGTATGTTGATTTCTTGACAGAAGCTACCATGGGTGCTGATTTGAAAACCATAAGAGAATTAAAGAGCTCTATTTAAGAGTGTGCATTTATGGGTAGCCCAAGTGGTTAACCGAGAATTTGGATGTTTAAGTTCATTTGACAACTATACTTCAAACATACATACAAACAAACAAACAAACAAACAAACAAAAACAATATACCACAAAAAACTGCAACCCAAATCTCTCCCACAAAAAGCCACCAAAAAACTTCAACAACCCTCAAACAAAACCCAACAAACAAAACCCTAAACCAAACAAACAAAAACCCAACAAACCTCTAAACCAAACCAAAACAAACACTCTAGCCTGTGAAAAACTTTAAGGAGTAAATGTGAAGCCATGAGTAAGAATCAACTTAGCATCTACTTGTTTGTTTTTAAGTTTATGAGTACCAAACAAGGACATCTAACTTTAAAAATCATGTTTCTCTGTTTAAAAACAAACCAACTGATGCTTAAGTGGATATATGGCAGAAGAATCACACTTACATAGGTAAATAGAGAGTGGGAATGAAGTAAAAAGGCAAGGAGCATTGAAGTAGAAAGGCAAGGAGCATGACATGTTAAAGAATCCCAAAGAAGGCCAGTCTAACTCAAGAAAGAGAGTGTCCATCACCAGGGAATAGCCTCTCCTAACAACATGCCCAGGGTATGTGAGATGAAGCTTTGTCACCTTTGCCTCCAAGGAGCACTCTATTTGGGCTTTCTCAAAAAGCTTGTGCTTTTGACAATCCATTAGACGTATGGTATTCACCTCCAACACTGCAGCTCAAAGACATCAATTATATTGCCATTCTTTTTTCATTTTCCAGTCCTCAGGTGCATACTTGAACCAAGCACACCTTAGCCTTCAAACTGACATCATTATTCTTTGGTAATTTGGAAAGGTCCCCGACTGAAGAGTCTCCCATTGTAATACATCTCTTGATCTCCTGAATGCTGGTACAAAAGGTGTTGATTGTGGATCCAAGTAAGATGAAGTCATTGACAATTTCAGCTGGAATGAGAACAAATGTGGATCACTTCCAGTCATTTGACAGGACATTTGTCCTCTCAATTTTCTGGCATAGACCAGTGAGCTCATTTTGGGCTCCATCTGTTAGTTGAAACATGCAAATATATATTGCCCTGATTCCTGGTTGCAATAATAACTGATTGGAATTAGTAGAAACTTTAGAACAGAGTAGAAATGTCCCACATAATTGCCAATGCTGTAATTCTTTTAGGGTGCTGATTTCCATTTTCCATGGAGGAACTGGTAGACTTAAACCTTTAATATTTTGGTTACTATCTAACTTCATCAACCACTGGGTCAGGTTAAAATGCTCTTTTTTTAATCAGGGGAGTTGTCATAGTTAGGTTAACTCAGTTATTCAGTTAAGACTCAGTCAGTGATTCTGTCTACAAAGATGGAAACCCTATCCAAACCTGCAACATCTTCACAATCTCTGATGTCTTTGACTCCATTGCTGAAGTCACTAAGTCAGTGTACTTTCGTGACTATCTTGTCTTTTCACTAATTCTCTATTATTCCAGCATAATGTCCTTTTTTTAAGGAAAAACACTCTATAAAAATGCCCCAAATATGTACCACAAATTCTTCTGAAGAGCACTCTAAGTTTTTTTGGTTTTTCTCCAAATCTTATTTGTTTGTTCTTTTGGTAGCCCATGGTATATTCAATGTTATTTACAAGCACTAGAATTCAAAGGAATGAATTATTTTTACCCTTATTAATTGTTCTACTTTCACAGTAGAAAGAAATGAAATAAATTACACTTCTAGTGGATCACTCTAGACCCAGTGTCAAAAATTGTTTAGAGGAGAGTAAAGCAGAAAGTACTCTTCAGTGAACAATTCAGGATGTCATAGTTTATATCAATAAAGTCATCATAGATTAAACCCTTTGCAAGTCAACTCTGTTGAGATTTGTTGCATCAATTCTGAGTTATAACCCACTGGCAATACAGAGTAGAGGAAAACGTAGCTCTGGTGAACTAGTAGTAAGAAGTTGGGCTGCAATCCCAAAGACACACTGTTCAAATCAAGTGGGAGAAAGGTGGGAAATCTCCTCCTGTGCAATTACTACCTCTGAAAACTCACTGGAGGGTCACTTGTGAGTTGATTCTGACTTAATGATAAACAAAAAAAAATCTGCAGAATTTTCTAGTCCTTTCTCCTACTGAGGAGCTTGAACATCCAGACTTTCATTTTGTAAATTACCTCTTTAAACACTGTGATACAAAAATTTTTTACAATGCATTCACAACAGCAATTTAGGAAATATTTTAAGATATGAAATGCTGCTAACACGAGTGTTGATTGTGGATCCAAGTAAGAGGAAATCATTGATAATTTCAGTCTTTTTTTCACCTGTCATAATGATATCTATTGTCTCAGTTGTGAGGATGTTTGTTTTCTAAGTGCTGAAATGTAATAATCTATACTAAGGCTATAACCTTTGCTCTTCAACAGTAAAGATATATGCTTAATATATGATTAATATATGTCTAATGGAGGGAGACTTTTGGAGACACTATAGAAAGCATATTTAACATATGTTTATAAACATATTTAATGTATGTTTACTGTTCATATATGTTTAATGTTCAGTAAAGATCCTCTTTACCTTCAGCAGCAAGCTCGTATCATATGCATAATGCAGGTTGCTGATGAGTTGCCCAATATCCCTGATGCCATGTTCTACTCTATGAAGAGTCCAGGTTTCCAAATTATTTACTCAGCATACATATTGAATACATACAACTTTGAATAGATATACTACTGAATAGATCCACATATCTTTCTTTATAAATTTACTTATACCTTTCTTTAGAAAATGCAAACTGAATAGATATGGATAAAGTATAACTTGGTGCACATGTTTCTTGATTTTAAACCATACAATGCTCCCTTATTCTGTTCAGACAACAGCTTCTTGATCGAGGTATAGATTTCACATGAAACTATTAGGTATTCTGTGATTCCCATTCTTCTCAAGGTTAACCAAATTTTTTTTGGAGTCTTCAAAGGCAAATGGCTTTACCTGGTCAAGAGAA